>NC_059201.1:54793066-55393066 GCF_020615455.1 Coregonus clupeaformis
AGCGAAGGTTCACCTTCCAACAGGACAACGACCCTAAGCACACAGCCAAGACAATGCAGGAGTGGCTTCGGGACAAGTCTCTGAATGTCCTTGAGTTGCCCAGCCAGAGCCCGGACTTGAACCCAATCTAACATCTCTGAAGATACCTGAAAATTGCTGTGCAGCGATGCTCCCCATTCTTACCTGACAGAGCTTGAGAGAGTCTGCAGAGAAGAATAGGAGAAACTCCCCAAATACAGGTGTGCCAAACTTGTAGCGTCATACCCAAGAAGACTGTAGCTCAATTGGTAGAGCATGGCGCTTGTAACGCCGGGGTAGTGGGTTCGATCCCCGGGACCACCCATACGTAAAAATGTATGCACACATGACTGTAAGTCGCTTTGGATAAAAGCGTCTGCTAAATGGCCTATTATATTATAAGACTCGTGGCTGTAATCGCTGCCAAAGGTGCTTCAACAAAGTACTGAGTAAAGGGTCTGAATACTTATGTAAATGTCATATTTCTTTTTTTTTTTAAACATACATTTGCAAAAAAAAAATACAAACTTGTTTTTGCTTTGTCATTATGGGGTATTGTGTGTAGATTGATGAGGGAAAAATAACAATTTAATCCATTTTAGAATAAGGCTGTAACGTAACAAAATGTGGAAAAAGTCAAGGGGTCTGACGGCTTTCCGAATACACTGCTCATTCCCCTCCCTCATATCGCAATTTGTGCCACCCATAAGTGAGAAACCTACATGCCAAGTATAGACCGTATATTGTGTTCCCTACAGGTTATAGAAAAGATCAGAAGGTCCCCAGTCCTACCTACCTACCTACCTACCTACCTACCTACCTACCTACCTACCAGGTTATGGAACATTTGCTCTATCAGTATTTCTCCAGTAGGTTTCCTGAAGGAGAAAGCCTCCACTTCGATGTCAAATAAAATAAAACCAGAACACTACAGTAAAGTCTGCAAAAACACTTCAGTGAATACTATAGTATTTATACCATAGTATACTATAGTATTTTTTTATGTGGGCATATAGTAAGCATAAACACTTATTGAAGCCATGCAAGTAGCCTAAAGGATGTTTTCTATTGGGGACTTTATGTTGAGGACATACGGTAGGCTGCTAGTGTTGTGATGACTGGTCTAATGTAACCTATGAATGAAGCCAGCGAGTTTATATGTCACACATGCATATCTTATATTTTTGCATCTCAGCTCATTTGCTCTTCTCTTTCTCGGCATATCCTCTCACCAGTTGTGATATGTTCAGGGGATTCTTGGGGAGGGTAGGCTATGGCCATCCTTTTTTAGCGCTGATCTGATGTTTCCTGTAGGCCTACTTCTGTTTGCAATGGCATGGTAGGAGAGCCTGTAGGACGCAGCGAGTAAATACGGTAGGCTACAACAGCACACACCCTCCCACTGAGCGTTGATCATGCAGATAGCAAAGCAGAGAAGGCCGTAGAGAAGTCACATTTAGACATTGCATATCATTTAACAGTTCCATTTCCCAGGCTGTTCATATTACTGGTTTCTCGCCATTATTTATCTCGGGAAACAAGAATGGGTTTGGGCAGGATATCCCGGTAAATCTCGGTAATCCGGTTCCCGATATTTAGCCCTAGTATGTGTGTGTGACTGACCGTGTGTGGGGTAGCTGTAGAGGCCCTGGCTGGGGGGAGTACTGCTGAAGTTGGAGTAGCTCAGCAGACTGTTCTGTCCTGCAGAGTCTTCTGTCTTAATGTCTGTAGATGAAAGGACATAAGGAGATAAATGATCCACACTGGATTCAGTTACTGAAACTGGTTACACTGTATTTTACAGAGGGGCATGCTGTAAAACTGGGTGTGTTGTAAATTGCGGGCCGCATTAAATCGGCTTGCGAGCCGCATTTGGCCTGCGGGCCTGTAGTTTGAGACCCTGGTGTATATGGATGTGGAGTTGTCTTAGATGCCATACTTTCCAGACAACTTTTAAACAGTCATATCCCCCCCTCTTCACCCCCCGTATTGAATTATATGACGGTACTTACTGTATGAGGGCATGCTGTAGCCCTGGGTGTGGTATGTGTACGGTGTGTAGGGTCCCGCAGGCTGGAGGGCAGGGCTGTACTGGGTCTGTCCATACGCCGCCATGACAGCTCAGGTCAGCTGATCTGGAAGGAGGAATTAAAGACTGGTAAGTTGCTAAGCAACATGGGGACTATATGTATTGTCCAAATTGCCATGTTGGCTGCTTAGCCTATGCTATGCTGTGCTATGCTAAGCTATGACTAAGAATTGTCACACGTCAGATGGCGTCACTCCTCCAGGACGCTCATCCCTCAACCGATCTGTGTTGTAGGACCTGGAACTCATATTGACATTTTAATATTGACCAACTGCCATTCAAAAAAGTAAAACATAGTTCCAAATTTCACAATACTACTGCACTCTCTTATGACTCTCCATGAAATAGAAAAAATAACTAGCAAGCTAAATTATTACAAACGCTGTGGCAGTGAATTAATAGTTTGCATTTGAAAATAAAAACAAACCGGTGGCGATCTGCTGCACAAATGCTGTGCAAGGACGTTGGTCGTCAGTGCAGTGACTTGATCAGCTGTGTAGCTAACTGTTGTAGCTAGCTACTTTACTGACATAGTTAGCTAGCTAGTTAGCTAGCTCTTCCTTCACTGACATAAAAAGCTTGCTTAGCCTGTTTAAATTACCCTGAAGTTGTAGACATGTAGCCCCACAATTAAGAGGGACTGACTGTTATCAGAAATCAGTCCATAGATGAGCATGTTTCTCCACGATCGTATCATTGGGTCAGCTGAGCACAGTCAACAGCTGACTCGGGAGGCTACTGCAATGACTCGTGGCAGAAGAACAGCTGCCTCATGAAAACTCATAATATTGTAAGCATTAGCACTACTAGCTACAATAGCTTGCTAGCTAGCTTTTGTTGGAAGATTCAACATTGTGTGTGCAGCACTAAGTAGGTAGCTGGTTGGTTAGCAGCATCGTTTCAGTCAAAGATGATTTAAGTGACTGGCTCAGCTAAAGTTTGGACAAATTATGCTAGCTTTCGTGCCATAGTCAAACTTCAGAAATACTGCTCATTGAAGCACAATCATCCTTAGCTATATGTAAAATGGAGCGACTAAGACTTCCTCAACAAAAAAACATCAACATTATTGACATATTTATTGTTTTAGCTTAGATTAATTCAGACAGATTTGAGGCAGAAACGGGGTTCAGCAGATGATGTCCCCTTGGTAATATTTTCAAATGTTAGACAGCACATTGTAGCAGAACTACTTTTGAGCTATCCTATTACCCTTTGCGAGATACAAGACAGATCAGTGCAGGCGAAATCAACGTGCTATCTGACGTAAAACAATGATGACTAAAATCTCAACAACACTCACTTGCAGATGAAGGAAGAGTCTGATATTGAGTCTTAGTGGCCCTAGAGGGGAAAACACAAGAAAGAAACAGAGAAACATATAAATACCAATAAAAAATAATATTAATTGAGTAATGAAAAGGGCAATAAATAACTTCAGATATGATTTCACAGTGATAAAAGGCTTTATACGATTCCAATTTCAACACTTAACCATAATGCCATAGAATGACATTTGATAAAACTAGTCTGATTCCACTGGGTAAGTTTCGTAAAAGCTGCTGAAAATACAGTGTCTTCAGAAAGTATTCACACCCCTTGACTTTTTCCAAATTTTGTTTTGTTACAGCCTTAATAAAAATTAAAAAAATTAATTCAGATGTTGTGTCACTGGCCTACACACAATACCCCACAATGTCAAAGTGGAATTATGTTTTTAGAATGTTTTACTAATTAATAAAAAATAAAAAGATGAAATGTCTTGAGTCAATAAGTATTCAACCCCTTTGTTATGGCAAGCCTAAATAAGTTCAAGAGTAAATGAAAATGTGCTTAACAAGTCACACCCCTGAGTCAATACAGTGCATTGCAAAAGTATTCATCCCCCTTGGCGTTTTTCCTATTTTGTTGCATTACAACCTGTAATTTAAATGGATTTTTATTTGGATTTCATGTAATGGACATACACAAAATAGTCCAAATTGGTGAAGTGAAATGAAAAAAATTACTTATTTCAAAATATTCTACAAAATAAATAATGGAAAAGTGGTGCGTGCACATGTATTCACCCCCTTTGCTATGAAGCCCCTAAATAAGATCTGGTGCAACCAATTACCTTCAGAAGTCACATAATTAGTTAAATAAAGTCCACCTGTGTGCAATCTAAGTGTCACATGATCTGTCACATGATCTCAGTATATATACACCTGTTCTGAAAGGCCCCAGAGTCTGCAACACCACTAAGCAAGGGGCACCATGAAGAACAAGGACCTCTCCAAACAGGTCAGGGATAAAGTTGTGGAGAAGTACAGATCAGGGTTGGGTTGTAAAAACATGTCTGAAACTTTGAACATCCCACGGAGCACCATTAAATCCATTATTAACAAATTTAAAGAATATGGCACCACAACAAACCTGCCAAGAGAGGGCCGCCCACCAAAACTCACAGACCAGGCAAGGAGGAGATTAATCAGCGAGGCAACAAAAATACCAAAGATAACCCTGAAGGAGCTGCAAAGCTCCACAGCGGAGATTGGAGTATCTGTCCATAGGACCACTTTAAGCCGTACACTCCACAGAGCTGGGCTTTACGGAAGAGTGGCCAGGAAAAAGCCATTGCTTAAAGAAAAAAATAAGCTAACACGTTTGGTGTTTGCCTAAAGCCATGTGGTAGACTCCCCAAACATATGGAAGAAGGTACTCTGGTCAGATGAGACTCAAATTGAGCTTTTTGGCCATCAAGGAAAACGCTATGTCTGGCGGAAACCCAACACCTCTCATCACCCCGAGAATACCATCCTCGTGATGTTTTTCATCGGCAGGGACTGGGAAACTGGTCAGAATTGAAGGAATGATGGATGGGCCTAAATACAGGGAAATTCTTGAGGGAAACCTGTTTCAGTCTTCCAGAGATTTGAGACTGGGACGGAGGTTCACTGTCCAGCAGGACAATGACCCTAAGCATACTGCTAAAGCAACACTTGAGTGGTTTAAGGGGAAACATTTAAATGTCTTCAAATGGCCCAGTCAAAGCCCAGACCTCAATCCAATTGAGAATCTGTGGTATGACTTAAAGATTGCTGTACACCAGCGGAACCCATCCAACTTGAAGGAGCTGGAGCAGTTTTACCTTGAAGAATGGGCAAAAATCCCAGTGGCTAGATGTGCCAAGCTTATAGAGACATACCCCAAGAGACTTGCAGCTGTAATTGCAGCAAAAGGTGGCTCTACAAAGTATTGACTTTGGGGGAGTGAATAGTTATGCACGCTCAAGTTTTCTGGTTTCACAATAAAAAATATTTTGCATCTTCAAAGTGGTAGGCATGTTGTGTAAATCAAATGATACAAACCCCCCAAAAAATCCATTTTAATTCCAGGTTGTAAGGCAACAAAATAGGAAAAATGCCAAGGGGGGTGAATACTTTTGCAAGCTACTGTACATGTTAGAATTACCTTTGGCAGCAATTACAGCTTTGAGTCTTTCTGGGTAAATCTTTAAGAGCTTTGCACACCTGGATTGTACAATATTTGCACATTACTCTTAAAAAAATTATTCAAACTCTATCAAGTTGTGATTTTGAAATATTTCTGTATTTCATTTTTAATAAATGTGCCAATAATTCTAAAAACATGTCATTATCGGGTATTGTGTGTAGATGGGTGAGAATTATCATGTTGAATTCAGTCTGTAACACAACAAAATGTGGAATAAGTCAAGGGGTATGAATACTTTCTGAAGGCACTGTATATTTTGCAAATGTTTGTACTACTTACTTGACTCTGTGGAGAGCGTGTTTTCTTCCCTGGCAAGGCTCAGTCACTCAAGGTCCTCGCCGTCAGCTTTCCTGTGGAAACAATATTGAATAAGCATTAGAAGTATGTGGGTGACTGACACATAGCAACATGCCTCGGGCACTGACTTACTTAAAAATTGGAACAGAACACAAATTTGTGCCAAAAGAGCAGGGGGATAATTATCGTACTCGGAAAGTTCACAAAGTGATTTAGGTTTAGGAAAGAATTGAGTTTTTGACAGAGAAAAAGAGACTGACAGCCCGACAGACAGACAGGCAGACATGCTACAAGTCGGATAGAGCCGACGAGGTTTACACAGTATAAGAATGCACCATTAAGGATGCCACTGACAGACAACAGTGAGATTACACAAGTTTTTTCTTCCTCGTCAGTCAAAATGGCTGTTTGTTAGTAAGAGCTTGACGGATGACATAGTTTCCTGGGAAAGCACAGAAGAATGCCCCACTTCTCTGCTTCTCTCACTGTCTCAACACCTTTCCGTACGGAGGTGTCACATCAAAATGACTGTGGAGAAGTAAACTAGGTCAAGTTAACTGCATAATCACACAGAGCAGAGTTGTATGTAAAGCACCTACTTAGAATGACCTAGAAGCACATGTAATCTAAGTAAACTCAGGCATACCGTAACATTGATGTTGTACAGAAGTGTGAAATACCAATATATACAAAGTCCCAATATATCCCAATTCAGTTTAGCATAATGAAGCACTGCAATTATTGCATTACCTTAATATATAGCTATCCTAATATATGCAATAAACAAATAACAATAAACAAGCATTAAAATGGCCTACAATAGATAAGGATGGGAGAGTGTGTGAGAGAGAAAATGATAGACAGAGAAAGAGAGAGCAGAGTGAGAGGGGGCAGGAGAGAGAGAGAGAGAGAGAGAGAGAGGGAGGAAGTCAAAAGGTCAGTGGGGCAGGGGTCACAGGGTCAAAGCCAACATTTGTCATTCCAAACACAGGAAGTTGTTCCTGGAGTCGTCCTGTCCCTACTGTTACCCCCCTAACCCCTCTTTCTCTGTCCCTCTGTCTCTGTGTCTCTGTGTCTCTCTCTCTCGCTCTCTCTCTCTCTCTCTCTCTCTCTCTCGCTCTCTCTCTCTCTTTTGGAAAGCCCTAAGGGGACATAACCTTCTCCAAATTATGCGCTGACTATGTGCTCTATGGGGGAATTCAGACCTGAGTTACGCGCATGTAAATATAACTTAATTCCCTTTTTATACACTTTTCTCTCTACGGGTATTCTGACCTTGAACTTAAGCATGGACCAGCCAGCTATACAGTACATTTGGGGTGGAGATCACATAAATGGAGGTGTGACAGATGTGTGTCTTCAGATACACATATTCTGACCTTGACTTAATTCCCTCATAATTCCACAACCTTTACACACGAGGAAACCATGAATAAGGTTGAGCACCTGTCGGTTCCAAGTGGAAAAACACAATTTATTTTTTTCAGATAGAAATAACACCATTCTCCATGCACTGTAATTTATAAACTGATAAGAGCTAGGCAAATGAGTAATCCATTTGGAGAAGCAGATTGTAAATACAAATAGCAATTGTTTTAGATGATTTTTCCTTGTGATCGCTGGAGACAAATGTCAAACCAGTCATAGAAAACTGAAAATCATATCAACATGTATTTCGGCCCTTTTTCCAGTAGGCTATAAATATCTGTGCCATTGTTTATTGTATGTCCTCCTCATTTGGATGAAATTTGGAGACCCAAGCTATAGGCTTCTGTAGCGCTGAACCTACCGAGTTGATTTATGCACTCTAGAATGTTTTAATTATACGTGTTAAATATTAGCCATTATTAGTAGCCACCGTCAGTAATACTCACATATATTCATAACTGTCACTTTAGTGTTCGTTTTCTTCCACTTGTAGCCTATACATTTTGCATCATTCCTTTCCTTTCCGTTTACCTTTCTTTCCTTTGTCACATCCGTGTGGTTGTTCCTGAGGGTCGCTAGCAATAGTGGATCATATTAGGCAAACGTTGTGCAATAATTTGGAACATACATGTATGTAGCCTATTTGAATCATTATGGAATGCAGACCACACTTAGCCATTTAAACCTGGAGCCTAGCGCATGGTTCAAGACAACTGGACCGTTGTCATTACAGTTCCATGATTAGTGAGGATTATTAGGGTAGATTTATAGCACTATTGTTCATCCCCTTTTCTACACTTTTCTCACCTTCCAATATTTCATGGATTGAACAATTGAATATGGCAATTTTCAGGATGAATTAAATCACTGTATTTTTGTTTCATCAATATATTTTGTGCATAAAGGCTCTCCAAACCTGTTTTTTTATTAATCATAAATACTTTCCAAACCTAATTAATCTCCAAGATCAGAGTATTTTTAAATCTACCAATTGCTGCTGAAACGGAGACAAATTATGCATAGATGGATTTCTTTGACTGAGCCCTAATATTCTCAACCCGTTCTTTTGATACTATATACAGTATTAAAGGTACACCATATTTTAAGGGATGGCTTTAGAAACATTTACTGAAAACGCTATTGAATGAAAACGTCACGAGATAATCTGATGGCCAGCAACTGGGAGGGTTTTAGCGGTTGAATTACATTTATTCAGTGTGCACAAGGGAACCACACCTGCAGAGCACATTACGGGCCTGCATAAGGTAAGTCTGAATACCAACTACTGAAAAGTGCTTCAATCAAAACGAGTAAAAAAGGAATAGATTTCCTAAGTCTGAATCGGACCCTATGTGTTTTGTAAGAACTGTTTTCAATCGAAACCAGTATCCAGGTTTCCTTGGTAAGAAAAACAAAAATAAACAAACATAGTGAGTGAGGGTTTGGATTCATATAATTACTGTCTGAAAGAAATAGAACCTCACTGCGTAACAACTTGAACATGCTCTCATCTTGCGGCTCAAGAAGATTGGATGACCTAACTTAAAAATGTGATGTAGTGCTATCCTCCTGACAGAGAACCTCCAATGTGTTTTCAGTCATGAGTTTTCCTGCCTTGATTTGACATATTATGTAACTGTAAACATAATATAACAATTGTCACTTTTTCCCTGAAGTTTCAGACCCACTTTTCAGTAAGTGGCTTGACAACTGTTTATTTACATAGCAATTACATACGTGGATACAGTGGGAATTTCAATGTAGACACATTTCCGTGTTGGTACACAGCACTTTTAACTGTTCAACCTGTTTGTGGCCATTAAGTTAAACTATTAACTGAGAATAAGTGACGGTGAGAGAGAGAAAGGTTGACAGTAAGAAAGACAAAAATGAAGAGTAAGAGAGAGTGAGATGTACAGTGGGGAAAAAAAGTATTTAGTCAGCCACCAATTGTGCAAGTTCTCCCACTTAAAAAGATGAGAGAGGCCTGTAATTTTCATCATAGGTACACGTCAACTATGAAAGACAAAATGAGAAAACAAAATCCAGAAAATCACATTGTAGGATTTTTAATGAATTTATTTACAAATGATGGTGGAAAATAAGTATTTGGTCAATAACAAAAGTTTCTCAATACTTTGTTATATACCCTTTATTGGCAATGACACAGGTCAAACGTTTTCTGTAAGTCTTCACAAGGTTTTCACACACTGTTGCTGGTATTTTGGCCCATTCCTCCATGCAGATCTCCTCTAGAGCAGTGATGTTTTGGGGCTGTCGCTGGGCAACACGGACTTTCAACTCCCTCCAAAGATGTTCTATGGGGTTGAGATCTGGAGACTGGCTAGGCCACTCCAGGACCTTGAAATGCTTCTTACGAAGCCACTCCTTCGTAGCCCCGGGCGGTGTGTTTGGGATCATTGTCATGCTGAAAGACCCAGCCACGTTTCATCTTCAATGCCCTTGCTGATGGAAGGAGGTTTTCACTCAAAATCTCACGATACATGGCCCCATTCATTCTTTCCTTTACACGGATCAGTCGTCCTGGTCCCTTTGCAGAAAAACAGCCCCAAAGCATGATGTTTCCACCCCCCATGCTTCACAGTAGGTATGGTGTTCTTTGGATGCAACTCAGCATTCTTTGTCCTCCAAACACGACGAGTTGAGTTTTTACCAAAAAGTTATATTTTGGTTTCATCTGACCATATGACATTCTCCCAATCCTCTTCTGGATCATCCAAATGCACTCTAGCAAACTTCAGACGGGCCTGGACATGTACTGGCTTAAGCAGGGGGACACGTCTGGCACTGCAGGATATGAGTCCCCTGGCGGCGTAGTGTGTTACTGATGGTAGGCTTTGTTACTTTGGTCCCAGCTCTCTGCAGGTCATTCACTAGGTCTCCCCGTGTGGTTCTGGGATTTTGCTCACCGTTCTTGTGATCATTTTGACCCCACGGGGTGAGATCTTGCGTGGAGCCCCAGATCGAGGGAGATTATCAGTGGTCTTGTATGTCTTCCATTTCCTAATAATTGCTCCCACAGTTGATTTCTTCAAACCAAGCTGCTTACCTATTGCAGATTCAGTCTTCCCAGCCTGGTGCAGGTCTACAATTTTGTTTCTGGTGTCCTTTGACAGCTCTTTGGTCTTGGCCATAGTGGAGTTTGGAGTGTGACTGTTTGAGGTTGTGGACAGGTGTCTTTTATACTGATAACAAGTTCAAACAGGTGCCATTAATACAGGTAACGAGTGGAGGACAGAGGAGCCTCTTAAAGAAGAAGTTACAGGTCTGTGAGAGCCAGAAATCTTGCTTGTTTGTAGGTGACCAAATACTTATTTTCCACCATAATTTGCAAATAAATTCATTAAAAATCCTACAATGTGATTTTCTGGATTTTTCTCTCTCAATTTGTCTGTCATAGTTGACGTGTACCTATGATGAAAATTGCAGGCCTCTCTCATCTTTTTAAGTGGGAGAACTTGCACAATTGGTGGCTGACTAAATACTTTTTTCCCCCACTGTATCAGTCAATCAGCATTCAGGGCTCGAACCATCCAGTTTATAAGGGCCTTTAGGGCACCTCAATCTGCAGAACACTACTGCTAACTGTGGCCTCATCACCGACATAAGACTGACAGAGACAGAGGAGAGGTATGACAGATAGGGGCAAGAGGGATATTAGCAACTGCACAGCAGAAAGAGAGGGGGATGAGAGAAAGAGGAGGGAGGGAAGGAGAGATAGAGAGAGGGCACATGCACGAGAGAGAGAGAGAATGGACAAAAAGCCACATTTTGACATCTTAACAAGTAGAAAGAGAGAGAAGGAAAAACTAAAATTCTTAGAACTAGAACATTTGAAAGAGGATTGGAGTTACATAGGTTGTGACGCACAATATTGAACAGCAGACATGACAAAAAAAGTATACTTTACATCTAGAGAGGCTAAAGCTTTTCACATTAGCACATTAGCCATAAAAATACATTGCACATAATGATGAATCATATGTTTTGGCAACTCCAGCTGACGCAGCCGACCTCCCAGCTTGTCCAAACACGGTGATGTGAGTCATTGCAGTACAGGCTGTTTTCATAGTAAATCATAGTATTCCTACTGTGGAGGGGCAAAAGGACTCTAAAAACCCACTTATGTGCCTGTGTTAATGACCGAAAGGAAAACATAAACACGGTCAGACAGTAAATGTGTCAGGGACCCGGGGTGATGTATGGTCAATAGTAGCTCGATAAACTGTATATTACCAACTGTTCCGCGACACCAAGACTACTATTTTAAATCATAGAAAGTTCCCATAAAAGGAACGAATAATGAAACACACTATCCATGTCTGCGATTGTCTTTGAAAATTTGAAAATTAAATGATATAATACAACATCTGATGAAGATATACTGTTCAAGTCTGGAAATGTTTCAAAATAAACGTTTTTGTATATATACACTACCGGTCAAGGGTTTTTCTTTATTTTTACTATTTTCTACATTGAAGACATCAAAACTATGAAATATCACATATGGAATCATGTAGTAACCAAAATATATTTTATATTTGCGATTCTTCAAATAGCCACCCTTTGCTTTGATGACAGCTTTGCAGACTCTTGGCATTCTCTCAACCAGCTTCACGAGGTAGTCACCTGAAATGCATTACAATTTACAGGTGTGCCTTCTTAAAAGTTAATTTGTGGAATTTCTTTCCTTCTTAATGCGTTTGAGCCAATCAGTTGTGTTGTGACAAGGTAGGGGAGGTATACAGAAGATAGCCCTATTTGGTAAAATACCAAGTCCATATTATAGCAAGAACAGCTCAAATACTTTAAGGCATGAAGGTCAGTCAATATAGAAAATTCCAAGAACTTTGAAAGTTTATTTAAGTGCAGTTGCAAAAACCATCAAGCGCTATGATGAAACTCGCTCTCATGAGGACCGCCACAGGAATGGAAGACCCAGCGTTACTTCTGCTGCAGAGGATAAGTTCATTAGAGTTACCAGCCTCAGAAATTGCAGCCCAAATAATGCTTCACAGAGTTCAAGTAACAGACACATCTCAACATCAACTGTTCAGAGGAGACTGTGAATCAGGCCTTCATGAGTAGGTGTTCTAAAACTTTTGACCGGTGGTGTATATACACTGCTCAAAAAAATTAAGGGAACACTTAAACAGGGATGTTGGTAGAGCATGGCGTTTTGCAATGCCAGGGTTGTGGGTTCGATTCCCACGGGGGGCCAGTATGAAAAAATATATAATGTATGCACTCACTAACTGTAAGTCGCTCTGGATAAGAGCGTCTGCTAAATGACTAAAATGTAAATGTTAAACAACACAATGTAACTCCAAGTCAATCACACTTCTGTGAAATCAAACTGTCCACTTAGGAAGCAACACTGATTGACAATACATTTCACATGCTGTTGTGCAAATGGAATTGACAACAGGTGGAAATTATAGGCAATTAGCAAGACACCCCCAATAAAGGACTGGTTTTGCAGGTGGTGACCACAGACCACTTCTCAGTTCCTATGCTTCTTGGCTGATGTTTTGGTCACTTTTGAATGCTGGTGGTGCTTTCACTCTAGTGGTAGCATGAGACGGAGTCTACAACCTCAGGTAGTGCAGCTCATCCAGGATGGCACATCAATGCGAGCTGTGGCAAGAAGGTTTGCTGTGTCTGTCAGCGTAGTGTCCAGAGCATGGAGGCGCTACCAGGAGACAGGCCAGTACATCAGGAGACGTGGAGGAGGCCGTGGGGAGGGCAACAACCCAGCAGCAGGACTGCTACCTCCGCCTTTGTGCAAGGAGGAGCAGGAGGAGCACTGCCAGAGCCCTGCAAAATGACCTCCAGCAGGCCACAAATGTGCATGTGTCTGCTCAAACGGTCAGAAACAGACTCCATGAGGGTGGTATGAGGGCCCGACGTCCACAGGTGGGGGTTGTGCTTACAGCCCAACACCGTGCAGGACGTTTGGCATTTGCCAGAGAACACCGAGCTTGGCAAATTCCCAACTGGCGCCCTGTGCTCTTCACAGATGAAAGCAGGTTCACACTGAGCACGTGACAGACGTGACAGAGTCTGGAGACGCCGTGGAGAACGTTCTGCTGCCTGCAACATCCTCCAGCATGACCGGTTTGGCGGTGGGTCAGTCATGGTTTGGGGTGGCATTTCTTTGGGGGGCCATGAGCTTGCCAGAGGTAGCCTGACTGCCATTAGGTACCGAGATGAGATCCTCAGACCCCTTGTGAGACCATATGCTGGTGCGGTTGGCCCTGGGTTCCTCCTAATGCAAGACAATGCTAGACCTCATGTGGCTGGAGTGTGTCAGCAGTTCCTGCAAGAGGAAGGCATTGATGCTATGGACTGGCCCGCCCGTTCCCCAGACCTGAATCCAATTGAGCACATCTGGGACATCATGTCTCACTCCATCCACCAACGACACGTTGCACCACAGACTGTCCAGGAGTTGGCGGATGCTTTAGTCCAGGTCTGGGAGGAGATCCCTCAGGAGACCATCCGCCACCTCATCAGGAGCATGCCCAGGCGTTGTAAGGGGGTCATACAGGCACGTGGAGGCCACACACACTACTGAGCCTCATTTTTACTTGTTTTAAGGACATTACATCAAAGTTGGATCAGCCTGTAGTGTGGTTTTCCACTTTAATGTTGAGGGTGACTCCAAATCCAGACCTCCATGGGTTGATAAATTTGATTTCCATTGATAATTTTTGTGTGATTTTGTTGTCAGCACATTCAACTATGTAAAGAAAAAGTATTTAATAAGATTATTTCATTCATTCAGATCTAGGATGTGTTATTTTAGTGTTCCCTTTATTTTTTGAGCAGTGTATATACAGTACCAGTCAAAAGTTTGGACGCACCTACGCCTTCAAGGGTTTTTCTTTATTTTCTACTATTTTCTACATCGTAGAATAATAGTGAAGACATCAAAACTATGAAGTAACACATATGGAATCATGTAGTAACCCAAAAAGTGTTAAACAAATCAAAATATATTTTAGATTTTAGATTCTTTAACCTGTCTCCTCCCCTTCATCTACACTGATTGAAGTGGATTTAACAAGTGACATCAATACGGGATCATAGCTTTCACCTGGTCAGTCTGTCATGGAAAGAGCAGGTGTTCCTATTGTTTTGTACACTCAGTGTATATATATATACATACACTGAGTGTACAAAACATAAGAACACCCTCCCCCCTCTTTGCCCTCAGAACAGCCTAAATTCATCGGGGCATGGACTCTACAAGGTGTCAAAAGTGTTCCACAGGGATGCTGGCCCATGTTGACTCCAATGCTTCCCAAGTTAGCTGGATGTCTTTTGGGTGGTGGACCATTCTTGATAAACACGGGAAACTGTTGAGCATGAAAAACACAGCAGCGTTGCAGTTCTTGATACACTCAAACCAGTGCGCCTGCCACCGACTACCATACCCGTTCAAAGGTAATCTTTTGTCTTGCCCATTCACCCTCTGAATGGCACACATACACAATCTGTGTCTCAATTGTCTCAAGGCATAAAAACCCTTCTTTAACCTGTCTCCTCCCCTTCATCTACACTGATTGAAGTGGATTTAACAAGTGACATCAATAAGGGATCATATCTTTCACGTGGATTCACCTGGTCAGTCTATGTCATAATGTTTTGTACACTGAGTGTATATACGTGTATACATAGATAGACTATAGCATCAAAAGAATAATAAATCCCCAAATACAAGGAACTGGAACACAAAAGTACTCAAAAGCCTGAAATTAGGCAGGAATCAACAAGTTGGAAATAAAAACACTACAAACAGAAGACATAGAAGGTAATTTATACAATACAATGATAATACAGTGCCTTCAGAAAGTATTCATACACCTTGACTTATTCCACATTTTGTTGTGTTACAGCCTGAATTCTAAATGGATTAAATATATATTTGTTCTCACCCATCTACACACAATACCCCATAATGACAAAGAGAAAACATGTTTTTAGAAATGTTTGCAAAGTTATTGAAAATGAAATACAGAAATATCTAATTTACATAAATATTCACAACCCTGAGTCAATGATGTTAGAATCACCTTTGGCAGCGATTACAGCTGTGAGTCTTTCTGGGTAAGTCTCTAAGAGCTTTGCACACCTGGATTGTACAATATTTGCACATTATTCATTTTTTAAGTTCTTCAAGCTCTGTCAAGTTGGTTGTTGATCATTGCTAGACAGCCATTTTCAAGTCTTAACATAGATTTTAGATTTTCAAGCCGATTTAAGTCAAAACTGTAACTAGGCCACTCAGGACATTCAATGTTGTCTTGGTAAGTAACTCCGGTCAATATTTGGCCTTGTGTTTTAGGTCATTGTCCTGCTGAAAGGCGAAATTGTCTCCCAGTGTCTGTTGGAAGGCAGATTGAACCAGGTTTTCCTCTAGGATTTTGCCTGTGCTTAGATCTATTCCATTTATTTTTATCCTACTGTAAAAACTCCCTAGTCTTTGTCAATGACAAGCATACCCATGACATGATGCAGCCACCACCATGCCTGGTACTCAGTGATGTGTTGGATTTGCCCCAAACATAACGCTTTGTAATCAGGATATAAAGTTAATTTCTTTGCCAATTTTACAGTGGGCATTCAGGTCAGGGAGATACAACCATATTCTCTATAATACCATAGTACCTAGCCATAGCCTACAGACAATGCAAATGCCTCAGCAACTCCCGGCACATGAAACCTCAGCTCGGGGCCGGTGGGCGGCAGACAGGCTGGGAGAAAGTAAACGTGCATTCTAATAGACCTTTTCGCCCAACATTGGAATTATATTCCTAATATTATACATTTCCATAACCTAAATAATTACATATGCGATGCCAGCCGTATCATTGTTTGAAACCTGGACGTGTTACATCTTACCTTGCTTTTAATAGCCTACAGCCAAAATCCGAACTTAGAAAAAAAGCAAAGATTTCCTGATATGCCATTGAAAGCAGCATTGCTTCTTCTACTGTAAGGCACAATCCTATTGTTGCATCTTCAGATATTCCCTTTCTACCATTAGGCTGTATATCCATCTCCCTCGCATTATAAAAACTGCTCGCATCAGGTACGCGTTTGAGAATGGTGGTCTCCCATAATAGCATTTCGGAACATTCACGCATATGGCCAAGACTTTGGGGGTGTCTTGCTAATTGCCTATAATTTCCACGCTTGTAATGTGAATTATTCATAGTTGATCAACTTTTAAGCTAAATGTTACGATCTGTTTCATCAGCCTTGTCTTTGTGTTTAAACATTTTAGTTTGGAACCACTGTTGTATACATTTGATATTTTTCTGGCCCAACATCTGTTTTGAACCGTCCCAGACATATTTATTTTAGTATCCGGGACGACGGGACGCCCTTAATATCGAGCCCTGCCCTAGACACCCTCCTGAGCGACCCACCCACTAATGAGACGTCTTTAACCGTTTGATAGGCTTACTGCAAGTAGCCTACATAGGCAAGACAGAAAGATGAACGCAGTCAAAGACCCACTAAAGCAGCACCACCCCCCCCTCACGATGGAACAACTGTTGAACAACTGACCTGTGTGTGTGTGTGTGTGTGTGTGTGTGTGTGTGTGTGTGTGTGTGTGTGTGTGTGTGTGTGTGTGTGTGTGTGTGTGTGTGTGTGTGTGTGAGTGTGCGTGCGTGCGTGCACATGCAGCTGGGTGTATGGGTTGAAGGGAAGAGCTGTAGATGTATACGTAAGTGTATACATCCCACAGTTGTTGTTGCTAGGGTAGGGTAATGATGTTAGGGACCATATAGGATGGAATCACTACAGCCAAAATATAAAATAAATAATATCTGCGTGCCTAAATGTGGATTTCCTACTGCTGGTCCTTGTTAAAGATTGCACATTAAATGTCAATTAATTAATGTATGCGGATAAAAATGATATAATTATATATATAGCATAACCGAAGGGAAATACTTATGCCTGCTAACCTGGTTTTGTTCTGTAAGTGTCACTTTGTGCTCTTTTCAAGGGATGGGTCCCAACCTCTTAAGGGCCCAAGGGACCATTTGTATGGTGGTCTGTCAGTCACAGGGACGACAACACTACATGGGATGGGGGAGGTTTCTGCGGGAGGGAAATTGGAGGACAACTGGAGGTCTAATTAGAGGCAGTTGGAGCTAGGGTTGGGTGGTATCCAGATTTTCATACTGTCATACCGTTTCTGTACCATATTGGGGTATACAGTTTTACCGGAAGTGCACACAAGGGGCGCACAAAACAATTTAGGCAACAGGGATCTTGATCCAGGAGGGAATTGAATGTCTCTAGTCTGGGTAACAGTCTTTTTAGCTAACATTCCACACCTTGCCACTCCTTGTCATTGCCAAAGAGACTGGCCTTTCGGCAATCTCAACGTTCAATTGCACGGCGGAGTTGCTCATTGGTTGTTAGTGGGGATGTTAGACAACTACTACAAAATAATGGAAAACTACGAGAATGCAGGGAAACCAGGTATAATATTTATAGCAGATTTTGAGAAAGCCTTTGATACAGTACGTCTAGAATCTGTTTATAAATGCCTGGATTATTTTTTTACTTTGGAGAATCTCTCATTAGATGGGTAAACCTCATGTACAACAATCCTTTATGTAAAATAATAAATAACGGTTAATTCTCTGAGAACTTTGAATTGTCAAGAGGAGCAAAACAAGATTGCCCTCTGTCACCATACCTATGCATTATGGCCATTGAACTGATAGCTTTAAAAATGTAATGATAACATTAAGGGGCTAAACATTTATGGATTAAAGACAAAAGTATCAATGTACGGCGATTATTCAAGTTCTCTTGAGTCCTCAATCTTCAACCTTGACGGGCGTCATTGAGGACCTGGATCATTTATCCAGTTTCTCTGGACTAAAACCCAACTATGATAAGTATACTATATTATAGATAGGGTCTCTAAAAGATACACATTTTAAATCAAACTTTAAATTGCCATGTGGTCTCCCGATGAAATGGTGAAGTCAATGTGCCTGGTATACATATCCCGGACATGGGATATGTTGAGCGATATTGCACATTTTAACTTTGATAGAAAACTTAGCAAATAGATAAAATCTTTAAACCGTGCTGAGGGAAACACCTATCCATTTACGGGAAGATTACACAGATTAATCCTCAAGTAATATCGCAGTTTACATATTTATTCATGGCTCTACCGACTCCAGGAGAATCCTTTTTTAAATCATGTGAGAAAAAAATATTTCACTTTATTTTGGAATGGCAAACCAGATAAAGTTAAACGAGCATATTTATATAACGAACATGAGTTTGGTTAAAACTATTAAATATTAAGGCATTAAACCTCTCTCTTAAAGCCTCCATTGTACCGCAATAGTATCTAAATCCAAACCGGTTTTCTAGAAAGCTATTAAGAGAGGCCCATCCTATGTTTAAGAGTGGGCTCTTTGCCTTTTTGCAGATTAAAACCTTACATTTTTGGGGGATTGACAATGGATCCCTGTTTAAAGTGTCCTTTTTAAATTAATCAAATCAAATCACATTTTATTTGTCACATACCCTTTATACAACAGGTGTAGACCTTACAGTGAAATGCTTACTTACAAGCCCTTAACCAACAATGCAGTTTTAAGAAAGAATACCCCAAAAAATCACAAAACAATCCAATGTAAAATAATATGAAATAAAAGTAACAAATAATTAAAGAGCAGCAGTAAAAATAACAATAGTGAGGCTATATACAGGGGGTACCGGTACCGAGTCAATGTGCGGGGGCACCGGTTAGTCAAGGTAATTGAGGTAATATGTACATGTAAGTCACAGAGTTTGATACAATTTCAATTTCATCCTCCAGAAAAGGCAGCTCTAATATTACAGCAAATAATATGGCTAAACTCCAATGTACAAGAAGGGTATAATATTTATGAACGACATTGTAAACAAGGACGGTAAAATTATGTCACACAAGCAACTAACAACAGTGTATGGAGGTGTATGTTCAATACAATATTATAACCAACTCATCGTGACACTGCCACAAAATTGGAAGAGACAATTACTTAAAGAAGAAATTACAGAATTAGTCACCCATTAAAAATCATAGTCAAAAGGTTTGACAGCAATGCCGTATAAAATTCAAGTCAGTTGGGAACAGGTCTATGATGTCCCAATACCTTGGCATCTGGTCTATGAACTGATATATAAAACAAAAATTGACACATCAATCTGTTTGTTTCAATATTAGATATTATATAAAAGACTTGCTACAAACCAGCCTTTCAAAACACTTCATGGCTACCGACGTGAGTGCTACGGGGCGGTAGTCATTAAGACAGGTTACCTTCACTTTCTTGGGCACAGGGACTGTCACGCCCTGGCTCTGGGGACTCTTGTATGTTGAGCCAGGGTGTTAGTTTCTTTGTGTAGTGTCTATGTTTCGTTTTCTATGTTCTGTTCTAGGTTATGTGGTTCTATGTTGGTCGGGGTGGTTCTCAATCAGAGGCAACGAGAATCAGCTGTTGCTTGTTGTCTCTGATTGGGAACCATACTTAGGCAGCCTGTTGTGCACTTGTGTTTTGTGGGATCTTGTTCCGTGTTGGTTTGTGTATATTACCGAGGACTTCACGTTTCGTATCGTTTTGTTGTTTTTGTTGCTGTTTGAAAAGTACCTATTAAAGTATGTACTCATATCACGCTGCGCCTTGGTCCGCTGTGTATAACGATCGTGACAGGGACTATGGTGGTCTGCTTGAAACATGTAGGTATTACAGAATCGGTCAGGGAGAGGTTGAAAATGTCAGTGAAGACACTTGCCAGTTGGTCCGCGCATGCTCAGAGTACACGTCCTGGTAATCTGTCTGGCCCTGCGGCCTTGTAAATGTTGACCTGTTTAAAGGTCTTGCTCACATTGGCTACGGAGAGCATGATCACACAGTCGTCCGGAACAGCTGGTGCTCTCATGCATGCTTCAGTGTTGCTTGCCTCGAAGTGAGCATAAAAGGCATTTAGCTCATCTGGTAGGCTCGTGTCACTGGGCAGCTCGCGGCTGGGTTTCCCTTTGTAGTCCATAATAGTTTGCAAGCCCTGGCACATCCGACGAGCGTCAGAGCCGGTGTAGTAGGATTCAATCTTAGTCCTGTATTGACGCTTTGCCTGTTTGATGGGTCGTCTGAGGGCATAGCAGGATTTTTTATACGCTTCCGGATTAGTGTCCCGCTCCTTGAAAGCGGCTGCTCTAGCCTTTAGCTCGGTGCGGATTTTGCCTGTAATCCATGGCTTCTGGTTGGGATTTGTACGCACGGTCACTGTGGGGACGACGTCGTTGATGCACTTATTGATGAAGCCAGTGACCGAGGTGGTATACTCCTCAATGCCATTGGATGAATCCCGGAACATATTCCAGTCTGTGCTAGTGAAACAGTCCTGTAGCATAGCATCTGTCCACTTCTGTATTGAGCGAGTCACTGGTACTTCCTGCTTTAGTTTTTACTTGTAAGCAGGAATCAGGAGGATAGAATTATGGTCAGATTTGCCAAATGGAGGGCGAGGGAGAGCTTTGTATGCGTCTCTGTGTGTGGAGTAAAGGTGGTCTAGAGTTTGTTTTTCCTCTGGTTGCACGTGTGACATGCTGGTAGAAATTAGGTAAAATGGATTTAAGTTAGCCTGCCACTAGGAGCGCCGCTTCTGGATGAGTATTTTCTTGTTTGCTTATGGCCTTATACAGCTCGTTGAGTGCGGTCTTAGTGCCAGCATTGGTTTGTGGTGGTAAATAGACGGCTACGAATAATATAGATGAAAACTCTCTCGGTAGATAGTGTGGTCTACATCTTATCATAAGGTACTCTACCTCAGGCGAGCAATTCCTTGAGACTTCTTTAATATTAGACATCACGCACCAGCTGTTATTGACAAATAGACACACACCCCCACCCCTCATCTTACCAGACGTAGCTGTTCTGTCCTGCCGATGCACGGAAAACCCAGGCAGCTCTATATTATCCATGTCGTCATTCAGCCACGACTCGGTGAAACATACAATATTACAGTTTTTAATGTCCCGTTGGTAGGATAATCTTGAACGGAGATCATCCAGTTTATTTTCCAGTGATTGCATGTTGGCCAATAGAACAGATGGTGGAGGCGGGTTACCCACTCACCAAACAATTCTCACAAGGCACCCCGATCTCCGCCCACTGTATTTCCGTATTTTCTTCACGTGAATGACGGGGATTTGGGCCTGGTCTCGGGAAAGCAGTATATCCTTCGCGTTGGACTCATTAAAGAAAATATCTTTGTCCAGTTCGAGGTGAGTAATCGCTGTTCTGATATCCAGAAGCTATTTTTGGTCATAAGTGACAGTAGCAGCAACATTATGTACAAAATAAGTTACAAACAAAATAGCACAATTGGTTAGGAGCTCGTAAAATGGCAGCCATCCCCTCCGGCGCCATTATCCATCTTCATGGACCCATCCTGCCTGGTGGTGGTGTACTGGTGTGGGGAATGTTTTCCTGGCACACGTTAGGTCCCTTGATGCCAAATGAGCAACAAACATTTCCAACAGCTTGTACAATCCATGCCCTGAAGAATTCAGGCTGTTCTGGAGGCAAAAGGTGTCCAAGCCAGTTCTAGATGGGTGTACCTGATAAACTGGTCGATTATTGTATATATTATTTTTTTATTGGTAAAACATTTTAAAAACATGATTTTACTTTTACATTATGGGGTATTGTGTGTAGGCCAGTGACAAAAACATCAAAATTGTATCAAGCTGGACAGGGAAGCCGTGAGGTTGGATAGACACATTGAAGAATATACTGTAAGAAACGTGACACTTTAGTTTACAACCCCATTTCACCTGGTATCTTCCTGGTATTTTCTGAGAAAGTATTTGGTAACTATGAGTACTTTTTGATGCTTACTTTAAAAAACTCAACATTATTTGAGCCAAACTACCTGCATCAAATGATTCATAACAGTGCTTGTTTGAATTTAATCCTAAAAACCTAATAGAGTAACCGAAGTCATTATTATGCCATACTGAGTCATTACCGTTATATAATTTCTCAGTAAACACCAGATAAACATTAGGGATAAAATAATAACCAGAAACAATTACTAAAAGCCTTAGCAGCGAATCATCATGCCCAAATCTGACCTCTTCCAGTCAGATGATAAGTAAGCGTAAAAAGTAATCCCACCACAAAGTACAAGAAAACACACTTGTTGACTCACGGCTGTACAAAGACGATATAACACTAAGCAGTACGCACTACATAGCAGACTGACCATGCTAGTGGGGAACTGAACATGGGAAAGTCAACCGGGACAGCTCCATCCGACTTCCCCTCTCATCCCTGTGATGTGCAGGGTGCTTCCTGGTAGAGTCCAGAGGAGCCCAGTTGCGGAGCAAAAGGGCATGGGAACACGAGGAGATCTGGACGGTTCCAGTTGAAACCGAAGCTAAAGCAAACCTCAACAGGGCCATGGCCCCATTGGCCTCGGTCGGTCTTAGTTCACCTGCCGACTTTTGCAAGAGCTGGCTTTTTTTCACGGATATCGGATTCTGGTGCACTGTGTGACGTGTTGCTTCATACATATATCTATCTCTCTCTGACATTTGTAATGACAATGGATGATATTTCCAAATTGTCCTTTGGAATGGTTCATTGCCTCAATAAATGAAAGTGTGGCTTCTTTTGCTTTAAAAATGTATATATGCACTATATCCTAAGGTACTAAAGTATGCATGTAGTCTAGTCTGAAAAAATGTGTGTGTGTGTTGTGTGTGTGCCTGTGCTTTCGTGCATGCATACTTGGGTGGATCAGTGTGTGTGTTTGTGTGCCAGTGTGTCTGTACGCGTGCGCCAGCGTGATGGATGGCAGGCAAGTCACACAATGGCAATGACCTCTAAATGAGCTGACCTCACCCTGCAACATAAAGGCTCCACGTGACATGCATTACAAGGTGGAGAAGGTGACTGAATAGCTCTTAATGACACCATATGGACCTCCACCTGGAACCCTAAGTTCTGCCCCACTGACTGCCTGGGGGGACTGAATACACTGTCTCACACAGACAGACCCCCGCTCTCTCTTCAACAAAGGCCCCTGAACAAGACTTCAGTATTGTAGTCCTGCCATGGCTACATAGACTCCATTCTGGAAGTTAGTGCCATCTGCCAGTAATAACCTCTATGACCTTCTGTCTGCCCTTTGGCACAGAACTACAGAGCAATTGGATAGAAAAAACACTAAGAACAGTACAAAGAGATAAGCCTATCTGAAAAGATGTACTGTAATAAGTCAAGTGTGCATAATCTAGGTAGTCTACAGTACATTAGTGAGTAATTGGGCATAAATACTTACTTTGACATTAACTAGAGAGGCGTGTACAAGCCATAAGGTAATGTTCAGCTGAGACAACATAAGCACAGAGAGTTTACAAAGTGTACAGTCAAGTCACTGAATTGGGTATGCCATTGCTAAGGGAGTCATATAAACACAACACAAAACTGTCATAACCCAACAATCCTCTCAGCCTCTACATAGCCAAACCCCATACAGACTGGAGTAGAATAGGTAGAGTACAGTAGAACACAATAGAATAGAATAGAACACAATAGAACAAAATAGAATAGAAAAGAAAATGACCATTATTATTCACACAGGCAACTTTCCATATTGACACTCAAATGTATTTCTATATATTCTACCCTAGGAACTGACACACACACACACACACACACACACACACACACACACACACACACACACACACACACACACACACACACACACACACACACACACACACACACACACACACACACACACACACTCACTGGGCCTGTCCCCACTCAGAGCACACAGAGCCTCCGGCTTCACCCCGTCTGCAGCCTTTGAACCGCATGGCTCGTAAATAAGGCTGGCTGCCACACTTGTGTATGTACGTGTGTGTGCTTGTGTGTGTGCATGCCTGCGCATGTGTGTGTCTGTGTGTCTGAGACTGTGAGCAGATGTGAGAGGCGATTAGAGTCCAGTAATGGGCTCCTGAGAGAGAAGACTCCTATAAAGGGATGACCTCAGAGCCCAGGGATTTCATTAACACTAGAACACTGAACACACACAAACTAGAACACAGGCCCCCCTATGTTGGCAGTGGGAGGAAGTAGCCCCTATACTGGTCTTGGGTCATTTTGTGCTCCCCCACTAATGGTAAAGGTTATGATTTGGGGAGGGAAATCTGATCCTACATCTGTACCTAGATCTGTACCCTGGAGTTCCCATAGTTTCCCCCAGTCCTAATCCCTGCTCCTAGAATTCAATTCAAAATAACTTGAATCATCGTGAATGCTGTGTATTTATTTAACCTTACATTGACAAGTCATTGAAATGATCTTTTACTAAAACAACTTGGTCGGTCAAGAGGTGAACAATCTTTTAAAAAGTTGCTTCTGTCAAAAGTCAGATGGTCAGATAATCTTTGCTAGTGTAATTAGCAAATATTCTATTAGACAACCATCATGGTGTGGGGTAGACATTCAGAAAGATGAAAGTGTTAATGTAAATAATGTTAATGGGATGTGTTTATTGATTCATGTGTTCATTGATTGAACCATATGATCAGGTCAGGGAAATAAACACATATAGGCCACCTTTATGGCTCATAATCATCTTCTATTTTGGAAAACCTGCTCCACATGTCCACATATACAGCTGAGTGGAGCAAGGCAAGCCAAGGCAGGCTATGTGTGAGGTGAGAAGCCTTTAAGTGAAAGTTAATTTCCAAGCTTGAATTTGCCTCAGTAATGTACTATCAAACTGACAAGGCCTGTACTGAGAGTTGCAGGAAACACAAAGATTCCTAAGTGGAAGAAACATCTAAATAAAAGCATAACAAATAATATAAAATGCCCAATAATGCTGAAAGTATTCATTGGAATAATCTAAGAAAATAGTTTAAATAATGAACCCAGGGATAAATGTGACAAACGTACTCAACTCAAACAAGCTGCTACTATGCTCCATTCTCTATCAAAAACAACAAATTAAGCAAAGAAATCCTATTTAACATTCAAAAGAGTAAATGGCAATTAAGTGGCTTTCAGCTCATAAAAGGTCCCTCCCTCTTGTACCTGTTGCCATTTGTGTGTGTGTCAGTGTGTGTGTGCACGTTCGTGTGTGTGTAACACTAGCTGAGAGACTTGGTGGCCTTTTCCTTTCCACTTGGTGGACTCCGACCAACAAGCCTGCTTTTATGCCAGCTGCACGAGGATCTAGACCCCCCTACCCCGCGTAATCGAGCCCCCTTTCATTCAATCACGCTACCATGGCTCTCTCTCCCTCTTTTCTCTATCTCTGTCTGTCTCTCTCTGTCTTGTTCCCTCTCTCTGTCTGTCCTTCAAACCCCCCCGCCCCATCTCTTGCCAAGAATCAGTGCCCTGGAACAAGGGTCAGGGAGAGGGACAGCTGGCAGACCTACCGGAAGCCCCCTTAAAAACGAGGTGTGGGCCAGAGCGGTGGGTGACCCCAGTCAGATGGTGGTCTGCTCTCAGGTAAAACATCTGGTTTACTGATGGGACGGGGGGAGGGGTAGGCACACACACAGGCACACTCGCAGGCACACGCACACACAGTCAAGCATACATGCATGCAAAAAGCAGGGAGGCAGTCAGGCAGGCACCTAGGAACACACAGACACAGACTGAGCAGGCCTCTTTATTAGTCAGTTGGACAAAAAGCGCTGTCCTCCACCCTTTCCCCTCTGTCTACACAGTCAATGACAACGCCCGCCCTAGTTGCCAGCAGCTGTCCAGAGCTCACCAGCACACACACAAACACATACACACACACTGGAGCGAAGCATAAAGCCATTACCCAAAGACGTGGCAACATTAGCTAGTGCCTGGCTGAATGATTTACCTGTAGTTTACTTGACGTGACAGAACTTGCCATTCCAGTACATTAGGAGTAACAGCTAAATTACTCTCTGTAGGATAAACTCATCAGTTTAATCTTAAAATCTGAAGGTGTTTTTTCCCATGGTAAACAGCCCAGTGCAACTGAATGTAATAACACAGGTGTTAATGATACAGCTACTGTATAAAAACGAATAATGTATGATGTATGTTAGCTAGGTCAAAATTCCCGATACAGAGCAGAATATGTGAATATCCTCAAATCTGGAGCTAGGTTCTAGTTGAAATTGTGAAAGAGTAAAGCGACAGGTGTGAACAGGTTGAACACAACAGCATGGTGTGTGTGTGTGTGTGCGTGTGTTCTTGTGAGAATGTGTCCATGTGTGCAGCTCCTCCAAATAAGATAAGGAGAGTGGCAATAGCCAGCGAGACAGCTGTTGTCTGCTGACAGACCAGGAGAGAGGACACATGTGTGTGTGCATGTGTGTGCTTGTGGGTGTGTGTGTATATGTTTCTGCGTGCATGCATGTGTGTGTGTGTGTGTGGCGGGGGAAGTAATATGGAAGCCTCTCCACAAACTGCTCAAGCAGAGCCAATGAGACCCACCATCTCTTTCAAATCTCCCTTCCTCATTTTACCACATTCACTCAGTGTTCCCTCCTCACACTCCCCATATTCATCCAACACAATAGACCCATTGCTCGTGGTAATCACGGATTACAGTGAACCTGTATTGCATTCGCCTCTCAATCTAAAGCCTAAATTAAATGGTAATTGTAAGGGTTATTGGGTAAATGGTCACTGCAAAGAGACAGTGAGACACAGAGGTATGAGGTTTTGATAACTATGAGATTATTATGAGACATTATAAGGGGGTTGTATGCTTATGATAAGTCTTATAATGCATTATAACCGCATCATCAGGCAATATAATTGCAAGTTTAAGTAACGTGTTACTAAGGTTTTAAATCAACAGATGGAAGTTAGGTTTTGATTTTTAAAGGAGAACAATCATTTGATTTTACAATTAGAATAGGAATATTTCTATTTAAAACCCAATAAACAATTTCCTACATGTTTTATTTCAAATGCTGTTCTTGTTCTAATTATGCATTGTGAAATGTAAAACCATAGTTCCACAGACGGAAATTGTGGTCAGGGTTCTTTGGTTGCAGCCTATGGACCGAAGGCTTAAATCCAGAGGCGTATTGTTGATTGAGTTTACACACAGTTCAGTTCAATGCTTTGACTGAGTTGCATTAAACCTGCCTCATGTTTTAAAATGAGTTTTAAGAGCAAATTAATTGATAAGTGAATGTGACCAAAACAGCTGTATGTTACATTTAGCTTGCTGCTTTTATGGCCATTAGCTGTCCCCAGTGAACAGAATATAAATACATTATGAACTACTAAATAAATATTAAGACATCTGGGTTGAGGGTTAAGAACCAAAACAGTGAGATGCTGCTGTAATTTAAATAACGTGATTATTGAGAACCCTATTGAAACAGTGTCAAATGCTTTGCAAGAGACAGATAGAAAATAATGAATAGAAGAGTATACTCTATTCTGGTTGACAGATTGATTCTGCAAATAAAGTGCAGTTCACTAGTCCCTTTGAAAACACTATATTTTTGACTTATTCAGGATATATGCATGTGCTGCTTTAGTGCACACACTTAGGACAGTCCAAAGCCATTGCATTTATCTGGAGTAGATCAATTGCATTTTTACCGAGTGGCTCTATTGCACAGAGGATTGGTTGACCATACAGGCTGAGTTGCAGAGGCCCCAGAATTCAGGCCCCCTGACTCCCAGGGAGAGACAAAAGTGCTAGCTGTGAAATAATTAAATTAGTGGCGATAAAGTCAGGAGAAGCAGAGCTTCCTATGAAAATATGTATAACTCCACAAACTTTTGGCTCCAGAGGAGTTTGGAATTAATTTTGTGTTTTCTTAAGAGGGGGTGCCTCGCGGTACAGGATGGGGAATTCTCCTCGATCCAGGACTTTGGGCTCCTGCTTATTCGCTTTTTATTAGACTCAAGTAATAGGAACCATGAAGGGAGAGGATCCCGCGAAGCAGAAGGCCATTCCAAAAATGGGGCCTAATATCATTAGGATACGAAACGGAGTGTTAAATCAAACACACCCCAGCACACACTGCCTTCGGTATGTGGTCCACTTTGTTTTATTTTCACAAATGTTATTTGTGGGGGTAGAAATTCAGATAGGAAGCAGTTTTCTGATCATTTATATTCAGTCGTATATATTATATTCAGCATCGATACAAAAAATATACTTGTGGAGCTGATATTTGCTCCACAAGTATATTTCAGATAATTAATTGACTTGGACGAGAACTGATAAGTCAAAGATTTGTATAAAATTGGGGAAAAGAGTTGATATGAGGCATATTTTATTAGATTTAATACTTGGTTGTTTGCTGAAATACAAAATGGTGGGTTGTAGTCTTTCTGCCCATTCAGTCACATGAAAATTTAAAAATTAAGATGGATTTGCTCAAAACGTTGTAATCGGTTAGATACTAAACTAATACTCTTCCTGGGTCTACACCACATGCATGTATAGGAATTAGGGCATAATTCTGTACAATTTCAGCCAAAGTAGCTGAATAATTGTATCTTCAGTTAACTGAATAAGTTAAGTAGGCCTACTAGTGTTAAGTACTATTTGATACACATTTGAATAAAATAAGGGTATTGTAATAGTGTTCTTATATGTCTGATGGAAAGGTATGCATATTTGATCACCTCAACAAGTCAAGTAAATTAATATCCATATGCAAGCCATGACTGAACATTTGCCACATGCACTATTAGGTGTGAATCAAGATGTCAATGGAACCATTGTCTGCATTTCTCAGACACAAAATAATGGTTTTGTTATTTTTGTGCTGAGAGCAAAAAGGAGAGATCCAGACATGGCTACTTCTGACTGAAGCTCTCATGATCTACGAGTGTTTAAAGGTGATTGGAATGGCTACCAAAACACAGGAGGCGATTTTAGATTGGAGCTATGAAGGGGTCCTTGAGAAATATGAATACCCGTCTTTGAAAAATGCTTAGCGTGGTACCCTTAAATGACTTAATTAGGTTCCTGGCAAGGAAAGGGCCTCCGTGATTTAGGTGTAATCTTCAGTACTTAGGCCAAGAACAAGTGTTGAAAGGATTCAACTGCCACTAAGGAAAACAAAGTGCTTTGACGAAAAGTAGGACAGAATGGTATATTCCCCCAACATTCCCCTTAGTACACAGACAGACACTTTACTCAAACACACACACACACACACACACACACACACAAACTAAGTGATTTAGCATAACTGTGAAATTTATATTTTTCTAAACTTACAAAGCAGTACATGGACAACTCACACCAAGTCATGTTGCCTTAAACTGTAATTGCTACCATGGAGTAAAAAGGCAATGTTATGTAATCGATTATGGGTGCATGTAAAAGTTGGATTCCCTGGAAAAGTTTTCTATGGTTTCTTGAAAACGTAACTGTAGCCTATAATATACTGTACAATGGCGCAATGGGTATTGTATGCAATATGCATAGAAGTATATTGATCATAACTCATATCATAGCTATTGTTTTATATTAAAATATTTGCCTGTCAAGTAGGCCTTAACCTGCAGTGCAATATATTTCAGTTTTAATTGAGGAAAATATAGATAACTGTACCATACATAGGCTACTCATTGGAAATATGATTGAATTGTCTTTGAAATTGTCTGATGGGCTACTTCATTATATGCATAGTAATTTGCTGTAATTCCATTCCAATTTAACTGAAGAAAAAAACCTTACAAATATGTAGGAGAAAGGAAAATGCTGATAAGAAATATCAGTCACTGTCTCATATACTGTAGCCACATTTACAGGCTGTGAATTTGTTTTGTTTTCAAGCGGGTAGGCAGTAGGCTACTGGCGCTTAAGCTATAAAGTAAAATGGTATTGGTGATAATTATTAAAGAATGATTCAAAACTGCTGTACATTTTTCCCAATAATGTTCAAAATGAAGTTTTATGCCTACTAAAAAAGGATACAGGTAGCTTACGTCGTCGGTCAGTTGAAACCGCTAGGACATGAGTTGTCATCAACTCAAATGCAAAAAATTGCTGATTGAAGTTGGTTTAAAAATACAATAGCCACAAGCTCAAAACATATTATCTTTACATTATGTAATATCCTAATGTTGATATGGCATTGCCCCGCTCTAGTAAAGTATTGTTTGTTTATTATAGTGTACTATGACAACAACAAAAACAATACAGGCCTACTTTAAGTTAAGTTTAAACTTGTTATGTAGCATTGTAGCCTAACCTAAAGGCCTACAGATAATTCAAGTGCTCCAAAAAATCGTATAATTGCACACACAATGAACACATGCTATTCCTTTTTCTGAACATGCAATAAGACTTTTGAAAAGCAGCATGGCATGATACATTCAATCATATGATATGAATCCACTTACCATGATTTGTGTCTACGTCAGGAAAACGAAAATGCCAGTATTTTTTTTCAACAGTGTTGTCTCTCCATATCACGTAGTGTGTTCAACACTCTATCACAAAACGTCTTCCACAGATTAAACTGGAACGCTCAATGGTCAAGCTCAAGTCACAGCAAGTCTTTTCTCACTGTCTATGCATTTCTCTTCTTCAAAGTGATGACTGCATATTTTAGAATTGTACGCGCACTTCGTTTGGACTTCTTGAATCGTTCGTGTATGGTCTAATAACCCGAATTGACAGATATCAACCAAATCTAAAGGTGCGTTTCATCTGAAACGTTGTACCGTTTCTTGATTAGTGTCAGAAACACCTTCTGGAGCGTGTTTGATTTGGCGCGGGTAGGGAAGTGATGTTATGCAAATGAAAAATCTTGGTTCCTCCTCCTGAGCTTATTCTCAATACGCACGAGTCGAGTGCTGTACAGTGTGTGTGTGTGTGTGTGTGTGTTTGTGATCCCCGCGCGCGACCGTGCGTGTTCCATTACGCAGGAGTTGCTTTCAATTGGCTCTCTTTATTCTTCAGTTAACAAAATAGCTCAAGCAGAGTTGAGCTCTTCCTTTATCTCTTTATCTCACCTTTATATCTTTGTTTGGTCAAGAGTGCCTCTCTCGACTGTTGTTTACACAAAGACAACTGTTGTTTACACAAAGATGAGGAGAAGAGCTCACTAGCTAAGGGCTATTCTCTGGATGTCTGTGATGGTGTTGACAGTTGGCTACTTCAGATGTGTGGATGAATCAATTCTAATGAGCCTAGGCAATTGGCTGGTTTCTATAGGTCCTAAATGTGTGTACATTTTGAGATCTTCTAGGCTTCTATCTTTAAAGTAACACGTATAACCTGCTTATATAAAATTAAAGGCCTTAAAAAATGGCCAAAGAATCCAGCCACCCAAGTCATAAACTGTTCTCTCTGCAAAGAATCCAGCTCCCCAAGTCATAGACTGTTCTCTCTGCAAAGAATCCAGCTACCCAAGTCATAGACTTGTGCTACCGCACAGCAAGTGATACTGATGAACCAAGTCTGGAACCAAAAGGATCCTGAACAGCTTCTACCCCTAAGCCATAAGACTGCTGAATAGTTAACCAAATAGCTACCCGGACTATTTGCATTGACCCCTTTTGGTCAATTTGTTTTTTACTCATCACATATGCTGTTGCTACTGTTTACTATCTGTCACTTTATACCTGGTTATATGTACATATCTACCTCAATTACCTCGTACCCTGCACATCAACTCAGTACTGGTACACCTTGTAAATAGCCATGTTATCGTTACTCATTGTGTATCTATTATTACTTTTATTATTTAGTGTTTTACTTTCCACTATTTCTGTATTTTCTTTCTCTCTGCATTGTTGGGACGGGCCCGTAAGTAAGCATTTCACTGTCAGTCCACACCTGTTGTTTACGAAGCATGTGACAAATACAATTATGAAGGTTTAATTAGGCCTTTTCAAGATATACTTAATTTAAAGTGTGACATATGCAGTTTAATAAAAACTGGTTTGGAGAGCCTTTTACACACGAAATATGTTGATGAATCAAAAATACAGTGATTTGATTCATCCTGAAAGTTAAGATATTTAAGTTCAATGCATGAAATATTGGAATGTGGAAAAAAGTGTACTATAAGGGTTGAACAATAGTTCTATAAATCTACCCTAATCCTCACTAATCATGGAACTGCATGACAATGGTCCAGTCATCATGAACCGTGCGCCAGGATCCAGTTTAACCTGCTACACGTGGTCTGAGTTCCATAATGACTCGAGTAGGCTACATGTCCCAAATTATTGTACAACGTTTGCCTAATATGATCTGCATATGCTAGCAACCCTCAGGAACAATTTACAAGGACGTGACAAAGGAAAGAAAGGTAATGGAATGGAATGATGCAAAACGTAAGCTACAAATTGAAGAAAACTATCACTAAAGTGACAGGAATGAATGTATGTGGGTATTACTGATGGTGGCTCCCAATAGAGGCTAATATTACATGATAGAAATTGTAAAATAAAACGGATATAAGTTAAAAACGGCTATATAATTAAAACAATCTAAAGAGCATACGTTAACTCGGCAGGTTCAGCGCTACAGAAGCTTATAGCTTGGGTCTCAAAATTTCATCCATGCAAATTGTGAGGGCACACAATTAAAAATTCTGAATAATGGCACAGCTATTTATAGCCGACTTTACTGTGGAAAAGGGGCCACAATACATGTCATGTTGATATTATTTTCAGTTTGCTTCCATATGACTGGTTTCACATTAGTCTCCAGGGATCATAAGGAAAAATCTTCTAAAACAATTGCTCTGTGTATTTACAATCCCCTTCTCCAAACGGGTTACTCATTTACCTAGCTCTTATCAATAGCTCTTATCAATTTAACAATTACAGTGCATGGAGAATGCTGTTATTTCTATCAGAAAGAAGAAAGTCAATGTTTTTTCCACTTGGAACCGGTAGGTTCGCTCTACCTTATTCATGGTTTCCTCCCGAGCAAAGGTGGTGGAATTATGAGGGAATTAAGTCAAGGTCAGAATAAGACGTATCTGTAGACACACCTCTGCCACACCTTCATTTCTTAGATCTCCACCTTAAATGAATAGCAATGGAATAGCAATGTGCGAGCCACAATAAACTCTGCTTCCACTGGTTCAGTTTTGGTTAGATTCAACAGGTTGTCAGTTGCTAGTGGCTGGTGTAAGGGAGGTGCTTTTTGTGATGTTATCCTCGTGCTGCTGGTGCTAGGCCCTGGATCTTTTCAATCTTGTTGGTCAGCAGGAGGCATGGGGGATGGGCGGGTATTGCATTTGATGCTAGGCTCCTCAACCTCGGTGGTCGGGCCTGCTGCAGGCTGGTCTGTGAGCTTGGCATCGCTCTCGACGTGGTGGTCCTCTGTTTTTTTGCTCTTGACAGTACCCAGCCATTTTCGGATATCCATGCTGATCAAAGCTTAGCAAGCTAGCTGTAATTATTCAGTGCGCCGCTACCAAAACTTAACGAAGCTAGTAGCTACTAGCTAGCCTATTATTAGCTGTAGCTGTCTACAAAAGTGAATACTTTTTTCCCCCCTCTGTGAGAAAAGAAAAACCCACCCTGGGATCCAATGAGCTTCCTAAACAAGGTAATGAATGTGGTACCTTATGACATTGCATGGCTAGGTGGCCAATCAGAATGCAATTTGGGATTTTAACTACTAAATATTACATTACATTACAGACATGGGGCGGCGCACAATTGGCCCAGCATCGTCCAAGGTAGGGGAGGGTTTGGCCGGCAGGGATGGCGTTTGGGTTGTGGGTTCGATTCCCATGGGGGGCCAGTTTGAAAAAAATAATGTATGCACTCACTAACTGTAAGTCGCTCTGGATAAGAGCGTCTGCTAAATGACTCAAATGTAAATGTAAATGTAAAATTATTACATCTACCCTCCCTCACCCATCCTCAGATCATGAGCGCACACCCGGCATATAGCCTCTGTCCCGGTCTGCGCTACTGGCAGGCCCGGCAGTGCTACATTGGCAGGGTAATTCATATACCGTTTGTTATGTTTATGGAGAAACAAAACTGAGGGAGCACAAATTCTATCTGGGGGGTCCATGCCTGGCTTTGCCACCCCGTAGAGGCCTGTATGGAAAGTATTTCAACTAAACATTTCCCAACCAATTGCATATATATAAGGCTATATCCCCCTAAAGTCGATTGACGCACCGATTACATAACAAAGAATCTCCATCAAAATCCATCAGTTTAAGCTAGAGATATATGTTTTTTTGCATTGGATGTGTCTCAATCCACTGCATCCACCAGTGTCGCACTTCCACATCTGCGGTGAAAGGTGGCAGAGCTACAGCGGTGTTTGTCAAACCATGAGACATCCTGGAAATTGGTCTTCTCACGAAAACGTCTGTAGTGTCCAAACGGTTTGACCTACAAATGGTTTGACCTACAAACGACCACACTGTGGAAAGGAGAGATTCTCATAAACACGATGGTGTTATCCGTTGTGCTCTACGACCCCCAAAAGTGTCACAGGACTCATCTGAAGGTAACCAGCACCGGATAAAAAAAAAGAAATGGACGTTTGAAGGTAGTTTTGTGTGTAAAATGTAAATATATTTCCTGATTTTTTTTTATATGTCCTAGATTTAGGACAGACACTTCAAAACCTTGTTTCTTATGATTTCTTTTTTGACTGTACTTTTTGCCATTTATGAATGTGTTATTCAATGCGTTTCTATGGGCTTTAAAATCTACGGGCCAAAATCAATATTTTATCAGATACTTGTTTCGGGTGGGAGGGGCGGGGGGGATACCTAAAGGGGTCCTAAAATTCAAAATCAAATAGCTAAATGATCCATAGTATGACCATCTTCAAACAATTCCATATGTCAGCTTAGCACCCCCCACCCAACCCCCCAATGTCTTAAACTGTAAATAAATAATAGACATTATATCATATTAGTGAATATATCCCACCGCTGTTTCAATATGCTTTGTGTCCGTTAACAGCAATCGGCCTATGTGTAGCCTAACATTTGCTACAATGAGTGGAGAAGCACGTCCAAGCACATATCAACAGATTTGCATATGGAATGTATCAACAGAACATTTTCCAACCAATGGCATCGATATTAGGCTACATCATGCATACTATATCACATAAGCATAAGCATAAATTTCATATCACAGACACAAAACCTAAGCCACATAACGTAAACTACGTTAGAATGGGGGCAGGCGGTTGTCTAGGAGTCGTGTCGGAGTCATGTCCTTCCCAGTCTGGATGTATTTCCTGTAATATGAGCAAGTCTGTCGCTGGGAACCTGCGAACTGCAGGCCTAGCAAAAGAGGAAACCTGTCTCCTTGTGCATTTCCAACAGGGAGCCTTCTCTGACATCCTTTTGACACCTTGAGAACGATAAAGTCAGCCAGCATTAGGGAATGCAGGCAGGAGTTTCTCATGCATGCTAACTCCTATTTAGAGACACAAAACAAGGAATATAGGGCTAAATTATCCCCAATTCTTGCCATTTTTGGCACACGGCGTTGGAGTATAACCATGTGTACATTAGTCCATTTCACCATCGCCTTTGATGCGTTCGTGATGAATTTCGATAGCTCTTTGACAAATGTGTACATTTCCTATATTGATACTCTCTCACTTATTGTGGAACTCAAAACAAAACAGAAGAGCAGAGGAAAGTGGTGGGGGGAGTAATATGGAAAAGTTCCGTAACATTACCTATGACTCTGGGATGTAATGTGATCCAGACATGGAGTTTGTCTGCTTCTGATTCATTTGCAAGGCGGGTGGGCAAGTTCCATTCTTCCATAGGAATGTACGGCGGAGAAATAAAAGCGACCATTGTCTCCTCTTCCTCTAAAGAGATTGGTTGGCTCACTGCAATGGTCGCACTGTCACAAGGCTTAATAGCACTGATGATGGCCTTGCTCGCTCAGAAAACCTATTCTCCTTTTAAGTATCAAAATGCTTAGCTACATCAAGTACATCAACGTGTATAAAATACTAACTTGAGCCTCGAAATGCTTTTATAAGGCCTAAGCTGAGAACGTAAACAGGGAAAGATGGCCGTAATAGTGCACCTCACAGGGTGTTTACACAGTGGAAGCTGTCCTGTAATAACTACCACATCTGTGTCCCCCCCCTACCACTCCCCCCATCACCCTCCAAACCCCCAAACTTGCTCTCCCCTCTCTCTTTAGGCCAAGTCTCTCTTCTCCTACATCCCTCCTTTCCTCTAACTTTTTTGCCTTCATGTTACCTAATAAACACACAAGTGACTCCCAGTCCATCCCTCCTCCTCCCCCTCCTCCCCCAACAGTGGATCGACCCTCCCTCCCTCCCTCCCTCCCTCCCTCCCTCCCTCCCTCCCTCCCTCCCTCCCTCCCTCCCTCCCAGTGAACGGGACTACTTTCTCTCAGGGTGGTTCTGGATGCGTGTGTTACCCAGCCGACCCCCGCCTCTTACCCCGGTACCGAGTGGCCCCCACCCCCCGACCGCCCCCACGCTGCGAATCTCCATACTGCTCCCCTTGTCTGCGGAATGTGGGAATGATTGCCTTAATTTTATAATGCAGAGGGCTCCCTTTGGTTCAATTTTCACCAACACCATAAAAATACAGCAGTTGTAAGACCATCGGAGCCCATCTGGTTTTGCCATTGCCACGGCTTTAATGACCAGGTAATAAAAGTTCAATTTGACAAAAATTACAACAGATGTTTCAGGTCATAAACCTCCAATAGAGCCGATTTCTCAGGAGGAATTCGTAACCTGTGAGTGATGCCACCACTGCCACTTCCCTAGACACAACAGCTTTCTGATGTGTGTACCACAATTTACTTTACATGGACAGTAATAAAAAGAGTGAGGCTAAATGTTAAATTGTATAAAACTATGGACCGTATGTATGTGATACATTAATATTTCACAAAAACTGCTGTCATTGGTTCTGTGCCTTTTCATCTCATATAGTATGAAAACAGAATTATAGTGAATTATGCAATATCATGTTTTTTTCTGTGTTATTATTTGATTTACGTAGATTAGCCTTTTAGATTTGGGGGCTTTTAGAAAATATTACCAGCATTATTTTATTACATTTATTTGGCCTATTATCTATATGTTATCCTATCTAATTATACATTTAATTGGTTAAGTTTAAGTTTAGTTTAAGTCAAATTTATTTGCACCATAGAAAACAAGTGATAAACAACAATACAGAAAAAAAACTAATACATTTAAAAAACGGTGAGCAGGTGTGGTTGGAAGCCCAAGGGCTTATATGAAAACCACACCACAAAAAAACAATACACAATACATAAGTACAAAAATAAAAAAGATTTGTTAAAACAGATAACAAAACCTACTAATTATAAATGTATAAAATAATTGATCAGTAATCACACAAAAATACATATACTGCATATATTTCTTCAACCCTACTGTAAATACACCTTCCTTGCCAGCCACTGTTTCTTTGGTGCTCCAAAGACAAGACACACATCTCAACAAATACATGAACCATGATACATCATCATAAATGTACAGGAATGTCTCTGCGAAAATGGAGAATTGAATGTCCTTGAGGCAGGATTTCATTTAATACATTTGCTTGCTTTCGAATTGTGTCTTGTGTTAAAATTGTTTACATACCTGTCATATCACATATAGATCAGCAAACAACAAACAATTTGATACTGTATGTTATATCAACAATAACAACTTGATACTACTCTCCAATATTTTATTCACAATACAAATCTTCCAAAAACACTTACAGTATATACTAATATGTTTCAATTATTATCAACAATAACAATTAGATGGTACTTTCCACTATAAGCTATGTAAACAACAATGTAAGAGCTTATGAGCAGCTTGGAAGTCATAAAACCCTGTTAGTCCTTTATGGCAACGTGTGAGGCCTGTAGAAATCTAGGGGCTTCTCGGGCCGATGGCCATGATTGACACTTGTTCTCGCCTCGAGAGATTTATAACCCCTGTATGAACGCTTATAAAGCCTAGCCACATCCAGCCAGTCACCCTCTCTTATGATCTCCTGCAAGAATTGCCACTTTTATTTCCCACGTCGGCCCAGAGGTGAGAAAGATACGTTCGCACATAGCTTTTCAGGTTCCCACGGCAGTCAAAAATGCATCAGGCTGCAGGGCCCATGCATATTTTAGAATGAGTGGGGATTTTATATTCTTAAAGGGACAAGGCGTGTCAACGTATAACCTTTCTGAAGAACTCTCTATGGGCCAGAAAGACTGTGTGAAATAGTTTCACACACAACACGGGCTCTGTTTACGTTGACAATATGCAGTGTGTGTACTGACGGTGACACAGCTCTGACATACTTGGGTGACGATGTCTCTTTGAATAAGCCACCTGAGATAATGGTTTGTTGGAACAGTGAGAATAGTTCTGCTCCAGGCAAAGGCAGCAGTGTTGGTTGGATAATAGGGCTTTGTGAGGTATTTTTTTACTTATATTTATGGTTTCCAACCTAGTCAGGCTGCTTGTACTGCTGTTGTTGAGTAGCTATGTGAAAAGATGATGGAGTTGCTAGTGGGGGAATATATTGTTCTGGAAACAATACAACAGAATAGGTTATATGAGCAAAGCAGTTGCCATCATAACAACTACAGTTTGTTTCCGTTTTTATCTCCTGGCCAATGACATGGGTGAACTGAGATGAGGTCAACATATGTTTGGGGCAATATTCAAAAAATGTGTTAGATGTAATAGTTTATTGTGATAGTTCCATGAGCTTACACCCTTGTGGCATGACCTTTATAAATGCTTTCCTGTAAAATTAGGAAAATGTCAGTTTTGCTCTCCTGGCTCTTTAAATATCCTGAAAAACACATCTCACACATATTCATTTTCTGCAAATATGTACACTACCGGTCAAAAGTTTTAGAACACCTACTCATTCCAGGGTTTTTCTTTATTGTTACTATTTTTTACATTGTAGAATAATAGTGAAGACATCAAAACTATGAAATAACACATATGGAATCATGTAGTAAGCAAAAAAGTGTTAAACAAATCAAAATATATTATATATTTGAGATTCTTCAAACAGCCACCCTTTGCCTTGATGACAGCTTTGCACACTCTTGGCATTCTCTCTACCAACTTCATGAGGTAGTGACGTGGAATGCATTTCAATTAACTTCTTAAAAGTTAATTTGTGGAATTTCTTTCCTTCTTAATGTGTTTGAGCCAATCAGTTGTGTTGTGACACGGTATGGGGAGGTATACAGAAGATAGCCCTATTTGGTAAAAGACCAAGTCCATATTATGGCAAGAACAGCTCAAATAAGCAAAGAGAAACGACAGTCCATCATTACTTTAAGACATGCAGGTCAGTCAATACGGAAAATGTCAAGAACTTTGAAAGTTTCTTCAAGTGCAGTCGCAAAAACCATGAAGCGCTTTGATGAAACAGGCTCTCATGTGGACCGCCACAGGAATGGAAGACCCAGAGTTACCTCTGCTGCAGAGGATAAGTTCATTAGAGTTACCAGCCTCAGATATTGCAGCCCAAATAAATGCTTCACAGAGTTCAAGTAACAGACACATCTCAACATCAACTGTTCAGAGGAGACTGTGTGGATCAGGCCTTCATGGTCGAATTGCTGCAAAGAAACCACTACTAAAGGACACCAATAATAAGAAGAGACTTGCTTGGGCCAAGAAACACGAGCAATGGACATTAGACCGGTGGAAATTTGTCCTTTGGTCTGGAGTCCAAATTGGAGATTTTTGGTTCCAACCGCTGTGTCTTTCTGAGACGCGGTGTGGGTGAACGGATGATCTCAGCATGTGTATTTCCCACCGTAAAGCATGGAGCAGGAGGTGTGATGGTTTGGGGGTGCTTTGCTGGTGTCACTGTCTGTGATTTATTTAGAATTCAAGGCACACTTAACCAGCATGGCTACCACAGCATTCTACAGCGATACGCCATCCCATCTGGTTTGGGCTTAGTGGGACTATCATTTGTTTTTCAACAGGACAATGACCCAACACACCTCCAGGCTGTGTAAGGGCTATTTGACCAAGAAGGAGAGTGATGGAGTGTTGCATCAGATGACCTGGCCTCCACAATCCCCCGACCTCAACCCAATTGAGATAGTTTGGGATGAGTCGGACCGCAGAGTGAAGGAAAAGCAGCCAACAAGTGCTCAGCATATGTGGGAACTCCTTCAAGACTGTTGGAAAAGCATTCCAGGTGAAGCTGGTTGAGGGAATGCCAAGAGTGTGCAAAGCTGTCATCAAGGCAAAGGGTGGCTATTTGAAGAATCTCAAATTTAAAATATTTTGATTTGTTTAACACTTTCTTGGTTACTACATGATTCCATATGTGTTATTTCATAGTTTTGATGTCTTCACTATTATTCTACAATGTAGAAAATAGTAAAAATAAAGAAAAACCCTTGAATGAGTAGGTGTTCTAAAACTTTTGACCGGTAGTGTATCGTATTGTGATTAGGCTTAAATCAACTTGAATGGCCTGGGGCAGTTGCATTGCGTGACTAAGGATCTTCTCTGGACCATCAAATGTTATTTGTCACATGCTTCGTAAACAACAGGTGTAGACTAACTGGAGCAGAGTAAAAAAACATGGCTATATACAGGGAGTACCAGTACCGAGTCGATGTGCAGGGGTACAAGGTAATTGACTTAGCTATGTACATATACAGTGCCATCAGAAAGTATTCATACCCCTTGACTTATTCCACATTCACTGTCTTCTTGGTAAGCGACTCCAGTGTACATTTGTCCTTGTGTTTTAGGTGTTGTCCTGCTGAAAGGTGAATTCATCTCCCAGTGTCTGTTGGAAAAAAGACAACCAGATTTTCCTCTAGGATTTTGCCTATGCTTAGTTTTTACATTTACATTTTAGTCATTTAGCAGACGCTCTTATCCAGAGCGACTTACAGTTAGTGAGTGCATATATTTTCATTCTGTTCCATTACGTTCCTTTTTAGAAAAACTCCCCAGTCCTTAATGATTACAAGCATACACATAACATGATGCAGCCACCACTATGTTTGAAAATATGGAGAGTGGATTTGCCCCAAACATAACACTTTGTATTCAAGACAGAAAGTTAATTGCTTTACAATTTTTTTTGCTGTATTACTTTAGTGCCTTGTTGCAAACAGGATGCATGTTTTGGAATATAATTTTTTCTGTACAGGCTTCCTTCTTTTCACTCTGTCAATTAGGTTAGTATTGTGGAGTAACTACAATGTTGTTGATCCATCCTCAGTTCTCTCCCATCACAGCCATTGAACCCTGTAGCTGTTTTTAAGTCACCACTGGCCTCATGGTAACATCCCTGAGCGGTTTCCTTCCAATCCGGCAACTGAGTTAGGAAGGATGCCTGTATCTTTGTAGTGACTGGGTGTATTGATACACCATCCAAAGTTAAATTAATAAGTGTAATTAATATTTTTACTCCTGAACTTATTTAGGCTTGCCATAACAAAGGGGTTGAATACTTATTGACAAGACATTTGATCTTTTCATTTTTTATTAATTTGTAAAAAAAATATCACATTGACATTATGCGGTATTGTGTGTAGGCCAGTAACTAAAATCTAAATGTAATCAATTTTATATTCAGGCTGTAACACAACAAAATGTGAAAAAAGTCAAGGGGTGTGAATACTTTCTAAAGGCACTGTAAAGTGACTAAGCAAGAAGATAGATAATAGACAGTAGCAGCAGAAGGTAGCCATTTTATTAGCTATTTAGCTGTCTTGTTTAGCAGTCTTTTGTCTTGGGGGTAGAAGCTGTTCAGGGTCCTGTTGGTTCCACACTTGGTACCGCTTGCTGTGCGATAGCAGAGAGAACAGTCTATGGCTTGGGTGGCTGGAGTCTTTGACAATGTTTTGGGCCTTGCTCTAACACCACCTGGTATAGCGGTCCTGGATGGTAGGGAGCTCGGCCCCAGTGATGTAGTGGGCCGTACTCCCCACCCTCTGTAGCGCCTTGCGGTCGGGTACCTTGCAGTTGACGTACCAAGCGGTGATGCAGCCAGTCAAGATGCTCTCAATGGTGCAGCAGTATAACTTTTTGAGGATCCCATGCCAAATCTTTTCAGCCTACTGAGGGGGAAGAGGCACTGTCATGCCCTCTTCACAACTGTGTGGGTGTGTGTGTGTGTGGACCATATTAATTCCTTAGTGATGTGGACACAGAGGAACTTGAAGCTCTTGACCACCACAGCCCCATCGTGCTCGCCCCTCTGTTTCCTGTAGTCCACGATCAGCTCCTTTGTCTTGCTGACGTTTAGGGAGAGGTTGTTGTTCTGGTAACACACTGACCTCCTCCCTATAGGCTGCTTTATCGTCGTCGGTGATCAGTCCTACCACCGTCGTGTCGACAGCAAACTTGATGGTGATGGTTTTGGAGTCGTGCGCGGCCACAAGGTCGTGGGTCAACAGGGAGTATAGGAGAGGAATAAGCACACACCCTTGAGGGGCCCCCGTGTTGATGGTCAGCGTGGCGAATGTGTTGTTGCCTACCCTCACTGCCTGGGGGCGGCCCTTCAGGAAGTCCAGGATCCAGTTGCAGAGGGAGGTGTTCAGTCCCAGGATCCTGAGCTTGGTGATGAGCTTGGAGGGGAATATGGTGTTGAATGCTGAGCTGTAGTCAATGAACAGCATTCTTACATAGGTATTCCTTTTGTCTATGTGGGTGAGGGTAGTGTGGTGTACAGTCGTGGTCAAAAGTTTTGAGAATGACACAAATACTAATTTTCACAAAGTCTGCTGCCTCAGTTTTGATGATGGCAATTTGCATATACTCCAGAATGTCATGAAGAGTGATCAGAATAATTGCAATTAATTGCAAAGTCCCTCTTTGCCATGAAAATGAACTTAATCCCCCCAACAAATGTCCACTGCATTTCAGCCCTGCCACAAAAGGACCAGCTGACATCATGTCAGTGATTCTCTCCTTAACACAGGTGAGAGTGTTGATGAGGACAAGGATGGAGATCACTCTGTCATGCTGATTTAGTTAGAATAACAGACTGGAAGCATTAAAAGGAGGGTGGTGCTTGAAATCATTGTTCTTCCTCTGTTAACCATGGTTTCCTGCAAGGAAACACGTGCCGTCATCATTGCTTTGCACAAAAAGGGCTTCACAGGCAAGGATATTGCTGCTAGTAAGATTGCACCTAAATCAACCATTTACTGGATCATCAAGAACTTCAAGGAGAGAGGTTCAATTTTTGTGAAGAAGGCTTCAGGGCGCCCAAGAAAGTCCAGCAAGTGCCAGGACCGTCTCCTAAAGTTGATTCAGCTGCGGGATCGGGGCACCACCAGTGCAGAGCTTGCTCAGGAATGGCAGCAGGCAGGTGTGAGTGCATCTGCACGCACAGTGATTCGAAGACTTTTGGAGGATGGCCTGGTATCAAGAAGGGCAGCGAGGAAGCCACTTCTCTCCAGGAAAAACATCAGGGACAGACTGATATTCTGCAAAAGGTACAGGGATTGGACTGCTGAGGACTGGGGTAAAGTCATTTTCTCTGATGAATCCCCTTTCCGATTGTTTGGGGCATCCGGGAAAAAAGCTTGTCCGGAGAAGACAAGGTGAGCACTACCATCAGCCCTGTGTCATGCCAACAGTAAAGCATCCTGAGACCATTCATGTGTGGGGTTGCTTCTCAGCCAAGGGAGTGTGCTCACTCACAATTTTGCCTAAGAACACAGCCATGAATAAAGAATGGTGCCAATACATCCTCAGAGAGCAACTTCTCCCAACCATCCAAGAACAGTTTGGTGACGAACAATGCCTTTTCCAGCATGATGGAGCACCTTGCCATAAGGCAAAAGTGATAACTAAGTGGCTTGGGGAACAAAACATCGACATTTTGGGTACATGGCCAGGAAACTCCCCTGACCTTAATCCCATTGAGAACTTGTGGTCAATCCTCAAGAGGCGGGTGGACAAACAAAAACCCACAAATTCTGACAAACTCCAAGCATTGATTATGCAAGAATGGGCTGCCATCAGTCAGGATGTGGCCCAGAAGTTAATTGACAGCATGCCAGGGTGGATTGCAGAGGTCTTGAAAAAGAAGGGTCAACACTGCAAATATTGACTCTTTGCATAAACTTAATGTAATTGTCAACAAAAGCCTTTGACACTTATGGAATGTTTGCAATTATACTTCAGTATACCATAGTAACATCTGACAAAAATATATCAAAACACTGAAGCAGCGAACTTTGTGAAGACCAATACTTGTGTAATTCTCCAAATGTTTGACCACGACTGTACAATAGAGATTGCATCATCTGTAGATCTGTTGGGGTATGCAAATTGGAGTGGGTCCAGGGTCTCTGGGATGATGGTGTTGATGTGAGCCATGACCAGCCTTTCTAAGCATTTCATGACTAGATATCAGTTCTACGGGGTGATAGTCATTAAGGCAGGTTACCTTGGCGTTCTTGGGCACGGGGACTATGGTAGTCTGCTTGAAACAAGTTGGTATTACAGACCGGGTCAGGGACAGGTTGAAAATGTCATTGAAGACACTTGCCAGCTGGTCAGTGCATGCTCTGAGTACGCATCCTGGTATTCCGTCTGACTCCACGGCCTTGCAAATGTTAACCTATTTAAAGGTCATGCATAGGTCAGTGTTGCTTGCCTTGAAGCGAGCACGGAAGGCATTTAGCTCTTCTGGTAGGCTTGCAGCGCTGGGCAGCTCGCGGCTGGGTTTCCCTTTATAATCCGTTGAAGTTTTTAAGCCCTGCCACATCCGTTGAGCGTCAGAGCCGGTGTAGTAGGATTCGATCTTTTTCCTGTATTGACGCTTTGCCTGTTTGATGGCTCATCGGAGGTCATAGCGTGATTTCTATTAAGCGTCCGCTATAGCCTTTAGCTCAGTGCAGATGTTGCCTGTAATCCATGGCTTCTGGTTAGGGTATGAACGTACGGTCACTGTGGGGACAACGATGTCGGTGCAATTATTAAGCCGGTGACTGATGTGGTAAACTCCTCAATGTTATCGGATGAATCCCGGAACATATTCCAGTCTTTGCTAGCGAAACAGTCCTGTAGCTTATCATCCACTTCATCGGACCACTTCCGTATTGGGCGCGTCACTGGTACTTCCTGTTTGAGTACTTGCTTGCAAGCAGGAAGCAGGAGCATAGAGTTATGGTCTGGTTTGCCAAAGGGAGGGCGGGGGAGGGCCTTGAATGCGTTTCTGTGTGTGGAGTAAAGGTGATCTAGAGTTTTGTCGCCTCTAGTTGCGCAGGTGACATGCTGGTGAAAATGAGGTAAAATGTATTTCAGTTTCCCTGCATTAAAATCACCGGCCACGAGAAGCGGCGCCTCTGAATTATATTATTATCTTATATTTGAAATGAGCATGATCATAACATACTTACCATACTTATTGCCAAGTATAATCATATGACTTTTTACCTATGGAAAAACATGCATTGTCCAACATGAATATCAAGCTCCCTCCCATGCAGTGTTGTGGCAACATACTGTAACAATGCAATCAAAACAGGGAATTCCTCATCTGGGTTTACAGCCAACCAACTTAATGAAAAATATTGCATCAACAACTGCTAAGAAAACATATCCTCCATACACACAAGACAGACACTTAGAGGTTGTAGTTGTAGTATCTTTTTTGCTATCAAACAACAAGATACTTTTTTGATGTATTGTTTTAACAGTGCATGACCAAGACACCAGACAGCCAGTGCCTTCGGAAAGTATTCAGCCCCCTTGACTTTTTCCACATTTTGTAACGTTTCAGCCTTATTCTAAAATGGATTAACAATAAATAATCCTCAGCATTCTACACACAATACCCCATAATGACAAAGCGAAAACACGTTTTTAGATTTGTTTTTTACATACGCATTCAGACCCTTCGCTATGAGACTCGAAATTGAGCTCAGGTGCATCCTGTTTCCATTGATCATCCTTGAGATGTTTCTACAACTTGATTGGAGTCCACCTGTGGTAAATTCAATTGATTGGACATGATTTGGAAAGAAACACACTGGTCTATATAAGGTCCCACAGTTGACAGTGCATATCAGTGGAAAAACCAAGCCATGAGGTCGAAGGAATTGTCCTTGGAGCTCCGAGACAGCATTGTGTCGAGGCACAAATCTGGGGAAGGGTACCAAAACTATTCTGCAGAATCGAACGTCCCCAAGAACACAGTGGCCTCCATCATTATTAAATAGAAGAAGTTTGGAACAACCAAGACTTCCTAGAGCTGGCCACCCGGCCAAACTGAGCAATCAGGGGAGAAGGGCCTTGGTCAGGGAGGTGACCAAGAACCCGATGGTCACTCTGACAGAGCTTTAGAGTTCCTCTGTGGAGATGGGAGAACCTTCCAGAAGGACAACCATCTCTGCAGCACTCCACCAATCAGGCCTTTATGGTAGAGTGGCCAGACGGAAGCCACTCCTCAATAAAAGGCACATGACAGCCCGCCTCCGGCTATCGGACCTGTCTCTACTACTCCTGGGGCCTGCTTTGATTACACGTTCAATCTTAAACCCCCAAAAAAAGGGAGAGAGAAAGAGAGAGAGAGGAAGCCTTGTTTTTATGAAAGAGAACAATGTTGCGTACTTCTGCTCGGCTTCCTGAGTTTCAGAAGCCCCGCAGACTCACAATCTGAAACAGATTTGCATCACAGAAGGAGAGAGAGCGAAGGAGAGGCCATGGATCAGTCACTCAGGACCTCCCTTATACTGTACAAAGGTCAAGGTCAGAGAAAAGGGTTGTGTTGAAGCAATAACATTAAAAGTGGCCCAAGTATGCAACCTTTAGGTACACCAAAATGCACCTTTTTTTATATAATGCCGTGCTGAAATGTTGACACATTTCCTGACTGTCTTGGCTCGGTTTCTATATGTGGCTGTTTGCCGCCCAACATTTGGCGTATGATGGAAACATGGATTGTTTTCCTCTTAGTATCCAACAATGCTCCAAAAACACAGAATGAAAACATTTGAGGGCTCTCTTCCAATTGCATGTGGCCTTGAGGTCGTTCCACTGCATCCACATTCATATTTGAAACATACAATTAAAAACTCGTTTTAAGGCTACACTTAATTGGGGCCATACTGTAATGTTGAATTGTATTGTTATGTCTGACTTCAAATATTAAAATATACTTTATTTTATTGAGGACATTAAACAATCAATTTAATGTAAGGCCAGATGAAGGGAAAACTCTTAATGAGACTGACTGATTGACTGACCGACTGCAGTCGGGCTGTACAGAATCACTGATCTATAAATCACCCTGCATTCTAAATCACTACTCATTATGTGATCAAGAGTAGCGATTATTCGCCTTGCTCAAACTGATCCACTCAAACACGCTGATTGACTAACTGACCCTATAACTTCGTCAGGACAACACATTTGGGCCAGTGTACTCAAATGGCAGCGTCTCATTCGATCAATTTAATTTGTCTAGTAAAAATATATCATGCCTTTTGTTTTCACAATATCGAAATAAGTATTATATTTTCACACAAAAACATTAACATTAGAGCTAAATGTGTTTCAAAACAAAAGATGAGCTATAACATTAACATACATGAATGTCCCATAACTATGTCTATGAAGATGTTAGTTTTTTTGGCAATATGATATCTCTTTTGACGCGTAGCTGTTGTTAATGTATTATTGATATTTAGACGGCATTGGAGACGATGGGAAAAATGCTTAAGTGGTTTTTGGTCAATACGCAGCATGAATACATATGTTTTTATGGATTGGATGTCGGACGGAGGTGGGGATGACATTTTGGTGTCATCTGTTTACCAATCTGCTTTGGCTGCAGTACCATTGATCGTTTCTGAACAAAATTTTGGGAGGGACTTTTACCCCCCCCCCCGATGCTCACAAGTTAAGATGGTTAATTGCAAATCAATGAGAGAGAGAGAGAGAGAGAGAGAGAGAGAGAGAGAGAGAGAGAGAGAGAGAGAGAGAGAGAGAGAGAGAGAGAGAGAGAGAGAGAGAGAGAGAGAGAGAGAGAGAGAGAGAGAGAGAGAGAGAGAGAGAGAGAGCCCATTGAACATGGAAGTTAGGTAAAGAAAAAAAAGAGCCAGGTAACAAAAAGAAAGACACCTGTTTGACATCTCAGAGTCCCATGCCACGGGGTCAATCTGGAGCGGAACTCCAGTAGGTTGTTTTCGGTTTTTTTGTCTTAGGAGAGAAAGGGATGGGCGGGGTCACAGAGGGAGTCTCCAGGTGACCTTTGTATTAGCTCTTCTATGCCTGAGGTGGCGGGAGAGTTTAGAGAGCGTCGAAGGTGAGAAAACATTTTTTGTGGTATGTTCATTTCCTCCTCTCCTGTTTGCCAAGTGGCTCCAGGCTCTACATGTTCACTGCCTCATCTTGGTCCTCATTGTCTTGTCACTCTGAACTGTGAGAAATCTCCTTCCCTTTCAGAGCGAGTCAAGTAACGTATAGAACCCTCAAACTCAACTCTGGACTGGTTCCAGTGCTTCTTTTCATTGTTCCCCTCTAATCACAGACTGATTTAGACCTGGGACACCAGGTGGGTGCAATTTAGTATCAGGTAGAACGGAAAAACAGCAGGCTCCGGACCTCGTAGGGTAAGAGTTAAATATCCCTGGTATAGAAGAACACAAGAGGACTTAGTAGACTTTGAACCATTAGGAAAATGTGTAGCATTTCAAATGGTCTTGAATGGTCACAACTCATGCTTTGGTTTAGGATAGGTTTATCATGTTGTCAGACTAGAGCCCACATGAAAGTCTCACTGTTGCTCCATTACCACAAACTCATCCAAAATGTCTATAGCAACTTAATTGTCTTACTTATAACAGCCCACTCTACAACAGAGGGTTCAACTAAAGTGTTCCCATCATGGTCAATGTTTTCCTCTGACTCCCTTTCATGAAAACCCAAGTCTCTATCCAGCACCCTCTGTGTCGTCTCTCTCCCTCATTTGTTTTGCACTGACCTTCCTTTGTGTTCTTTGGCATACACGCCAGAGCCTCACAGCAGTCGCAGGCCTTATTGGTTCCATCCCTGTCTCACGGGCTGTTGCACGGCGAACGTGTTTACGACCATGTCTGTGAGCGACCGGCAGACGCTGGAACACTGCAAAACCACACCTAATTAAAAGGAAATTGTGGGACTTACTGCATTACCCAGTGATTACTTCTGCTGTAGGCTAGACCGAGTTCTTAAAAAGTCACTTTACTGAGAGTACAGTACAACCCAGTGAGACCTAACTTCTAATTAAGCTATTGTTGATGTGCTCACCTTGTTGAGGGAGATGTAGCTAACTGGATGGATGGATGGAGATGGATGGATGGTTGGAGATGGATGGATGGGTGGGTGGGTGAACGGACGGTCGGTCGGATACCCCACTATTTGAGAATACGAGTAGAGGGCGGTTGAACCTACAGTATGGTGGACCCTCCTCCCTTAACCAGATGGACTCTATCCATTATTGAAGACCCCCAACTCCCCCATGGGTTCCAGTAGCCTATCAATAATTCAGCTCCGATCAGTAACAGATTCCTCTATTGGCTAATTCAATTATCTGACAAGTAAAAAGGGTTTTAAGGGCCATGCCTTTCTATTAGGCTAATCCCTTTATTGATGAACCATGGGGGATGGGTAGGCCTACCGATGCTAGGCTAATCGCCAGGGGCCGGGATTCATTGATGGACACTGAGGGATTTGTAATTTTTTTTTTACATTGCGGACATAGTGGACCGTATCCATTACGACCCTCCCCCTCCCTTTCTGGTCTTATCGTGGCTGCGTCCCAAATGGCACCCTATTCCCTATATAGTGCGCTACTTTTGACCAGGGCTCACAGGCCTATTAGGGTGCCATTTGAGACACATCCCATATTGTCTTCAAGGTGGCTTTGATTGGTAGCTACACAACACGACATGTCTGCCTTAAATGGTTCAATCTGCCATTGCTCTCCGTGATGAAATAGCTAGCCGATTTAGCTGTGTTAGTTTCACACAGCTGCATCACATTTAGTGGATTGTAAAAAATCTTTGTGATATTTTTGTTTGTAGTTTCTAGTGTAAGTTCCCAATAGAGGGTCATTAGCTTGAACTGCCATTGAGTTGCTTTGTCCTCATTTCTCGCTTATCTTTCCTTTTCATCTCTCTGATCCATGCTGTTATTCCTCCTCTCCCCCTCTTCCAATCCCAGCCGTCACCACACAATGAATACTCTGTTCAATTCCAAGCGCTGCCTGTGTGGAATCTCTTCCATGTATATAACCACAAAGTGCATTTGACATATTGGAACATTTGGCGCTCGAGGAATACTAGCATAGATATTACGCAGCTGGGTTCGATGACAAAGCAGACAGAGAGAGTCTAAAGCCTATTCAGACTCCCGGATTGTGCTAATGGGACTTCAGGGAGTCATAAAGCCTTGCCGACTGCACCGATGGTGTCTGAATGTCTCAATGTGTGAATCATGTTTTCGACTCCTTCTTGCACCAAACTTTGAGATATGAATGTAGGATATATGGTTCTCATAGTGATAGACGCATAACGTTGTGCCTATACTCACTGTGTTATTGAGATAATGTCAGAGTTTTGAATGTCTCAGTGTGTGAATCATGTTTTCGACTCCTACTAGCCCCAAAGATTGATCCGAGTGGAGGCTATGGTTCGAATTTGGAGAAGAGTTCACATATTGAGGTCAGAGTTTTTTTCCAAAGCGTTCCATTTGAAGTGAATCCAGAGGGGCCTTCCCCTGACTCCTCCGTCCACTATCATCACTTCCTTTGACCCGGATCACCGCACTCACCTCAAGTCTCCTTAAACACAGGCTGCTGCTCTGGCCCCCATCTGAGGCTGGGAAACCTGAGTAGCCTTATTGATTGGACCTAGGGTCATTAGCTCCATTCTACACTTGGTGTCCTGCCTAAGAGAGCTGGTGGTGGATACTAGACAATGTTGAAAGAAGAGACTGACTTTACCTTCGAGAGGAGAGGAGAGAGAGGAGACAATGTGTGCCCTCTGAGAAAACATGGATTTTCTCTGAAATTACTTATTGAATCACCACTTGACCACTTGCTTTAAGTCTCTGACTTCCTGCATGGACAGTTTTTTGTTTATCTTAATGTTTACTTTTTTACAAAATATTCCTGCCAGACTGATCATTGATCAAATAAGCAGAAAGAAGATTCATATATTTAAACACTACCGTTCAAAAGTTTGGGGTCACTTAGAAATGTCCTTGTTTTCAAAAGAAAAGCAATTTTTCTGTCCATTAAAATACATTGATCAGAAATACAGTGTAGACATTGTAATGTTGTAAATGGCTATTGTAGCTGGAAATGGCTGATTTCTAATGGAATATCTACATAGGCGTACAGAGGCCCATTATCAGCAACCATCAGTCCTGTGTTCCAATGGCACGTTGTGTTTGCTAATCCAAGTTTATCATTTTAAAAGGCCAATTGAGCATTAGAAAACCCTTTTGCAATTATGTTAGCACAGCTGAAAACTGTTGTGCTGATTAAAGAAGCAATACAACTGGCCTTCTTGAGACTAGTTGAGTATCTGGAGCATCAGCAACTGTGGATTTGATGACCCCCACACCATCACACCTCCTCCTCCATGCTTCACGGTGGGACCGACACATGCGGAGATCATCCGTTCACGTACTCTGCATCTCACAAGACACAGCGGTTGGAACCAAAAATCTTAAATTTGGACTCATCAGTCCAAAGGACAGATTTCCACCGGTCTAATGTCCATTCCTCGTGTTTCCTGGCCAAAGCAAGTCTCTTCTTCTTATTGGTGTCCTTTAGTAGTGGTTTCCTTGCAGCAATTCGACCATGAAGGCCTGATTCATGCAGTCTTCTCTGAACAGTTGATGTTGAGATGTGTCTGTTACTTGAACTCAGTGAAGCATTTGTTGGGCTGCAATTTCTGAGGCTGGTAACTCTAATTAACTTATCCTCCACAGCAGAGGTAACTCTGGGTCTTCCATTCCTGTGGCGGTCCTCATGAGAGCCAGCTTCATCATAGCACTTGATGGTTTTTGCGACTGCACTTGAAGAAACGTTCAAAATTCTGGAAATATTCCGGATTTAAGTAATGATGGACTGTCGTTTCTCTTTGCTTATTTGAGCTGTTCTTGCCATAATATGGACTTGGTCTTTTACCAAATAGGGCTATCTTCTGTATACCAACACTACCTTGTCACAACACAACTGATTGGCTCAAATGCATTAAGAAGGAAAGAAATTCAACATATTAACTTTTAACAATGCACACCTGTTAATTGAAATGCATTCCAGGTGACTACCTCATGAAGCTGGTTGAGAGAATTCCAAGAGTGTGCAAAGCTGTCATCATGGCAAAGGGTGGCTATTTGAAGAATCTCAAATATAAAAAATATTTTTGGTAAAACACTTTTTTGGTTACTACATGATTCCATATGTGTTATTTCATAGTTCTGATGTCTTCACTATTATTCTACATTGTAGAAAATAGTAAAAATAAAGAAAAACCCTGGAATGAGTAGGTGTGTCCAAACCTGACTGGTACTGTATATATATATTGCGTCTCATGCTTTATTTCTCACTTCACTTTTCTCCGTAACTTTGGACTGAGACTAGACGTTCGCTCTTTGATATTCATTTAATGATTATCTTTCTATGGAATTAAGACCTAGTACTGCCCAGTCTCTCCAGCCGTAAGACATGATTGTTAGACTTGGCGTAATCGTAAGAAGAAAAAGAATCAAACAAAAGAAAGTGAAGATAGACAGCGAGGAGGGGGATGCCAAAGAAAAATATCGGAACAGCATTTTGCAAAGCACCTCTTAAGTTAAGAAAACATTGGGTCTGAGGAGAAACAGCTGTGTGCAATGAACGTTGGCATTTGGGATGAAAATACCGGCCGTTAATAAAAATAATAACTGGCAGAGCTCATAATAAAAGGCCCCTGGTGAGATAATTTGGTGAGTGAAGGGCCTCCAGCATCCCAGACACCCCTGTCACCGCTGCACCCCTCTCCCCAGAGTCCACCATAGATGGGGAGCCTGGAATATCGTACCCTCACCGCCCGTCCCTTTATGGTGCCACACGGGGACGCAGACTCTGCCATGTTGACATTGGCAGGACGTCAGCAACAGCCGCCGAGCCCCGAATGATCCTGAACGCTTCAGCATCTGTACATATGTGTGTGTGGAGAAAAAGGAGAGGTTGCTTAACCCTGGTGTCAAGACATCCAGGATGCCAGGGATAACCCTCTCTCTCTCCCTCCCTCTCTCTAGCTCTCACACTAAGATGCACCTCTCTCTCTCTCTCTCTCTCTGCCATCTGGCTCCAGTAAACAGACATCTGATAGAAGCGCTCAGAAAACCCCATTCATATAGGTCTCTGTGGTGTTAAGAGGGCTTATTTTATTCCCCCCAAAATCTCAATGCCGAATTACTGGGGCCAATATCTCTCTGCCAAGAAATAAGGTTGCAGATTTCTTAATCTGTAGAGAAATAGTACATGAAAAAAAGAACAAATAACATCAGCCCATCATCAGTCATTGTCACAAAGTCTATCAAGATGATCGTGAATAGACACTGAAATAAATAGTAAGGTATTTTTCAATTCACCTGTATACCCTGTGCTTTTGGCCTCTGTAATTCCCCCGAGGTGTGTCTGTGGCATGAGCGGCATGAAGCCAAGCTCACTATACCCCTGTGATTTATAGCATCCCAGGGAACAGGAATAAAAAAGAGAGGGGAGACTATTAGAACATAAATCATCATCATCACAATAACGACGCCATAATAAAACACCAGCTCAACCTTTCACGCGCAAAGAACTGAGGGAGAGAGAGGAGAAAGGGGAAGACGACAGAAAAGGGAGAAGTGTGAGAACAGAGAAGAGGACAGATATGTCCAGTAAAACAAACCCGGTAGAATTAGTCATGCCATCGATGGCCTGGAAAATGACCCTTATTTCCCCTGCTTCAAATGATGGCACAGTCTGGTAGAACTGTGTGTACCTCCTAACCTGTTCTCTCTGTTGAATTACAATCGTAACCCTCATTTCTAGTTGCATGAATACTTTACTAAGGTTATAAAACTATAAAATGGTTTACCGTATTAGCCATGTTTTTCCCAGGGTAGAACATAATGGCAAGGGAGTACTGTATATGTTCTGTGAGCCGCTACAAAGAAAGACCACTCCGCCGTTGAGACGGAATTGATATGGCAACATTCGAGAATGTTCACCTCAGATTGCCCTGAAGGGGACTGTTGTTGTTGTTGTTGCGAAAGGAGTAGGTTGAGGAGGAAATAAAGGCTATGAAAAAAATAAATATGTATGCACTCACTAACTGTAAGTCGCTCTGGATAAGAGCGTCTGCTAAATGACTAAAATGTAAAAAAAAAAAGGTATAATCTCACTGGGTTTCCATTTAGCCCGTAGCTGACCTACAGTATACTCTCAAGGATCCTTTAAGGTTTAAGTAGACGACTGATTTGTAAACACTTCAGATGGAAGAGGATGCATACTCCATACTCCTGAAGTTAGTTGTCAAACTTATTTCTAGAAACATTATTGTTAAAATGTGATATTAGTTTAGTGAAAATAAATCAAAAGGTAAAACCTAAGACCAGATAATACTTAACTTAAATACTTAAGTTATATTCACTGTACTAATATAATATTTCATGTTGTTGTTGCTATGGCTGTAATTTAGTGTAACAGGCCTCCCGCCGCTATTCAACATAACTTCCACCTTTGCGTCTCACATTTGATATTCCATGTGTGCTCTGTGATGTCAGTATTTACTGAGCTTTCGCCCAGAAAACCCCAAACGTCCTCACAATCATGTGTTGTTCATTACCTCCAAGTCTGTCCTGAGACTCCAGACCAAGGGCTTCCACCACCACTCCTTCTCCCTTCATATGGTTTGGAGCACAAGCCCTCGCTGAAAATCTCCCTTGATCCCACCCATCTCCCCCCTCAACCTCCCAACCCCCATACCCCCACTCCTGTCCACCGGGCCTTCCCCATGAGGCAGTCTGATTGGCAGGGCTGGGTCCTCCGGGGGGATTATGGGGGACGAGGGGAGGATTAAGCGCACTGAGCTTCATTAACCTGAATGTTTACACAAGCTGATCTCTCGCAATGAGATCTTTTCCTTCCCACAAGTGTCCCCTTCAAGTCTCCCCCCACCACCACGACTAACACCACCATCACCACCATCATCAGTCCTTTGCCTCAGTGGTGGGCTGTTGAGCCCCACTGAGGGTGCATGGGGGTGCATTGGGTTGGGAGTGCTGGTTGGTAAACAGAATGATAGACATCATATTGACATCATGGAGAAGTGTTACAGTGAATACACCAAAGAGTTTGGAAAGTGAACTTTGTGAAATACCTCATGTGGTTTGGTTAATGTTGTACTTGTATATCTTATTTCTAAAGTTAGATACATAGTTAGAGATATAGAAACAGGTAGTTCACACATTTCTCAAAGACAGAGAGATAGAAAGAGAGAGAGAAAGATACATATAATGAAAGTGGGTGTTCTCTACAACACTTTATTGGTTCCTTGCATAGGATAGTAAAGTGCTTCAGAGTTCAACTCAACCATAGAATTTCCGTCAACCGATGAAAAAGAAAGAGCCTTTCTGGCTGTACCGTTGTAGCTGGCAACGCAGAGACAGACTCAATTATGGCTGAATGAGGACAAAGGGGGAAAGAAGCCGTAAATGACTGCCCATCAAGAGCTAGACTTCAAATGCACTGACTCATGCTTTTTTGTTGCTATTCGGCAAGCCTGAGTTGTGCCTGAGCTCTTAAGACAACACTGGGAGCTATTTGCCTTGAGATTAAAGACCCCTTCCTAGATAGATAGGTGAGGACCTGCTCTCCCTAAAGAACTGTTACCACACAAGGAATGCCCACATTGTTTAGTTACTCTAGGCCCGGTGTTTTTTCTCGGCACTGAGGTGGAAAAGTAAATTAGTTTCCCCCTGGCTCCGGCAACAAATTGAATGGTGTGACAGCCACAGAGTTGCACTGGTCTTAGATGGGGCTATAGTAAACATAGAAACACAACTCAGTCCACACCAAGACGGACGGTCTGTGGCACAAACTCAAAGAGGACTATCACATTTGGAGGCACTTATTTCATTAAACGGTGTATTTCTGTTTTTCTTGAGTGACTCGCCTATGTAGGCCAAATTTTTCACCCCGAATGATTGTGACTGTTCAGGGAGGTCGGTCGGAGGTGCGTGCCTTTTCGACAGGAAGCCAATTCTCGGCGAGAGAGAGAGAGCGAAGGCGGCCAAATCATGACGCCGAGGACCAGTCCAGTCCACTTGACATGTGGAATCTCAGACAGGAAAAAGGGGGGAAAAAGAGAGGAGGAATGGAAAGGGGGAGTGGTTGAGGAAAGAGAGGTGAAATGGTTAAGAGGAGGACATCTGGGTTTGATTTTCAAGGGGTGCTGTGGACACGCTAGACTGTGCTTGTTTTGACTAGGATTCCTGGGGACGTTGCCGTTGTTTGTTTTTGAATAGCAAGTGGGTTGTTAATTGATGAACACGGGGCGCAGACACAATGAGTACTGGAGACACATGGGTTCAAGGGTCAGAGAGGGCAGAGGAAACAATACATGCAAATGGTAATTTCTCCTTTCAGAATCCAACCTGTTTATGTTTGGTCTGGGGCAGCAAGCTCTTTAAAGGTGAGCGACAGCTTATCAGTTGTCTGCCTGTTTGTGACCCAGTTCTGATCCAAACATTCAATGAGCAATATTATAAAACGGATAGTTCCGGCCATGCAATCTGATTAGACGAGAGCATTTGAAGCTGTGCTATAGCTGTGCAAACTTATAATGATCTTTCTGAAAAGTTGACAAGATGCAGACTAAACTTTTGCACATTCTATAATCTTCCCAGTAATTTATTGTTAAACCAACATTTCAGTACCAAGTCCCTTCTTCTCTCTGAAACTGCAAAACAAAACAAAAAAATAGGAATGAAACGAACACGAGACATTGACTCTCTTCAGCCATTTTGTATGGTGTTCATGTCACGACAGATGTCACGACAGGACAGCCCCATTTACAAACACTTCAGTAGGGAAGACCATAACTCGATGGAGTTAGACCTCATTCCTGTCACTCCTCCAGGAGAGGGATTGAGTGAGAACGACCTCACGGCAGACCGTATGCAGCCGCCACTGAATATGAATTAACCATCAGCCGTCAGAAGTTGCCAAGCAAAACTCAGCACAGTACAAATCACAGCATAGAATAGAGCTTGAGGCCTACTTGAGGCCTACCCCTCATTGGCAAACACCCAACAGCCCACCAGAGTAAATAGGCCATCAAAAAAAGTTAGCAAATCATACATGCACTTCCATTTTGTTATTATCCTGCCATGTTTTTCAGATGTTTTCCAATTTTCTCACAATTTCCATCTCGTTAGAGGGAAATGGCAAACATTCCAGGAGGTTCCAGGAGATGAGAGCGGGGGAGTTTGGAGGGAAAGCCGCTGGACTTTTGGGAAGCGTTGCCACGGAGCTGAAACTCTAGATTAAGAGCATGGCTTCTCTCTCAGGGCTCAGAGGCTCTGATGATAATTAGTGGTGATGTGTGTTTTTGGTAGCAGCAGCTCCAACAGGAGTCTAGGCCCCTAGAGAGCATGGTAGCTGAATGTAATTCATTGGGCTTGGGTGAGGAGGTGAAAATTGCACTATTGCAACTATTATCATCATCATCATTGTCATTATCGAAGGCAGCAGTATTATCATCATCATTGTCATTATCGAAGGCAGCAGTATTATCATCATCTTCCTCATCATCAGCAACAGTATCATGATGATCATCATCGTCGTCATTTTCACTGTCATTTTTGTCAGTCCATACCTTTCCAGATACACACAAACAACTGGGAACATACTGGTTGAATCAACGTTGTTTCTGCGTCATTTCAATGAAATTACGTTGAACCAACGTGGAATAGACATTGAATTGAAGTCTGTGCTCAGTGGGAAATTGGTACAAAGGTGAAAGTCTAGAGCTTGCATAACTTGGGTATGCTTTATTTAACAGTCAACTAACTTCTTACCTGTATAGAGATATTACATTGTAAAATGATCATTTCAGAATATTGATTTAAAGCTGCAATATGAAACTTTTTGGGCGACCCAACCAAATTCACATAGAAATGTGAGTTATAGATCTTTCATTGTCATTGGAAGGAAGTCTAAGAAGCGGTATATCTGTTCTATGTGCAATGTTTCTATAATTCCCGTTCTTAAGTTTCATTTTTGCATATTTTACTTTTGGTTTTGTATGCCAGCGTCAAACAGCTGAAAATACAATATTTTGGGAAAATATATTTCACAGCGGTTTAGATGGTACAATTATTCTCTACACTATACTTGCTTGTTTTGTCACATAAACTGAAATTAGGCGAAATTAGGCTAGCAACCAGGAAATGGCGGCGCGATTAATAATTTAATTGTAAATTCTTTGAGTCATTCGAACAAGCACCATTCCAGTACGAGTACCAGGTAGTTACCAATCATCTTAAATAATTTCCAATAAGAATAAAATGTTGTTAGCTACCGTATAATTTCTCCGCAAACACTGCTGAAATAGGCTGTAAAAGAAAGTATTACTGACAAGTCATATAAGCGCTCCTAGAGTTGAGCTTGTTATCCTGTTTTCTTTCATTCTGTAAGAGAGCCCAACCTTCTGGCCAGGCACCACATCTTGACCGCAGTTACCACTAGGGGTCAATTAAACATTATCTGTTGGTTAAGAAACAGCTGAGGAGAGGAGAGACACACACACACAAACACATGCGCACACATACACATAAACATACATATATGCAAATGAGCCTGTTCCAGACATAAGAGACTATGCTGCTATGCTGGTTTCTTGGCTCTATTTTACCTTGTAGCGGTCATGGAGGACGGAGGACGCGGGCAGTTCTAGTTCTATTTCACCTCATAAGTGGTCAGTCTGCGCAAAATTATTAACTCAGAATCGCTCTCCGAGGAGAGTGTTTTTGACGTCGACTACCTGCTGACTACCTACTCCTTCAGAGGACTTGTTTTCTTGTTTTTATTTTTTTATTTTATTTTTATTTTTTAGGGGGTACGTCAGCTTTAATATTGCAGATAGATTGTAACTTCCATCAATGTAATTGTCTGCATCACTTCCAATCCCCCATATGTTTTTCTCTCTCGCATATATATATATATATATATATATATATATATATACATAACATACATACATACATACATATACATACATACATATAAATACATATACATACATATATATACATAACCTTTAAAAAAATATATCTCCCTTTATTACTTTCCAACCCCACCACCCCTTCCCTAATTGGAGTAAACTAGTGAACAACAATGCTTAGGCCTCTACTTCCAGCTTATACATACTATATACATTTTATGGAGGAGTACCTGTGGATGTATTTCAAGGCCTACCTTCAAACTCAGTGCCTCTTTGCTTGACATCATGGGAAAATCAAAAGAAATCAGCCAAGACCTCAGAAGAAAATGGTAGACCTCCACAAGTCTGGTTCATCCTTGGGAGCAATTTCCAAACGCCTGAAGGTACCACGTTCATCTGTACAAACAATAGTATGCAAGTATAAACACCATGGGACCACGCAGCCTTCATACCGCTCAGGAAGGAGACCCGTTCTGTCTCCTAGAGATGAACGTACTTTAGTGCGAAAATTGGAAATCAATCCCAGAACAACAGCAAAGGACCTTGTGAAGTTGCTGGAGGAAACAGGTACAAAAGTATCTATATCCACAGTAAAACGAGTGCTATATCGACATAACCTGAAAGGCCGCTCAGCAAGGAAGAAGCCGCTGTTCCAAAACCGCCATAAAAAAGCCAGACTACGGTTTGCAACTGTACTTTTTGGAGAAATGTCCTCTGGTCTGATGAAACAAAAATAGAACTATTTGGCCATAATGACTATCGTTATGTTTGGAGGCAAAAGGGGGAAGGCTTGCAAGCCGAAGCACACCATCCCAACCGTGAGGCACGGGGGTGGCAGCATCATCCTGTGGGGGTGCTTTGTTGCAGGAGGGACTGGTGCACTTCACAAAATAGATGGCATCATGAGGAAGGAAAATGATGTGGATATTTTGAAGCAACATAACATCTCAAGACATCAGTCAGGATGTTAAAGCTTGGTCGCAAATTGGTCTTCCAAATGGACAATGACCCCAAGCATATTTCCAAAGTTGTGGAAAAATGGCTTAAGGACAACAAAGTCAAGGTATTAGAGTGGCCATCACAAAGCCCTGACCTCAATCCTATAGAAAATGTGTGGGCAGAACTGAAAAAGCGTGTGCGAGCAAGGAGGCCTACAAACCTGATTCAGTTACACCAGCTCTGTCAGGAGGAATGGGCCAAAATTCACCCAACTTATTGTGGGAAGCTTGTGGAAGGCTACCCGAAACGTTTGACCCAAGTTAAACAATTTAAAGGCAATGCTACCAAATACTAATTGAGTGTATGTAAACTTCTGACCCACTGGGAATGTGATGAAATAAATAAAAGCTGACATTTCACATTCTTAAAAGAAAGTGGTGATCCTGACTGACCTAAGACAGGGAATTTTTACTAGGATTAAATGTCAGGAATTGTGAAAAACTGAGTTTAAATGTATTTGGCTAAGGTGTATGTAAACTTCCGACTTCAACTGTATATAGTTACCCCAAAATATATAGGGGATTGGAAATGATGCAGACAATTGCATTGATGGAGCTAACTCTATCTGCAATATTAAAGCTGATCTAAAAAAAGGGTGATTCACCTGATTATTTTACACAAGTACTAAAGGAACCTATGACAGGGACGTGTCATGTGGCAAATATATACCTTTAAGTTTTATTTTCTTCCGTTTGGTTTCATTTCCAATCATACAGCATATCACATGATCAAGGTAGAAAAAGGTTGAGAAGGGGCAGATAAATAATCAAAATGACTGGTAGGCCAAGAGTTAACTTAGACAAGGTAAGCCCCCTAAATGGCAGGTAATCCAAAAAAGAAAACAGGTAAGTGGCCAGTAACGATGCAAAAAACTTAAGTGAAACTATTTACAGGTTATACAGAAATACATATAGGTGTGAGCAGATCAGCCTAAAGGTTACATAACATCAGGACGCATAACTTCAACACATTTCGACTATGTGAGTGTTCTTCAGGCAGCGCTAGCTATATGTATCTTGCATACATAATCTGTTAATAGATTTTTTAAGGCAAAGAGTTTAACCACCAAATAGCTAAATGTCTTTAGAAAATAAAAATGTTTCAAACCCTGATGGTTATGGAGTCACTGTTTACATGTTTCAGAACACTACAATTTCATTTTCATTGTACATTACACTGTTATTTCCAATATATTTATTTGCGCCTGTCACGCTCTGGCTCCGGGACTCTGTAAATTGAGCCAGGGTATGTTCATTCGTTGGGTGTATTTCTATGTTTGTATTTCTGTTGGGTTTATTTCTATGTTTGGTCAATGACTCCCAATCGGAGGTAACGAGTGTCAGCTGTCGGCTCGTTATCTCTGATTGGGAGCCATATTTAATCTGTATGTTTTCCTGTGGGTGTTGTGGGTTTTTGTTCCGTTGAGCGTATTTCTCCACTGTGCTGGAGCTTAGTTGCACTTGTGTGTGCACCGTTTCATTTTTGTCGCACCTGTTAGTGCGCATCTACCTTTCGCCTTCGTGCGTGTTTTTGCTGTCGGGCTTAGTTGTCCTGTTGCCTGTGTTGGGCCAGTATTACAGCATTTGGAACATTCAGTCTGCGTCCTGCGTTTGATTCCTACACTACACCTACAACACGCCCTGACAGAAAAACCCACCAAGATGGGACCAAGCAGCGTGTCCAGGAGCCATCGCCGGGGAGATCCCTCACAGATCTCCTTCGCCTCCTGGACTGGGTCAAGCCGAGTGAGGAAGAGAGGGGCTTGACATTATGGCAGAAGGGCGAGAAGCTGGCGAGGGACATGGAGACCTGGGCCACGGGTAGGAGAGACGCCCCGAAAATTTTAAAGGGGGGGCTCACGACGGCGGACCAGCAGGAGGCCGCGATAGAGCGGTCCAGTGGGTTGCCGGAGAAGGCCGCCGGGTTACGGGGGCCACTGGTCAAAGAGGGGATGGAGGAAGTAGAGGCACGGCGAGAGGTACTGGCGTGTGTTGCCAGTCCGGTCCGGCCCGTTCCAGATCCCGGTGTAGGGCCAGTGGTGTGTGTCCCCAGTACAGTCCGGCCCATCCAAGCTTCCCGCACCAAGCCAGTGGTGTGCGTCGTCAGTCCAGTCCGGCCCATTCCTGCTCCCCGCATCAAGTCTGTGGTGCGTCTCGTCAGCCCGGCTCTGCCCGTTCCTGCTCTCCGCACCAGGTCTGTGGTGCGCGTCGCCAGTTCAGCCCTGTCCGGCCCGTTCCTGCTCCCCGCACCAAGTCTGTGGTGCGTGGCGTCAGCCCTGTCCGGCCCGGTTCCGCTCTCCGCACCAAGTCAGGGGTGCGCCCGTCAGCCCGGTCCGGCCCATTCCTGCTCCCCGCGCCAATGGCAGTGGTGCGCGTCGTCAGCCTGGTAAGGCCCGTTCGTCCTCCACGCACCGGGCCAGGGGCGCGTGTCGTCAGTCCGGCTCCGGCCAGCGGGGCTAGACAGGACCAGGGGTACTTTGGGGGGTGGGAGAGGAGGTGGGGATCAAGGCCAGAGCCAGAGCCACCGCCGAGGAGGTATGCCCACCCAGCCCTCCCTTGTTTAGCCCGTATTGAGGCGCGGTCGCAGTCCGCGCCTTTAGGGGGGGGTACTGTCACGCTCTGGCTCCGGGACTCTGTAAATTGAGCCAGGGTATGTTCATTCGTTGGGTGTATTTCTATGTTTGTATTTCTGTTGGGTTTATTTCTATGTTTGGTCAATGACTCCCAATCGGAGGTAACGAGTGTCGGCTCGTTATCTCTGATTGGGAGCCATATTTAATCTGTATGTTTTCCTGTGGGTGTTGTGGGTTTTTGTTCCGTTTCGGTATGTTTAACCGTTGGACTTCACGAGTCGTGTTTTGGTTTGTTCGTTAATTAAAATAAAGTCATGTTTGTATCACACGCTGCGCCTTGGTCCGCTTCCTGTAACGACGATCGTGACAGCGCCCCAAATAAGACTAGATAAAACATTTAATGCCATTGTTTTATCCAAGTATTTTTCTTTGTTTATCAGACAAACACTTTTATTTTCCAGACTAGGTCTCTGTCCCAAATTGCTCCCTATTCCCAGTATAGTGCACTACTTTTTTATCAGGGCCCATAGGAGTCTAATCAAAAGTAGTGTAATATGTAGGGAATAGGATGCATGCAATTTGGGATGCATGCTATATCTGTACCGATTAGATCTAATGTACTGTGAATGTGTGCTAGTGGGAGTGGGAGTAGCAGAGAATGAACTCACTTATATCCTCATGTTGTAGCCAGAGAAGTGGGAGGTCCTGGAAATCCAATTTACTTGATTTCTTATATCAGCAAACACAATGCAATTGAGTCAATGTCCTGTGCAGTAATTCGGTTTTGCTTCCCACCGAGATTTGCAGCATTACATCCACTGCAACATGACTTGCTGACAGAATATGATAGGCTTGTCAAAGTAAAAACATAAGTGACATATATCACCATCAAGCAAGGCAAAAACACCATCACAACCTCTTTGAAACAGAAATATGGTTTTGTGATAGCAAAAGAGATGACTGTATCAGCATGAAAATGAATGTCGATGTAAAAGGTGTCAACAGGAAACGTTTGGGTGCAATCTGAGCTTAAATACCCATACTACCAGAGATCTGTATATAATGACGAGATGCTCATGTCTCTGCCCTAACAATGGGAGTGGTTGTCCCTAAGGCGGGAAGGCAGGCGACAAGCTTATGTCCAAAATAAGTCCATAGAAACGCATTAGGCTTATTTTGGACAGATGTTTGTGAAAGTGAAACCACTAGCTTCGCCTCTTCCTCGCTGATACTACTCATAAAGGTATGGTGGCCCTTAGGGGCAAAGTATAAAGAGTATTTCTGTGTAGTCAGACTACTGCCTGTGTGACCTTTTTTCATTACACTTTCCCTTATCTCAGTAATTAGACTATCACTCTCTGGGTGTCGGAACAAGAGCCTGCAGGTGGGTCCTGTGGCTGTCCATCATTATCTCATCATCCTATCAATCATCTCTCCTGGGTCACCAGGAGGAAAGCATAGCCCCCAGGGCACGTTTGCCAATAGACATGCAGGTGACTCACAGGCCTGTTTTAAATGTGTGGGAAAGTGAGCCGGGTTGTCTTTATGGGGTACAAATGACTCTGTGCCAGCCGGATGCAGAGAGAAATATAGTAAAGGATCCTCGGTAATGAATATGATGTAGAAACAAGGTTTGATGGGCAGAACTGATTGGAGCCATATTCAATGAACATGCAAACAATCAAACTATTGAACTATTACTAATAATTTCAGCAACATTATCAACATTTCAAATATTTACCTGCTGCAAGACATGTGCAGTAGGATTCACTCCATTTTATTCCTACCGTGTCTATCCTGTGTACAATACTAGTGGGTGTCCTACTTTGTTTCCAAAGTAGGACACCTACTTTACCCTATACGATACGTGCATGTACACAACAGTCTCTGCACCTTATATAAGCTGTAAGCAAAACACATTCCTAGTCACCCTCCACTAGCCTTAATGTAACTGCAATAGGAGGCATCCCTTTGGCTGCTCCTACTCTACACACACAGCATCAGTCACTACATCATGTGTATGTGAGAACAGTGCATCATGGGTATGGTACTGTACAAGTCTCTCTAGCCAGTGTAGAGGAGTCTGCCACTGGACTGGAGCCGGGTGGGGCTGCAGCCCCTGGACTCCCCTCTCAACTCAACACTGCAAATTTATTGACAGCCTTTAAACATTTTAGTACTCTACTTCCTCTCCCCACGGGCACCCAGGCTGTAATCTCCTTCCCGGTTTATTAGATCATTTGTCAAAGCCCCAAGCTTTTCTTCTCTCTTTTCTTTTCGTCTTCCCTTCGGTGAGAGTTATTGTGCAACCAACGGGCCATGCAGGTCAGGCTGGGAGATTAACTCCTTCCCCGCCTCCCCTTTCCTTTTCAGAACAGAATTTACAGCTGATTAGGCTCCTCGGTATAGCAAAACATTTATGCAAGGCCAGACGCGCAGACCCTTATAAAAAACACGTGTTCCTCCACAGCCCCATACCTAAAGGTCCCAGCGGAGACTTCTACTACTCAAAGGGGGGCTGCAGCAGTTCATTGGAGAGTTGCGTGGAGAGCTGTGTGGAACTGGTAAGAACATCAGAAGGGAAAAGCAGTGGTGGGTATCATCTGGCCGTGGTGCACGTAAAGAAATAAACAAGGCCAAGTGGATGTGACTCGGGAGACCTGGTCGCCAGGCTCCCAGTGTGTACATTGAAACTCACAGAATAATCACAATATCAACGTATATTTGGTTTTCTGGGTCTGATTCAAACTTAGCACTGAGCTCATCGTCCGTAGCAGTCTGTGCAATCACCATTTCGCCATTTCTCTCACGTGTGTCTGAGGCTAAGCTAAAAAAGTGTGGCTAATTTGCATTCCCCCAGCAGCAGTGTGCTATTACCAAGGTGTATGGTGAGGCGACGGTTAGCAACTGGGACATGTCGGCTCCAAAATGGCCACCAACCTCTGTGTGTGATTCCTGCCACGCACCCACAGAGTACACAGGGACGGCCACAGGTATGTCCCCGTCGCCCCCGGGCAACCCCTAGGCCGGCCAACCAGCTGTCAGAACCTCTCGAGCTCTCTCCGCATGCTAACGAGATGTGACTAGAGCTGAGCAGCCAGCGACTTGGGGGATTGTTCCATTATAAGGCATTCACACACACACACACACACACACACACACACACACATACACATACACACACACACACACACACAACCTAGACTGATATATGGAGATTTTCCCCTTTTGGTTTCAGCTTAAACTGGCTAGCTGGACTGTGTGGTGGAGTCTTGGTATGTGACTGTGGAAAAGATCATGTCAAATTGGGACTTCGTTTAATAAGTGTGGGCAGGTGCAGTAAAAGTGGTTCCCTGGACCACTGTCTGTCACCATAGCCTCGCCTTGGAAGGATCTGAATAAGCTGAAATAAAATGAGTTGAGCCAAGACTATAGGGGTGCATCTGACATTTGACCTGGGCATATTGGGAATATGGTGCCATTTGGGATACATCAACTCATATCAAATTTTATTTGTCACATGCGCCGAATTCAACAGGTGTAGACCTTACAGTGAAATGCTTACATACAAGCCCTTAACCAACAATGCAGTTTTAAGAAAGAATACCTAAAAAATACCAGGCAGTGATGCAACAGTCAGCTCTTGATGGTGCATCTGTAGAACATTTTGAGGATCTGAGGACCCATGCCAAATCTTTTCAGTCTCCTTAGGGGGAATAGGTTTTGTCGTGCCCTCTTCACGACTGTCTTGGTGTGCTTGGACCATGTTAGTTTGTTGGTGATGTGGACACCAAGGAATCTCTCAACCTGCTCCACTACAGCCCCGTCGATGAGAATGGGGGCGTGCTCGGTCTTTTTCCTGTAGTCCACAATCATCTCCTTTGTCTTGATCACGTTGAGGGAGAGGTTGTTGTCCTGGCACCACACGGCCAGGCCTCTGACCTCCTCCCTATAGGCTGTCTCGTCGTTGTTGGTGATCAGGCCTACCACTGTTGTGTCATCGGCAAACTTAATGATGGTGTTGGAGTCGTGCCTGGCCATAAAGTCACGAGTGACCAGGGAGTACAGGAGGGAATGTGTTGTTACCTACCCTTACCACCTGGAGTAGGCCCGTCAGGAAGTCCAGGATCCAGTTGCAGAGGGAGGTGTTTAGTCCCAGGGTCCTTAGCTTAGTGATGAGCTTTGAGGGCACCATGGTATTGAACGCTGAGCTGTAGTCAATGAATAGCATTCTCACATAGGTGTTCCGTTTGTCCAGGTGTGAAAGGGCAGTGTGGAGCGCAATAAAGATTGCATCATCTGTGGGGCGGTATGCAAATTGGAGTGGGTCTAGGGATACATGTAGGAGTACTGCTGTTAATCATGGCCTACTATGAGAATCAGTCAATGTAAACGTATTTATCTTCATCTCTTAAAGATGAGTGATACATCACATAAGGGAGAGAAACCACAGATCCTGAGTATTTCTACCTCATACTTTGCAACTCAATAATTGCAAATGAGAGGTGACCAGAGCAAATCAAAAGAGTAAACCACATTATTATCATGGGGCTAAACCATGCCCTATAGATTAATAGTATCGAAGCACCTATACACACACACCTGAGTCATTTCATGTATGTATATCTCAGTAACATCATGCCGGCACACATCAGATTACATGTTTGTTATACGTACACGTGTGGTGTAGCGCTGCTCACATAATCCATGGATTCACGTTCTTTATTCAATGGCCATTTGTAACTTGTGTTTGCAGTTGTGAAAGGCCTACCGTCCACTGGCGTACCACACACCCCCGCAGCCCCCACAAGGCGTGGGGGCCCATGGGCTCTGGGGGCCCGCTGGTTCTGGGGGCCTGTCATGCCAAATAGTGTCCTCCTGCCAAAAAGTGTCCCCCACTGCGTCACAATGGGATTCGATGAGTTCTAGCTTCCGTTGCTAGGGCTGTTGCTAGAACTTGCAAAATTCTGAACCAAAGCGTCCGTTGCTATGCTGGTTGCTTGTAGCCCATCTCAGCCTTGTGCAGGTCTACAATTTTATCCCTGATGTCCTTACACAGCTCTCTGGTCTTGGCCATTGTGGAGAGGTTGGAGTCTGTTTGATTGAGTGTGTGGACAGGTGTCTTTTATACAGGTAACGAGTTCAAACAGGTGCAGTTAATACAGGTAATGAGTGGAGAACAGGAGGGCTTCTTACAGAAAAACTAACAGGTCTGTGAGAGCCGGAATTCTTACTGGTTGGTAGGTGATCAAATACTTATGTTATGCAATAAAATGCAAATTAATTACTTAAAAATCATACAATGTGATTTTCTGGATCTTTGTTTTAGATTCCGTCTCTCACAGTTGAAGTGTACCTATGATAAAAATTACAGACCTCTACATGCTTTGTAAGTAGGAAAACCTGCAAAATCGGCAGTGTATCAAATACTTGTTCTCCCCACTGTAGCTTGCACTTCAATGGCATCCCTCGAGGAGATTTTCTTTTATCTTTCCAACCAGGCAAAGTACTATAAAGGCACCACTGATCTCAACAACATTCGTAAGGGACAGAGAAATTCACAATTCGGGGTAACGTTGAGCAGTTAAATTATATTAGATAACTGGAAGGATTTAACTATGTAAACCATTTTTCAACAACCATTTTCCATCTAGTTGGTCATCTACATGTTGCTAGCTATACATGTATACTGAACAAACATATAAATGCAACATGCAACAATTCCAAAGGTTTTACTTAGTTATATTTCATGTAAGTAAATCAGTCAATTGAAATACATTCATTAGGCCCTAAGCTATGGATTTCACATGACTGGGAATACAGATACGCATCTGTTTGTCACAGAAAACCAGTCAGTATCTGGTGTGACCACCATTTGCTGCATGCAGAGCGACACATCTCCTTCACATAGAGTTGATCAGGCTGCTATCCCACTCCTCTTCAATGGCTGTGTGAAGTTGCTTGATATTGTTGTGAACTGGAACACGCTGTCGTACACGTCGATCCAGAGCATCCCAAACATGCTCAATGAGTGACATGTCTAGTGAGTATGCAGGCCATGGAAAACTGGGACATTTTCAGCTTCCAGAAATTGGGTGCAGATCCTTGCGACATGGGGCCGTGCATTATCATGCTGAAACATGAAGTGATGGCACCTGATGAATGGCACGACAATGCACCTCAATATCTCGTCACAGTATCTCTGTGCATTCAAATTGCCAGTGATAAAATGAAATTGTCCTTATGCCTACCCATACCATAACCCCACCGCCACCAAGGGGCATTCTATTCATAACGTTGACATCAGCAAACTACTTGCCCACACAACGCCATACACGTGGTCTGCGGTTGTGAGGCCGGTTGGACGTACTACCAAATTCTCTAAAAAGACATTGGAGGCGGCTTATGGTAGAGACATTACATTCTCTGGCAACAGCTCTGGTGGACATTCGTGCAGTCAGCATGACAATTGCACGTTCCCTCAAAACTTGAGACATACAGTGCCTTGCAAAAGTATTCATCCCCCTTGGTGTTTTTCCTATTTTGTTGCATTACAACCTGTAATTGAAATTGATTTTTATTTGGATTTCATGTAATGGACATACACAAAATAGTCCAAATTGGTGAAGTGAAATGAAAAAAATAACTTGTTTCTATGATTCAAAAAAATATATGACGGAAAAGTGGTGCGTGCATATGTATTCACCCCCTTTGCTATGAAGCCCCTAAATAAGATCTGGTGCAACCAATTACCTTCAGAAGTCACATAATGAGTTAAATAAAGTCCACCTGTGTCCAATCTAAGTGTCACATGATTTCAGTATATATACACCTGTTCTGAAAGGCCCCAGAAGCGAGCGGCACCATGAAGACCAAGGAGCTCTCCAAAAAGGTCAGGGACAAAGTTGTGGAGAAGTACAGATCAGGTTTGGGCTATAAAAAAATATCCAAAAAATCCCACGGAGCACAATTAAATCAATTTTTTAAAAATGGAAAGAATATGGCACCACAACAAACCTGCCAAGAGAGGGCCACCCACCAAAACTCACGGAACAGGCAAGGAGGGCATTAATCAGAGAGGCAACAAAGAGACTCTGGGAATGTTTTTCATTGGCAGGGAATGGGAAACTGGTCAGAAATGAAGGAATGATGGATGGTGCTAAATACAGATACATTCTTGAGGGAAACCTGTTTCAGTCTTCCAGAGATTTGAAACTGGGATGGAGGTTCACCTTCCAGCAGGACAATGACACTAAGCATACTGCTAAAGCAACACTTAAGGGGAAACATTTAAATGTCTTGGAATGGCCTAGTCAAAGCCCAGACCTCAATCCAATTGAGAATCTGTGGTATGACTTAAAGATTGTTGTACACCAGCGGAACCCATCCAACTTGAAGGAGCTGGAGCAGTTTTGCCTTGAAGAATGGGCAAAAATCCCAGTGGCTAGATGTGCCAAGCTTATAGAGACATACCCCAAGAGACTTGCAGCTGTAATTGCTGCAAAAGGTGGCTCTACAAAGTATTGACTTTGGGGGCTGAATAGTTAGGCACGCTAATATTTGTTGTTTGTTTCACCCCAAAAAATATTTTGCATCTTCAAAGTGGTAGGCATGTTGTGTAAATCAAATGATACAAACCCCCCCAAAATCAATTTTAATTCCAGGTTGTAAGGTAACAAAATAGGAAAAATGCCAAGGGGGATGAATACTTCTGCAAGCCACTGTAAGTGGCATTTTGTTGTATGACATTTTAGAGTGGCCTTTTATTGTCCCCAGCACAAGGTGCACCTGTGTAATGATCATCTGTTTAATCAGCTTCTTGATATGCCACACTTGTCATGTGGATGGATTGTCTTGTCAAAGGAGAAATGCTCACTAACAGGGATGAAAAACTATTTTGCACAACATTTTAGAGAAATAAGGTTTTTGTGCATATGGAAAATGTCTGGGACCTTTTATTTCAGCTCATGAAACATGGGACCAACACTTTACATGTTGCGTTTATATTTTTGTTCAGTGTAGTTATATGCCTGTCATATTGAGGTATCTAGCTATAAGTTAAACCTGATCAATCAAATGGATAGCTGTAAGCAATTATGGTAATTCCAACTGCCCTTAACAAGGTGTCTTTGCTAGACAGAGAGAAGACTTTAGTATTTCAACAACTCTTCTCTTCCAACTTGTTAGGCAATCACATGTACCTACAGGGGAAGGACGGCCAGCCACACAGGAGGGTGGTTTTCACTGAGGAGGAGAAGGAGGCCCTGCTGACCGTGATGCATGCTGGCCATTTTGGAGTGAAGCGCATGATTGCCAAAATCAACATACGCTTCTTCTGGTGTGGGATTGTCAAGGATGTGGACAGCTGGGCAAGTGAAATAACCTTTTATTTATAAATTCTATCATATATGAAATTATTATGATTTCAATGAATGTCATCAGAGAGCACACAATGTTTCAATTTGTCACTTTGTGCTTAAAGGTGAGTACCTGTCTAGCCTGCCAGAAGTTTGAGAGGGTGAAGACTGTGGCGCCGGAGTTGAAACCTATCAGTTGTTTCACCATGGCACATGATTGGTAAGTGGCACAATTCAAATTTTTCCCTGATAAGTTGTTTTGTATTGGCTGCTTTATTTGACCACAACATAGTTCAATATTATAGAATGTGTGTGTCAGTATCCTTACAAATATGAACATCTGTATACTGTATGACACAGATACGGGTAAGAATGAAGTAATCTTCTCTCTAAAACTTTAAATGTTTGGGGTGGACCTCATCAGACCCTTCACAAAATCCAGGTATGGCAACAGCCAGTGTCTGATGGCAACTGATCACTTTACCAAGTGGGTGGAGGCAATAAGGTCAGTAAAAGAAGAGAACGTGCTTAACTCTAAATTCCCTTCTGTAACCCATTAAAAAGGGAGCTTGGAACCAACAATGTATTTTCATTTTGTGACGAAACTGGCGAGGCCACCTCCAAGGCGATGATGGACATCTTCAACACCCACGGTTCTCCCGAGGTCATCTTGAGTGACCGAGGTTGTGAACTCTGGAACAAGGTACGAATGTTATAGGTTATATTCTGTCACTAATGGTTTGTTTTGTATATTCTTTACAATTTGTTTTTGTTTTTCCATGGTACATAAGACATACACTACATTACCGAAAGTATGTGGACTCCTCCTCGTCGAACGTCTCATTCCAAAATCATGGGCATTAATATGGAGTTGGCTTTCCACTAGATGTTTGAACATTGCTGAGGGGACTTGCTTCCATTCAGCCACAAAAGCATTAGTGAGGTTGGGCACTGATGTTGGGCGATTAGGCCTGGCTCGCAGTCGGCATTCCAATTAATCCCAAAGGTGTTCAATGGGGTTGAGGTCAGGGCTCTGTGCAGGCCAGTCAAGTTCTTCCACACCGATCTCGACAAATAATTTCTGTATGGACCTCTCTTTGTGCACGGGGGCACTGTCATGCTGAAACAGGAAAGGGCCTTCCTCAAAATGTTGCCACAAAGTTGGTAGCACAGAATAATCTAGAATGTCAATGTATGCTGTAACGTTACGATTTCCCTTCACTGGAACTAAGGGGCCTAGCCAGACCAATCCTCTTCCACCAAACTTTAAAGTTGGCATTATGCATTCGGGCAGGTAGCTTTCTCCTGGCATCCGCCAGACACAGATTTGTCTGTCGGACTGCCAGATGGTGAAGCATGATTCATCCCTCCAGAGAACACGTTTCCACTGCTCCAGAGTCCAATGGTGGAGAGCTTTACACCACTCCAGCCAACGCTTGGCATTGCGCATGGTGATCTTAGGCTTGTGTGTGGCTGCTCGGCCATGGAAACCCATTTCATGAAGCTCCCGACAAAAAGTTATTGTGCTGACGTTGCTTCCAGAGGCAGTTTGGAACTCGGTAGTGACTGTTGCAACCGAGGACAGACAATTTTTATGTGCTTCAGCACTTTGCGGTCCTGTTTTGTGAGCTTGTGTGGCCTTCTACTTCACGGCTGAGCAGTTTTTTGCTCATAGACGTTTCCACTTCACGTGGTCTTCTGTAGCTCAATTGGTAGAGCATGGCGCTTGTAATGCCAGGGTAGTGGGTTCGATCCCCGGGACCACCCATACGTAAAAATTTATGCACACATGACGGTAAGTCGCTTTGGATAAAAGCGTCTGCTAAATGGCATATTATTATATTATTACAATAACAGCACTTTGTAACAAAAATTTGACAAACTGACTTGTTGGAAAGGTGGCATCCTATGACGGTGCCACATTGAAAGTCACTGAGCTCTTCAGTAAGGCCCTTCTACTGCCAATTTTGGTCTATGGATATTGCATGGCCGTATACTCAATTTTATACACCTGTCAGCGATGGGTGTGGCTGAAATAGCCGAATACACCAAGGGGTGTCCACATACTTTTGTATATAGAGTGCATTCGGAAAGTATTCAGTCCCCTTCCCTTTTTCCACATTTTGTTACATTACAGCGTTATTCTAAAATTGATTAAATAGTTTTCCCCCCCCTCATCAATCTACACACAATACCCCATAATGACAAAGCAAAAATTGTTTTTTTAGAAACTTTTGCTAAAATAATATAAAATAAAAATAATTTCAAATACCTTAATTACATAAGTGTTCAGACCCTTTGCTATGAGACTCAAAATTGAGCTCAGGTGCATCAAGTTTCCATTGATCATCCTTGAGATGTATCTACAACTTAATTGGACATGATTTGGAAGGGCACACACCTGTCTATATAAGGTTCCACAGTAGACAGTGCATTTCAGAGCAAAAACCAAGCCATGAGGTCGAAGGAATTGTCCTTAGAGCTCAGAGACAGGATTGTGTTGAAGCACAGATCTGGGGAAGGGTACCAAAACAATTCTGCAGCATTGAAGGTCCCCAAGAACACAGTGGCCTCCATCTTTCTTAAATGGAAGAAGTTTGGAACCACCAAGACTCTTCCTAGAGCTGGCCGCCCGGCCAAACGGAGTATACGTGGAAGAAGGGCCTTGGTCAGGGAGGTGATCAAGAACCTGATTGTCACTCTGACAGAGCTCCAGCGTTCCTCTGTGGAGAAGGGAGAACCTTCCAGAAGGACAACCATCTCTGCAGCACTTCACCAATCAGGCCTTTATGGTAGAGTGGCCAGATGGAAGCCACTCCTCAGTAAAAGGCACATGACAGCCCACTTGGAGTTTGCCAAAAGGCACCTAAAACACTCAGACCATGAGAAACAAGATTCTCTGGTCTGATGAAACCGAGATTGAACTCTTTGGCCTGAATGCAAGCTTCATGTCTGGATGAAACCTGGCACCAACCCTACAGTGAAGCATGGTGGTGGCAGCGTTTTTGCTTTGCATTATGGGGTATTGTGTGTACATTGATGACGTTGAAAAACAATTTAATCATTTTTAGAATAAGGCTGTAACATAACAAAATGTGGAAAAAAAAGAGGTCTGAATACTTTCCGAATGCACTGTATATTATATTTCAACATCTTACTCCTCCTCCAGGTTTGGATGAATGGACCAACCAGACCAACCAGACCCTCAAGACTGCCATGTGAAAGTCCCTTGACGGGTACCAGGAAAGGTGGGATGACAATGAGAAGGTCATTATCTTTGCACACAACAGCAGTGTCCAGGCCTTCACCGAGTACATCGCCTTAACACCTGCTGTAAGGACTGGAGCCGCAGCTGTTGACTGAGGTAAACAATGCAATTGTATATAGAATTATTACATATACTGTAGTCTTTAAAATGTGTGATTTGACTTAGTCTATTGCTATTTTGGTATAACGTACTTTCAGATCATTGAAACCCCATCTGATGTGGTGGAAGAGCAGAACTCCTTCAAGGACCACCTTCAGGCACAGGCTGAGAAGGATGTGGTTTTTGACCAGGTAAAAATAATTGTCCGATGTAATTTTATTTTCTGGCCCTCCAAGAGATATGTATGAAATGTATTTGTAATAATATGAAATATAATTGCATTTATTTCTGTTATCAATCAAGGTGAGACTGAACATCAACAAGGCGCAGGAGAGACAGGAGAGCTACCGGAGGAGAATCAAGAAGGGGACCAAGTGCTTCGACATCCGGGCGAATGACTTGGTTTGGAAGCCTACCTGGGATCATTGAAAAACGGACCAGAAGGAAATTCCTGCCCATTTGATAATAGGCCATTCTAAATCGAAAAAACTTTTACGTACTAGTAAAGACAAGATTAAAATGAGAAGTCTGATAGGTAAAAATATGATCACTTGATGAGAGAACAGTGTGTGCAACCTGAGGCAGGCTTTTTTTGCAACATTCTCAAATCATCAATAGCCTATAGTCTCATCATGCAGCCCATATATGTTTTGATTTCTAAGACATTCTAAGGTTTGTATCATTCAAACTAAAGCTGCCAAATAACTCTAAATCTAGCGTATAGGACCTGTTTCAAATGATCACTTTTATGCTCAACATAGCCACTTCATATGTGCACTCGCTCCGGAATGGGAAAAATATCCTTTATTTTTTTCTATTATATAAATTATATATTATATTCTTCTTACTATAAAATCATATAATATAAAATAATGGCACGGGACTTATAAGCATATCTTGTCAGCTAAATGAAGAAGCCTACAGCCTATGGCATGGAGCGTAGCCAGATAACATACAGTAGGCCAACTGATATTCTGTTATTTTCAAATACATTTTCTTGATATCATAATGTTTCTTTAGACCTGACTAAAATAAATAATGGATATATTGTGATGGTGAATATTAAATTGATTTATTTGACTTTTTTTAATGTAGTAGTTCCAAAGCAGTGCATCAGAGGCTTGTATGCAGCGTGTATGTGTGGAGGCCTGGAGATGCTAAATGTGTTTATGTTAATTAACGGTAAATTACCATGAGACCAGCAGGCTTTTGCATGACAATAACTGGCTGACAAAATGTCATGACCGCCACAGCCCTACTCATGGTCAAGATGTAGGATTCTGTACAGCCAAGGCTGCAATTGTTATTGACATATGATACTGTACAACTGCTTTTCCAGCAGTGCAATGCCATCAGATCATTTGTAACAATACGGTGTGTGTTTACAATTGCATTGTTTACTAACAATCGATTAAAACAAGCTTATATTTGGGGTTCTGATGGGGGTATGACAGTTAAACTAAGGTCATGAGGCTTTTATAAGTTACATTCCTCAACAATCAATGGGTATACAGTATATGGCTATGCCCAATGCCAAGGACATTAAAGAGACCCAATGTATACATGGGACCATGCTGAGCACCATACTGAAGCAGCAAGATGGTAAATCAACTGGTTCATTTAGCAAACAAGACAGGCTTATATTACCCTGCCCTTAGCACAGTCAACACACTAGTATGAATTTAAAAAGATTCTCTGGTACTTTTGTATACTTTTTAGCCAGTAGTTCTGAAAGTAGAACTCACAAGCCAAAAGTGGTCCCCGAAAAAATTGCGTACAACATCACATACTGTATGTGCAAATATGTGCCCCATATCATTTCTTTCTCCTCTCTCTGCTGTGTCCACTGAACCATTGGGCTCTACAACCTCATTGGATAACGCTGGGCAGGCCTCTTGGTAGCTGTCACTTAAATGCGAGGGGCTGAAGCTCATTGGCTAGAACTCAAATTGCTAGGGGGCTGGCTCAGATGGGGCGGGTGTAAGGAAAATGACACGGCACAGCTTCAGTCGCTTTCAAAATAGGGATTTCATGGTTAATTGAGGTAAAATAGTAATCCTTCTCATAGATTATGCATGTATGAACTACACATTGGCACATCCAGCCCAAAGCGGGAGGTTTAAAGAATACATTCGTAGTCGCCAAAGTACCGGAGCATGTCTTTAACAGAATAAAATAGAAAGGATATTTTCCCAAACAAACTATTGCTGAGTGTGGCCAGTGCTCACACAAGGAACCTTCTTCTTCTACAAAAAGGTGATATTTTGTAACAGAGCCTGTCCGCACATTTTTTAAGGTTGTGTTAGAAACCTTAGATGTTGCCCTTTCTGGTGGTATGTAGGAATCAACATTTTTGGGCTGTATGCCACTCTGTGGGAGGATTTGAAAAAGTTGGCTTTTTGTTTAAAAAAAACATGTGCTAAATTCCCTGCCTGTGTCAATTAGGCTGCATTGACACAGGCAGCCTAATTCTGATATTTCTGTCACTAATTGGTCTTTTGACCAATCCGATCAGCTCTGAAAAAGATCTGATGTGAAAAGATCTGATGTGATTGATCAAAAGACCAATTAGTGGAAAAATTATCAGAATTGGGCTGCCTGTATAAACGCAGCTCAAAACACACTGCACTGTCTCTTCATTCACAATTTGACGATAATGTTGTCACCCATCAGACTATTGTCAATTTAATTTTGTATTTTGCCTACATCTATTACATGTGTTTAATTAGTTTCAATATACACTACCGTTCAAAGTTTGGGGTCACAGCAAGAGGACAAATACATTATACTAGTTTGAGAAACAGACGCCTCACAGGTTCCACTGGCAGCTTCATTAAATAGTACACAAAACACCAATCTCAACGTCAGCGAAGAGTGACTCCGATGCTGACACTTCTAGGTAGAGTTGCAAAGCAAAAGCCATATCTCAGACTGCCCATCTTAATTTTTTTACTTTTATTGGCCAGTCTGAGATATGGCTTTTCCTTTGCAACTCTGCCTAGAACGTCAGCATCCCGGAGTCGCCTCTTCACTGTTGACGTTGAGACTGGTGTTTTGCGGGTACTATTTAATGAAGCTGCCAGTTGAGGACCTGTGGCTCTGTTTCTCAAACTAGACACTCTAATGTATTTGTCCTCTTCTCCACGTCATCGGGGCCTCCCACTCCTCTTTCTATTCTGGTTAGAGACAGTTTGCACTGTTCTGTGAAGGGAGTAGTACACAGCGTTGTACGAGATATTCAGTTTCTTAGCAATTTCTCGCATGGAATAGCCTTCATTTCTCAGAACAAGAATAGACTGACGAAGTTTCGGAACAAGTTCTTTGTTTTCTGGCCATTTTGAGCCTGTAATCGAACCCACAATTGCTGATGCTCCAGATACTCAACTAGTCTCAAGAAGGCCGTTTTATTGCTTCTTAATCAGCACAACAGTTTTTCAGCTGTGCTAACATAATTGCAAAAGGGTTTTCTAATGATCAATTAGCCTTTTAAAATGATAAACTTGGATTAGCAAACACAACGTGCCATTGGAACACAAGACTGATGGTTGCTGATAATGGGCCTCTGTACACCCATGTAGATATTCCATAAAAAAATCAGCCGTTTCCAGCTACAATAGCCATTTACAACATTAACAATGTCTACACTGTATTTCTGATCAATTTGATGTTATTTTAATTGACAAAAAAATTTGCTTGACATTTCTAAGTGACCCAAACTTTTGAACGGTAGTGTAGTTTAGGTCGGAAGACAACTATCGGATGAAGAAGGGGCAGGGAGAAAAATTACATCCTCAAACTGCTTAAAACAACTTCTTAATGTACAGTGGGTATTCGACTTGACAGAATCTGAATCATCCACATAAGTATTAGATTTAAAATATTCCACTTATTAAATGTAAGCACCTCAATAAATTGTACAGTTATAGCTAGGCAAAACAGTTAAACAGAACTTTACAATAGCTCATATTCTTGACCATGTCTGCACACAGCATGGTGTCATTTCATGGCCCATCCTTTGTACCCATATAGAATCATGAAAAGGCTTTTCAAAAGAACCTTACTTTTTTTATCCCTGAACTGGCTGAAGAATCACTCTGTCCACCATAATTTACTTGTCTGCTCTCCCAGTGAAGTTTGAAAGGCCAGACGAAGTACAGCCTCAAGTTTCTACCAGAGTCTGTATGTGTGTGTGTGTGTGTGTGTGTGTGCGAACGTGTGTGTGTGTGTTCATGTGTGTGTCTGGAATGGGGTCTAGTTCTAGTAGCCCTTGCCAATCCAAACAGAGCAATTCCTTACAAATTAGAAACGCTAAATGCATTTGACTCAGTGCCATGCCCAGTCTGATACATGCAATTAATGTTGCCCTCGTCTCCACTGGCTGGTTCAAATGGATACAGTTACAGTTCAAGGCTAGTGGTGGTGTGATTGTGCAGAGAAGATTGTAGACATTTAAACAGAGCTGACATGGACATTCAGTGGTTGTGGTGTTCAATGGTTCAGCTGGGGGTGTGTAACTTTAATGTAACAAAATGTGGAAAAGTCAAGGGGTCCAAATACTTTCCGAATGCACTGTATGTTGTTAATACTCATGCACGAGTCACTTCCGCCATTGTTATGAGAGAAGGTAAATCTGACTACGAACAGTACAGCCATAGATAGAACTTGATACAACTACACTAACAAATAACTCTAAAGCTAAAAATGAATAATGTAAGCAGCAAATTGGTCAGTTGGAGATGTCCAAGCGGTTTTGAGCAAACATTTGATACATTAGCTAAGATAGGAATCCATTGGTCAGTAAAACAGTTCAGGGGAAAAAAATAGCAAGGATATAAAAAGATAAAAGACAAGAAAAAAGTGGATAAGACAGCAATATTTGAAGCAGAGCAGCGACGATCAGCACAGTAATACATTGTTTTTAGACAAATTACTATCTAGCGTAGCTAGCTGTAGCGTTGAGAGTGAATACTCGCGCGAGACGTGAACCTGGGTCAACAACTTGTCATATAAACATCCATGGAAGACCAACACTGTGGATTTAGCTACATGTTTGATGTTAGCCGGGTGAATCCAACTTTACATTTCTACAAACAAAATACTTGTACTTTTCAGAGGACATTCCTGAACCTACCAGAGGAAGCTGCGTGCTCAAATATTGAAGCCACAACCTCAGAGCCCTGCACCTTCAGACACTCGGGGTCCATCAACACAATCAATTCTCCTGCAACCCTGAGCCCTGCACCCCAGGCGCCATGGGTCCATTCTCGGTTGGCAAACAGTTCAATGTCAATTGTGATCGACCGGCTCGAATCGGTCTTAAGTAGCAAAATTTGAAATTGTGTTTTTTACATTGGATAAAAGTAGAGACTCCGAGCTAGAAAATGGTATCTCATACACTACAGTTGAGGAACAATGAGAAAGTAATTCTGTTTTGAAAGTTTATAAACTTGTAAACCTCACTTTTGAGAAAAATGGCTCTTGAATGTTTTGGTAAACCTACTGGAGAGCTCTTCTTTGTCTACACCATTCAGCATTGTTCACACCCTCTTAAGCCTTAGCCCCATCCATCTCTTTAAGGATTCACATGTGAGGCCTTGTACTAAACAACCAAAGATTTCAAGACTAAAGGCTGGTTAATACTATGTCTATCGACAGTTGTCGCAGTGACATAATGAACCTTCTATTGTCGTCCAGCGTTACATCAAACATGTCATTGTTGTTATGAAAAAAACTACAGGCTGCATGACATCAGCAGCCTGGTGGTCCAAAATAGCATAACTGGTGTATTTTAACACCAATAAACCCACCCGTTTATGTCAATCAAGTAAACCAGGCAACTAAAAGCAACTTTCTAAACAATGTTTTGGTTCGTTTCTAGCTTGTTACATTAAGTCAGCTGGCTAGCCAGCTCAAATAATGACCATATCATATAGCTGTCACGATCGTCGTAAGAACCGGACCAAGGCGCAGCGTGATATGCGTACATCTTTTAATGAGTACTTACACACTACAACAAAAACGATACGCCGAAGTCCTAAGGTTAACAAAAAACAAACCTCTCCGGAACAAGATCCCACAAAAGACAAGTGCCAAACAGGCTGCCTAAGTATGGTTCCCAATCAGAGACAACAAGCCACAGCTGCCTCTGATTGGGAACCACCCCGGCCAACATAGAAACACATGAACTAGAACATGAACATAGAACACTAAACATAGAAACTAACACCCTGGCTCAACATATAAGAGTCCCCAGAGCCAGGGCGTGACAATAGCTGACAACGTTTTCACTTTAGCTCATTTGTATTCATTATTACAGGAAAATAAACTCACAACAAGATCATTATTTACAAGTTAATTGCGAGCCAATTAAAGAAAATAGTTTACAGTTGTGAATGTGATGATATAAAAGCAGGGCATTCTACCAGAGAATTTTAGAACATGGACACTGTCTCGTTGGCCTAACATTATATCGTAATTTGACTTTTGTGCAGGTCATGTTGTTTTTCACATTACCGTCTCTGGTAAACACACACTATATCAAATCAAATCTAAGTTTATTTCTCACATGCACAGGATACAGAAGGTGTAAACGGTACAGTGAAATGGTTACTTGCATTGTGGAGTCTTTTGTTTAGACATGTAGTTAGGCTACTTAGCTAGCTAGCTAGCTAAACAATGAACCATAATCAATCAATCACATTTATTTATAAAGCCTTTTTATATCAGCAGATGTCACAAAGTGCTATTCAGAAACCCAGCCTAAAACCCCAAACAGCAAGCAATGCAGATGTAGAAGCACGGTGGCTATGAAAAACTCCCTTGAAAGGCAGGAACCTAGGAAGAAACCTAGAGAGGAACCAGGCTCTGAGGGGTGGCCAGTCCTCTTCTGGCTGTGCCGGGTGGAGATTATAAGAGTACATGGCCATTAAAGGCCAGACTGTTCTTCAAGATGTTCAAACATTCTTAGATGACCAGCAGGGTCAAATAATAATCACAGTGGTTGTAGAGGGTGCAACAGGTCAGTACCTCAGGAGTAAATGTCAGTTGGCTTTTCATAGCCGAGGATTCAGAGGATGCGACAGCAGGTGCGGTAGAGAGAGAGAGTGGAAAACAGCAGGTCCGGGACAAGGTAGCACGTCCGGTGAACAGGTCAGGGTTCCCTAGCCACAGGCAGAACAGTTGAAACTGGAGCAGCAGCACGACCAGTTGGACTGGGAACAGCAAGTAGTCATCAGGCCAGGTAGTCCTGAGGCATGGTCCTAGGGCTCATGTCCTCCGGGAGGAGAGGGAGCGAGAGAGAATTAGAGGGAGCATACTTACATTCACACAGGACACCAGATAAGAAAGGAGAATTACACCAGATATAACAGACTGACCCTAGACCCCCGGCACATAGACCATTGCAGCATAGATAATGGAGACTGAGACAAGGGTGGGTCGGAGGACACTGTAGCCCCGTCTGACATATACCCTGGACAGGGCCAACCAGGCAGGATATAACCCCACCCACTTTGCCAAAGCACAGCCCCCACACCACTAAAGTGATATCAACAGACCACCAACTTACTACGCTGAGACAAGGCTGAGTATAGCCCACAAAGGTCTCCTCCACTGCACGAGCCTGAGTGGGCACAAAACCGGACAGGAAGATCACATCTGTGACTCAACCCACTCAAGTGACGCACCCTTCCTAGGGACGGCATGGAAGAGCACTAGTAAGCCAGTGACTCAGCCCCCATAATAGGTCAGAGGCAGATAGTCCCAGTGGAGAGAGGGGAGCCGGCCAGGCAGAGACAGCAAGGCCAGTTTGTCACTCCAGTGCCTTGCCATTCACCTTTGCGCCCTGGGCCAGACTACACTCAATCATAGGGACCTACTGAAGAGATGAGTCTTCAGTAAAGACTTAAAGACCGAGACCTAGTCTCGCGTCTCACATGGATAGGCAGACCATTCCATACAAATGGAGCTCGATAGGAGAAAGCCATGCCTCCAGCTGTTTGCTTAGAAATTCTAGGGACAATAAGGAGGCCTGTGTCTTGTGACCATAGCGTACGTGTAGGTATGTACGGCAGGACCAAATCGGAGAGATAGGTAGGAGCAAGCCCATGTAATGCTTTGTAGGTTAGCAGTAAAACCTTTAAATCAGCCTTAGCCTTAACAGGAAGCAAATGTAGCACTGGAGCAATATGATAAAATGTGTTGGTTCTAGTCAGGATTCTAGCAGCCATGTTTAGCACTAACTTAAGTTTATTTAGTGCTTTATCCGGGTAGCCAGAGAGTAGAGCATTGCAGTAGTCTAATCTAGAAGTAACAAAAGCATGGATGAGCTTTTCTGCATAATTTGTGGACAAAATGTTTAAGATTTTTGCAATGTTACGATGATGGAAAGAATATTCTTGATATGTTCATCTAAAGAGAGATCAGGGTTCAGAGTAACGTTGAGGTCTTTCACAGTTTTATTTAAGACGACTGTACAACCATCAAGATTAATTGTCAGATCCAACAGCAGATCTCTTTGTTTCTTGGGACCTAGAACTAGCATCTCTGTTTTGTCCGAGTTTAAAAGTAAAACATTTGCCGCCATCCCCTTCCTTATGTCTGAAACCCAGGATTCCAGGGTTGGCAATTTTGGGGCTTCACCATGTTTAATCGAAATGTACAGCTGTGTGTAGTCCGCATAGCAGTGAAAGAATGACATCACCAAGAGGTAAAATATATAGTGAAAACAATAGTGGTCCTAAATTGAAACCTTGAGGAACGCCGAAACATACAATTGATTTGTCAGAGGACAAACCATCCACAGAGACAAACTGATATCTTTCCGACAGATAAGATCTAAACCAGGCAAGAAATTGTCTGTGTAGACCAATTAGGGTTTCTAATCTCTCCAAAATAATGTGGTGATCGATGGTGTCAAAAGCAGCACTAAGGTCTAGGAGCACGAGAACAGATGCAGAGCCTTGGTCTAACACCATGAAAAGGTCATTTACCACCTTCACGAGTACAGTCCCAGTGCTATGATGAGGTCTAAAACCAGACTGAAGCATTTCGGTGTACATTTTTCTTCAGAAAGGCAGTGAGTTGCCGCACAACAACTTTATCAAAATTATTTGAGAGGAATGGGAGATTCGATATAGGCCAATAGTTTTTTACATTTTCCGGGTCAAGGTTTGGCTTTTTCAAGAGAGGCTTTATTACTGCCACTTTTAGTGAGTTTGGTACACATCCGGTGTATAGGGAGCCATTTATTATGTGCAACAAAGGAGGGCCAAGCACAGGAAGTAGCTCTTTCAGTAGTTTAGTTGGAATAGGGTCCAGTATGCAGCTTGACGGTTTAGAGGCCATGACAATTTCATGAATGTGTCAAGAGATACAGGATTAAAACACTTGAGTGTCTCCATTGTTCTGTGCAGACTGAGGACAACACAGATTCAAAGTGGAGTCCGTAATTTTCTTTCTAATGATCATTATCTTTTCATCGAAGAAGTTCATGAAGTGAATGCTATCCTCTCTTGTGGAATGCTGCTTTTTTAGTTAGCTTTACGACAGTATCAAAAATACATTTTGGATTGTTTTTATTCTCCTCAATTAGGGAGTATGGAAGGGCATCTAGGAATCTTTGGGTTGTCTGAGAATTTATAGCACCGCTATAAACGTTACTACCCTGCATGAATCTGCAGGCTATAACTAGCAATGCAAATGGCTCTGAGATACGAATAATATTGCTACACAGATCATACAAGTAACGTTAGCTAGCGAGTCAACCAGCTAACGTTAGCTAGCTAGATAAAAGTACATTTACATTTACATTTACGTCATTTAGCATACGCTCTTATCCAGAGCGACTTACAAATTGGTGCATTCGCCTTATAGCTGTCACGATTCAGACAGACGACCAGGGGACCACAATTCGCGTCACACCAGAAAGTTTATTAAACTTAAGGGAAAAGGGAAGTAGGGAGTGAATGAAGGCTCCAGGGGTAACAGGGATCCCGTCCAATGCGCTGGGTCTGTGCCCCCCAGTGGCAGCGATGCGTCCTATGAAGCCGGTGGTGGGTGGTCCAGAAGTCCTGGGGGGAGACACAGACACAACAGGGCGGAATGAAACCAGGCAGCAGTACAGTTCAAGGGAAATCCAAAATACGTAGTAGCAAGGCAGAAGGCTGGTCAGAGTTACCGGGATTGAAGAGTAGTCAGGAGTCGTAATGGCAGAAGCAGGTCTGGATCTCCTGAGGCAGAAGAGTATCCAAAAAACAGGCAGGTCCGGGGTCACAAAACCAGGGTGAGCCAGAAGCGCGAGCAAACAGGTTCCGGGGTGTGAGCTTTGCAGACGATCTGACACCGGAGAGCTGAAAGACAGGGCCTTAAATACTGGGAGAGGTTAGTGGGTAATGCAGCGCAGCTGGCAGAGTAATTAGAGCCGAGCAGAGCAGGGACAGGTGGAGCTAGTTAGGCTGAGTAGAGAGAGGGAGGTGAGCAGAGTGGAAGATAGTGGAAACAAATTAAGGTGGTAACCCGGTGGAGTGAGAGGGCTCATGACAGAACCCCCAAGGGACGGCCCCAGAAGTCCCAAGAGCAACACCACGCCGGGCGGGAGGAGGGGGAGACGGAGGAGGGCTAGAACTCCTCCGAACGGTCCCAGTGAACGTCCTCATCCTCGGAGGAAGCCGGAGGGCCGTGGTCGGGAGATGGGACAGGTCCCGAGACAGGATCAGGCACAGGACAGGAAGCCGAGCGGGCCGGACGGTTAGGGACCCTCTGGGGCGGCCCCTCACGGATTGCAGGTTGATCAGGATGCCGTTGGTGGAAAGCGGTGATGAGAGTCCTATCCACAATCCGACTAGCTGGCACCCAGGTCCTTTCCTCAGGTCCATAGCCCTCCCAGTCAATGAGGTACTGAGACCCCTACCCCTCCGTCTGGACCCGAAGCAGGCGGCGGACGGTGTAAACCAGGCCACCATCGACGAGCCGTGGAGGAGGAGGACCAGGCGCAGCAGGGACCAGCGGACTCTCATGGATGGGCTTAATCTTAGACACATGGAAAGTGGGGTGCACCCTCAGGGAATTAGGCAGTTGGAGCCGGACAGCAGTTGGGCTAATCACTCTTATGATAGGGAATGGGCCAATGAACCGAGGTGCCAGCTTCTGCGACTCCACCCTGAGTGGCAGGTTCTTCGATGACAACCACACCCTTTGACCAACATGGTAGGTGGGAGCAGGAATTCTCCGACGGTTGGCCCCGGTAGTGTAGCTGGCAACGGACCTGAGGAGTGTGGCTCGGCTTGTGACCAGGTGCGGCGACATCGACGGGCAAAAGCAAGTGCAGATGGGCAAGTAACCTCCTCCTCCTGGCTGGCAAATAGAGGAGGCTGGTATCCATAAACACATTGGAAAGGGGACATACCGATGGCAGAGCAGGTCAGAGAATTGTGTGCGTACTCCACCCATGTCAATTGCTGCGACCAGGAGTGGGGGTTGCGTGAAGTCATGCATCGCAGTGCCTTCTCGAGCTCCTGATTAGCCCGCTCTGACTGCCCATTGGATTGGGGATGGAATCCGGAAGTCAGACTGACTGTGGCTCCCAGCAGGTGACAGAACTCCTTCCAAAAAGCGGAGGAGAATTGTGGACCACGGTCAGAAACAACATCCCTTGGCAGTCCGTGGATCCGGAAGACGTGTTCCAGGACCACCTGGGCGGTCTCCTTGGCGGTTGGGAGCTTGGGGAGGGAATGAAGTGTGCCATCTTGCTGAAACGGTCAACGATGGTGAGAATGACGGTCATGCCACTTGAAGGGGGGCAGCCCCGTGACAAAGTCAAGGGCGATGTGAGACCAGGGACGCCTGGGCACAGGCAGGGGCTGCAGCAATCCGGCTGGGGGCTGGCAGGACGACTTGTGTTGGTTGCAGATGGGGCAGGCTTGGACGAATTCCAGTACATCCTTCCTCAGAGAGGGCCACCAGAACCTCTGGGCGAGCAGGTTGTAAGTGCGGGTGGAGCCAGGGTGACAAGCTAGGCGGGAGTCATGTCCCCACTGAATGACCTGGGACCTCAGGTCTTCGGGGACAAAAAGGCGGTCAGCTGGGCAAGTGCTGGGACCTGGCTGGTTACGGAGAGCCTCCAGCACCTGTTCCTCAACAGCCCAGGTCAGAGCTGCAACGATGCAGGGACTTGGCAGAATCGACACAGGATCCTTGGAGGGGTTGTCATCCTTCTGGAATTGACGGGAGAGGGCGTCTGGCTTGGTGTTGCGTGATCCAGGCCGGTATGACAGAGTGAAATTAAACCTGGTGAAGAACAGGGCCCAGCGGGACTGCCTGGGAGTTCAACCGTTTGGCCGTGCGGATGTACTCCAAGTTCTTATGGATCGGTCCAAACGAGAAATGGAATGGTGGACCCCTCCAGCCAGTGACGCCACTCCTCCAAGGCAAGCTTCACAGCCAGCAGCTCACGGTTCCCTATGTCGTAATTGCACTCAGAGGGGGACAACCGACGTGAGAAAAAGGCACAGGGATGGAGCTTCCTATCCTCCGCAGCCCACTGAGAAATCACAGCACCAACTCCCACATCCGAGGCGTCCACCTCCACAATGAATTGCCGGTCCACATCAGGCATCTGGAGGATGGGAGCGGAGGTGAACCTCACCTTGAGGGTACTGAAGGCCTTGTCGGCTGCTGGGGTCCAGGTGAAGGGTTGCTTGGTGCTGGTTAGAGCAGTGAGAGGGGCAGCAACGGTACTGTAGTTCCGGATAAACTTCCTATAGAAGTTAGCAAACCCCAGAAACTGTTGCAGCTTCTTTCTGTTCTCCGGAACTGGCCATGAAGTGACTGCTGATACTTTGGCAGGATCCATTTGGATACTTCCTTCTGCCACTATGTACCCCAGGAAGGCCACTGTCTTGACGTGAAACTCACATTTCTCTGCCTTGGCGTAGAGGGAATTCTCCAGAAGACGATGAAGGACTTGCTGGACATGGCGGGTGTGTTCAGACAGGTTTCTGGAGTAAATTAAGATGTCATCCAGGTAAACGAAGACAAACTTGTTTAACATGTCCCGCAGTACATCATTCACTAGAGCCTGGAACACAGCAGGAGCATTGGTGAGGCCAAAAGGCATAACCAGATACTCGTAGTGGCCTGTTGGTGTATTGAATGCGGTTTTCCATTCATCTCCCTCCCGGATCCGCACTAGGTGGTAAGCGTTTCTGAGATCCAACTTGGTAAAAACAGTGGCTCCTGGAGCAACTCAAAAGCAGAGGTGAGCAGAGGCAGAGGGTAACGGTTTTTCACTGTGATGTCGTTGAGTCCCCTGTAGTCGATGCAGGGGCGAAGAGATCCGTCCTTCTTCCCCACAAAGAAGAAGCCAGCACCAGCAGGAGATGAAGATGAACGGATTAATCCCTGCGGACAGAGAGCCATTGATGTAGTCCTCCATGGACTTTCTTTCAGGAGCAGACAACGAATAAAGACGACCCCTTGGAGGAGCTGTTCCAGGGAGGAGGTCGATGGCACAGTCGTACGGTCGGTGAGGGGCAGAGATGTGGCTCTTGCTTTGTTAAACACCTCTCTGAGACCATGGTAGCATTCTGGGACATTGGAGAGGTCAGGAGCGGAGTTAGTAGGTACTGGCCGAGGGGGTAGTGCGGCAGCAAGCAGGCAGGTTCGGTGGCAGTCCTCTCCCCCACTCCCTGATCACCCCCGTCACCCAGTCGAGCTGAGGGTTGTGCCGGCGGAGCCATGGGTAACCCAGGATGAGGGTTTGGCCTGGAGAGGGGAGCAGGTGAAACTGGATAGTTTCTTGATGGTTTCGGACAGACCCATCGAGACCGGGGCCGTGACATGAGTGACCGATCCGAGTAAGTGTCCGTCCAGTGCCCGGGCAGGAATAGGAGGTGTCAAACGGAGGTTCTCCAGTCCCAGTTGGCGTGCCAGCTTGATGTCCATTATGTTGGCTTCGGCGCCAGAATCCACCAGAGCAGCCAGGGTGTGAGTTGAGTCAGAGAGGCGGAGGTGAACTTGCAGCAGGGGTTTGCGGTCGGAGGACTGGATGGTCATTGAACTCAACCGGACTCCCCCTACGCCCGGTGAGCTTCGGCCCTTTAAAGGGCAGGTTACCACACGATGTCCATCACCTCCACAATAGAGGCAGAGGTTTGAGGTGAGCGGCGCTGGCGCTCTGCAGGAGTGAGGGAGGCTCGCCCAATCTCCATAGGCTCAGACTGATCAAGCTGACCTGGGTGAGTGGCAGTAGATGACAGGAGCCCAGTCGGATCTCTCCGAATGCCGTAGTAGGTGGACCTTGGCGCCCCCTCTCACGACGACGGGTCTGTATCCTTCTGTCGATCCTGACAGTCAGTGCGATGGCTTCATCAAGAGTGGAAGGCAGTTCATGGGAGACCAACTCGTCCTTGATATAGTCAGCCAAACTATGGAAGAACGCGTCCACCAACGATGGTGTGTTCCAAGAACTTCGTCTAGCCAGGGTTCGGAAGTCGATGGAATGGTCTCGACTGTACGTCTGCCTTGTCGAATACTGAACAGTTCACGAGATGCCTCTGCGGTGGGTGAATCCAGGTCAAACACCTTCAGCATCTCCTCAGCAAACAGGTCGAAGGTTGCACATGCGGGGGTTTGACGTTCGAACTCTGCTGTTCCCCAGAGTCGAGCTCGGCCCGTCAGGTGAGTGATGGCATACCCAACTTTAGCCCCCTCCGTGGCGAAGGTCCTTGGCTGCAAGGAGAACTGAAGTCGGCAGCTAGTCAGGAATGGCCGGACCTGGGTTGAATCGCCGTTGAACCGCTCGGGGTTTCCAATCTTGGGTTCGGAGCAGCGGCTGCAATGACCGGGGCAGGTAACTCGGGGGCTGGGCTGGTGGGCAGACTGGCTGGGGGGTAAGGTTGGTGAGGAGTTGAATGATCATGGCGAGTTGTTGTTGCTGCTGCTGGAACTGCTGCTCATGCTCATCGGTTTCCATGTCGGGGAAAGTGTGCGCTGAGTCCATAATGGTCAGATCGTACTGTCACGATTCAGACAGACCACCAGGGACCACAATTGCGTCACACCAGAAAGTTTATTAAACTTAAGGGAAAAGGGAAGTAGGGAGTGAATGAAGGCTCCAGGGGTAACAGGGATCCCGTCCAATGCGCTGGGTCTGTGCCCCCCAGTGGCAGCGATGCGTCCTATGAAGCCGGTGGTGGGTGGTCCAGAAGTCCTGGGGGAGACACAGACACAACAGGGCGGGAATGAAACCAGGCAGCAGTACAGTTCAAGGGAAATCCAAAATACGTAGTAGCAAGGCAGAAGGCTGGTCAGAGTTACCGGGATTGAAGAGTAGTCAGGAGTCGTAATGGCAGAAGCAGGTCTGGATCTCCTGAGGCAGAAGAGTATCCAAAAAACAGGCAGGTCCGGGGGTCACAAAACCAGGGGTGAGCCAGAAGCGCGAGCAAACAGGTTCCGGGTGTGAGCTTTGCAGACGATCTGACACCGGAGAGCTGAAAGACAGGGCCTTAAATACTGGGAGAGGTTAGTGGGTAATGCAGCGCAGCTGGCAGAGTAATTAGAGCCGAGCAGAGCAGGGACAGGTGGAGCTAGTTAGGCTGAGTAGAGAGAGGGAGGTGAGCAGAGTGGAAGATAGTGGAAACAAATTAAGGTGGTAACCCGGTGGAGTGAGAGGGCTCATGACAATAGCCAGTGGGATAACCACTTTACAATTATTATTATTATTGTTATTTTTATTATTATTATTTTTTTTGGGGGGTGTGGTGGGGTAAGGGGGGGGGTTAGAAGGATTACTTTATCCTATCCCAGGTGTTCCTTAAAGAGATGGGGTTTCAAATGTCTCCGGAAGGTGGTGAGTGACTCCGCTGTCCTGGCGTCGTGAGGGGAGCTTGTTCCACCATTGGGGTGCCAGAGCAGCGAACAGTTTTGACTGGGCTGAGCGGGAACTGTGCTTCAGCAGAGGTAGGGAGCCAGCAGGCCAGAGGTGGATGAACGCAATGCCCCTCGTTTGGGGTGTAGGGACTGATCAGAGCCTGAAGGTACGGAGGTGCCGTTCCCCTCTCCACAGCTCCGTAGGCAAGCACCATGGTCTTGTAGCAGATGCGAGCTTCAACTGGAAGCCAGTGTAGTGTGCGGAGGAGCGGGGTGACGTGAGAGAACTTGGGAAGGTTGAACACCAGACGGGCTGCGCCATTCTGGATGAGTTGTAGGGGTTTAATGGCACAGGCAGGGAGCCCAGCCAACAGCGAGTTGCAGTAATCCAGATGGGAGATGACAAGTGCCTGGATTAGGACCTGTGCCGCTTCCTGTGTAAGGCAGGGTCGTACTCTCCGAATGTTGTAGAGCATGAACCTACAGGATCGGGTCACCGCCTTGATGTTAGCGGAGAACGACAGGGTGTTGTCCAGGGTCACGCCAAGGCTCTTCGCACTCTGGGAGAAGGACACAATGGAGTTGTCAACCGTGATGGCGAGGTCATGGAACGGGCAGTCCTTCCCCGGGAGGAAGAGCAGCTCCGTCTTGCCAAGGTTCAGCTTGAGGTGGTGATCCGTCATCCATACTGATATGTCTGCCAGACATGCAGAGATGCGATTTGCCACCTGGTTATCAGAAGGGGGAAAGGAGAAGATTAGTTGTGTGTCGTCTGCATAGCAATGATAGGAGAGGCCATGTGAGGATATGACAGAGCCAAGTGACTTGGTGTATAGCGAGAATAGGAGAGGGCCCAGAACTGAGCCCTGGGGGACACCAGTGGTGAGAGCACGTGGTGCGGAGACAGCTTCTCGCCACGCCACTTGGTAGGAGCGATCGGTCAGGTAGGACGCAATCCAAGAGTGAGCAGCGCCGGAGATGCCCAGCTCGGAGAGGGTGGAGAGGAGGATCTGATGGTTCACAGTATCAAAGGCAGCAGACAGGTCTAGAAGTACAAGAGCAAAGGAGAGAGAGTTAGCTTTAGCAGTGCGGAGAGCCTCCGTGACACAGAGAAGAGCAGTCTCAGTTGAATGACCAGTCTTGAAACCTGACTGGTTTGGATCAAGAAGGTCATTCTGAGAGAGATAGCAAGAGAGTTGGCTAAAGACGGCACGCTCAATAGTTTTGGAGAGAAAAGAAAGAAGGGATACTGGTCTGTAGTTGTTGACATCAGAGGGATCGAGTGTTGGTTTTTTTGAGAAGGGGTGCAACTCTCATTCTCTTGAAGACGGAAGGGACATTGCCAGCGGTCAAGGGTGAGTTGATCAGCGAGGTGAGGTAAGGGAGAAGGTCACCAGAGATGGTCTGAAGAAGAGAGGAGGGGATAGGGTCAAGCGGGCAGGTTGTTGGGCGGCCGGCCGTCACAAGTCGCAATATTTAAATCTGGAGAGAGAGGGGAGAAAGATGTCAAAGCATAGGGTAGGGCAGTGTGAGCAGGACCAGCAGTGTCATTTGACTTAACAAACGAGGATCGGATGTCGTCAACCTTCTTTTCAAAATGGTTGGACGAAGTCATCCACAGAGAGGGAGGAGGGGGGAGGAGGATTCAGCAGGGAGGAGAAGGTGGCAAAGAGCTTCCTAGGGTTAGAGGCAGATGCTTGGAATTTAGAGTGGTAGAAAGTGGCCTTAGCAGCAGAAACAGATGAAGATTATGTAGAGAGGAGGGAGTGAAAAGATGCCAGGTCCGCAGGGAGTCTAGTTTTCCTCCATTTCCGCTCGGCTGCCCGGAGCCCTGTTCTGTGAGCTCGCAATGAGTCATCAAGCCACGGAGCTGGAGGGGGAGGACCGAGCCGGCCGGGAGGATAGGGGACATAGAGAGTCAAAGGATGCAGAAAGGGGAGGAGAGGAGGGTTGAGGAGGCAGAATCAGGAGATTGGAGGGAGAAGGATTGAGCAGAGGGAAGAGATGATAGGATGGAAGAGGAGAGAGAAGCGGGAGAGAGAGAGCGAAGGTTGCGATGGCGCATTACCATCTGAGTAGGGGCAGAGTGAGTAATGTTGGAGGAGAGCGAGAGAGAAAAGGGATACAAAGTAGTGGTCGGAGATATGGAGGGGAGTTGCAGTGAGATTAGTAGAAGAACAGCATCTAGTAAAGATGAGGTCAAGCGTATTGCCTGCCTTGTGAGTAGGGGGATGGTGAGAGGGTGAGGGTCAAAAGAGGAGAGGAGTGGTAAGAAGGAGGCAGAGAGAAATGAGTCAAAGGTAGACGTAGGGAGGTTGAAGTCCCCCAGAACTGTGAGGGGTGAGCCATCCTCAGGAAAGGAACTTATCAAGGCGTCAAGCTCATTGATGAACTCTCCAAGGGAACCTGGAGGGCGATAGATGTCATGAGCCCTCTCACTCCACCGGGTTACCACCTTAATTGGTTTCCACTATCTTCCACTCTGCTCACCTCCCTCTCTCTACTCAGCCCAACTAGCTCCCACCTGTCCCTGCTCTGCTCGGCTCTAATTACCTGCCAGCTGCGCTGCATTACCCACTAACCTCTCCCAGTATTTAAGGCCCTGTCTTTCAGCTCTCCGGTGTCAGATCGTCTGCAAAGCTCACACCCGAACCTGTTTGCTCGCGCTTCTGGCTCACCCTGGTTTTGTGACCCCGGGACCTGCCTGTTTATTGGATACTCTTTCTGCCTTAGGAGATCCAGACCTGCTTCTGCCATTACGACTCCTGACTACTCTTCAATCCCGGTAACTCTGACCAGCCTTCTGCCTTGCTACTACGTATTTTGGATTCCCTTGAACTGTACTGCTGCCTGGTTTCATTCCGCCCTGTTGTGTCTGTCTCCCCCCAGGACTTCTGGACCACCCACCCACCGGCTTCATAGGGACGATCGCTGCCACTGGGGGGCACAGACCCAGCGCATTGGACGGGATCCCTGTTACCCTGGAGCCTTCATTCACTCCCTACTTCCCTTTTCCCTTAAGTTTAATAAACTTTCTGGTGTGACGCAATTGTGGTCCTCTGGTCGTCTGTCTGAATCGTGACAGTACGATCTGACCATTATGGACTCAGCGCACACTTTCCCCGACATGGAAACCGATGAGCATGAGCAGCAGTTCCAGCAGCAGCAACAACAACTCGCCATGCTCATTCAACTCCTCACCAACCTTACCCCAGCCAGTCTGCCCACCAGCCCAGCCCCCGAGTTACCTGCCGGTCATTGCAGCCGCTGCTCGGAACCCAAGATTGGAAACCCCGAGCGGTTCAACGGCGATTCAACCCAGGTCCGGCCATTCCTGACTAGCTGCCGACTTCAGTTCTCCTTGCAGCCAAGGACCTTCGCCACGGAGGGGGCTAAAGTTGGTATGCCATCACTCACCTGACGGGCCGAGCTCGACTCTGGGGAACAGCAGAGTTCGAACGTCAAACCCCCGCATGTGCAACCTTCGACCTGTTTGCTGAGGAGATGCTGAAGGTGTTTGACCTGGATTCACCCACCGCAGAGGCGTCTCGTGAACTGTTCAGTATTCGACAAGGCAGACGTACAGTGCAGACCCATTCCATCGACTTCCGAACCCTGGCTAGACGAAGTTCTTGGAACACACCACCGTTGGTGGACGCGTTCTTCCATAGTTTGGCTGACTATATCAAGGACGAGTTGGTCTCCCATGAACTGCCTTCCACTCTTGATGAAGCCATCGCACTGACTGTCTGGATCGACAGAAGGATACAGACCCGTCGTCGTGAGAGGGGGCGCCAAGGTCCACCTACTACCGGCATTCGGAGAGATCCGACTGGGCTCCTGTCATCTACTGCCACTCACCCAGGTCAGCTTGATCAGTCTGAGCCTATGGAGATTGGGCGAGCCTCCCCCACTCCTGCAGAGCGCCAGCGCCGCCACCTCAAACCTCTGCCTCTATTGTGGAGGTGATGGACATCGTAGTAGTAACCTGCCCTTTAAAGGGCCGAGCTCACCGGGCGTAGGGGGGAGTCCGGTCGAGTTCAATGACCATCCAGTCCTCCGACCGCAAACCCCCTGCTGCAAGTTCACCTCCGCCTCTCTGACTCAACTCACACCCTGGCTGCTCTGGTGGATTCTGGCGCCGAAGCCAACATAATGGACGTCAAGCTGGCACGCCAACTGGGACTGGAGAACCTCCGTTTGACACCTCCTATTCCTGCCCGGGCACTGGACGGACACTTACTCGGATCGGTCACTCATGTCACGGCCCCGGTCTCGATGGGTCTGTCCGGAAAACCATCAAGAAACTATCCAGTTTCACCTGCTCCCCTCTCCAGGCCAACCCCTCATCCTGGGTTACCCATGGCTCCGCCCGGCACAACCCTCAGCTCGACTGGGTGACCGGGGTGATCAGGGAGTGGGGAGAGGACTGCCACCGAACCTGCCTGCTTGCTGCCGCACTACCCTCGGCCAGTACCTACTAACTCCGCTCCGGACCTCTCCAATGTCCCAGAATGCTACCATGGTCTCAGAGAGGTGTTTAACAAAGCAAGAGCCACATCTCTGCCCCCTCACCGACCGTACGACTGTGCCATCGACCTCCCTCCCTGGAACAGCTCCTCCAAGGGGTCCGTCTTTATTCGTTGTCTGCTCCTGAAAGAAAGTCCATGGAGGACTACATCAATGGCTCTCTGTCCGCAGGATTAATCCGTTCATCTTCATCTGCAACCAACACAAGTCGTCCTGCCAGCCCCCCAGCCGGATTGCTGCAGCCCCTGCCTGTGCCCAGACGTCCCTGGTCTCACATCGCCCTGACTTTGTCACGGGGCTGCCCCCTTCAAGTGGCATGACCGTCATTCTCCACCATCGTTGACCGTTTCAGCAAGATGGCACACTTCATTCCCCTCCCCAAGCTCCCAACCGCCAAGAGACCGCCCAGGTGGTCCTGGAACACGTCTTCCGGATCCACGGACTGCCAAGGGATGTTGTTTCTGACCGTGGTCCACAATTCTCCCTCCGCTTTTGGGAAGGAGTTCTGTCACCTGCTGGAGCCACAGTCAGTCTGACTTCCCGGATTCCATCCCCAATCAATGGGCAGTCAGAGCGGGCTAATCAGGAGCTCGAGAAGGCACTGCGATGCATGACTTCACGCAACCCCCACTCCTGGTCGCAGCAATTGACATGGGTGGAGTACGCACACAATTCTCTGACCTGCTCTGCCATCGGTATGTCCCCTTTCCAATGTGTTTATGGATACCAGCCTCCTCTATTTGCCAGCCAGGAGGAGGAGGTTACTTGCCCATCTGCACTTGCTTTTGCCCGTCGATGTCGCCGCACCTGGTCACAAGCCCGAGCCACACTCCTCAGGTCCGTTGCCAGCTACACTACCGGGGCCAACCGTCGGAGAATTCTTGCTCCCACCTACCATGTTGGTCAAAGGGTGTGGTTGTCATCGAAGAACCTGCCACTCAGGGTGGAGTCGCAGAAGCTGGCACCTCGGTTCATTGGCCCATTCCTATCATAAGAGTGATTAGCCCAACTGCTGTCCGGCTCCAACTGCCTAATTCCCTGAGGGTGCACCCCACTTTCCATGTGTCTAAGATTAAGCCCATCCATGAGAGTCCGCTGGTCCCTGCTGCGCCTGGTCCTCCTCCTCCACGGCTCGCCGATGGTGGTCTGGTTTACACCGTCCGCCGCCTGCTTCGGTCCAGACGGAGGGGTAGGGGTCTCAGTACCTCATTGACTGGGAGGGCTATGGACCTGAGGAAAGGACCTGGGTGCCAGCTAGTCGGATTGTGGATAGGACTCTCATCACCGCTTTCCACCAACGGCATCCTGATCAACCTGCAATCCGTAGGGGCCGCCCCAGAGGGTCCCTAACCGTCCGGCCCGCTCGGCTTCCTGTCCTATGCCTGATCCTGTCTCGGGACCTGTCCCATCTCCCGACCACGGCCCTCCGGCTTCCTCCGAGGATGAGGACGTTCACTCGGACCGTTCCGGAGGAGTTCTAGCCCTCCTCCGGCTCCCCTCCCCCTCCCGCCCGGCGTGGTGTTGCTCTTGGGACTTCTGGGGCCGTCCCTTGGGGGTTCTGTCATGAGCCCTCTCACTCCACCGGGTTACCACCTTAATTGGTTTCCACTATCTTCCCTCTGCTCACCTCCCTCTCTCTACTCAGCCTAACTAGCTCCACCTGTCCCTGCTCTGCTCGGCTCTAATTACTCTGCCAGCTGCGCTGCATTACCCACTAACCTCTCCCAGTATTTAAGGCCCTGTCTTTCAGCTCTCCGGTGTCAGATCGTCTGCAAAGCTCACACCCGGAACCTGTTTGTTCGCGCTTCTGGCTCACCCTGGTTTTGTGACCCCGGACCTGCCTGTTTATTGGATACTCTTCTGCCTTAGGAGATCCAGACCTGCTTCTGCCATTCGACTCCTGACTACTCTTCAATCCCGGTAACTCTGACCAGCCTTCTGCCTTGCTACTACGTATTTTGGATTCCCTTGAACTGTACTGCTGCCTGGTTTCATTCCGCCCTGTTGTGTCTGTGCTCCCCCCAGGACTTCTGGACCACCCACCACCGGCTTCATAGGACGCATCGCTGCCACTGGGGGGCACAGACCCAGCGCATTGGACCGGGATCCCTGTTACCCCTGGAGCCTTCATTCACTCCCTACTTCCCTTTTCCCTTAAGTTTAATAAACTTTCTGGTGTGACGCAATTGTGGTCCTCTGGTCGTCTGTCTGAATCGTGACAAGATGACAAGGATATTAAGCTTAAATGGGCTAGTGACTGTGACAGCATGGAATTCAAATGAGGAGATAGACAGATGGGTCAGGGGAAAAATAGAGAATGTCCATTTGGGAAAGATGAGGATTCCTGTGCCACCACCCCGCTGACCAGATGCTCTCTGGGTATGCGAGAACACATGGTCAGACGAGGAGAGAGCAGTAGGAGTAGCAGTGTTTTCAGTGGTAATCCATGTTTCCGTCAGCGCCAAGAAGTCGAGGGACTGGAGGGTAGCGTAGGCTGAGATGAACTCTGCCTTGTTGGCAGCAGAACGGCAGTTCCAGAGGCTGCCTGAGACCTGGAACTCCACGTGGGTGGTGCGTGCAGGGACCACCAGGTTAGAGAGGCAGCAGCCACGCGGTGTGAGGCGTTTGTATAGCCTGTGCGGAGAGGAGAGAACAGGGATAGACAGAGGCATAGTTGACAGGCTGCAGAAAATGGCTACAATAATGCAAAGGAGATCGGAATGAAATGAACTAAACATCTGGGAAAGGAGAGAGCGGGGCCTCCCTCACCACAACACCCAAATATAACTCTCCCAACATCCACCTCAGAAACTATAATTGTTGTAAACTACAGCGGTTCAATGTTTTTTTTTACTTTCAATGAAAATGACTTTCTGACAAAATTAGAAACGTATAATGTCTGAAAATGTATCTAGCTAGACTCTTATCCATATTCAAATCAAATCAAATTGTATTTGCCACATGCGCCGAATACAACAGGTGTAGACTTACCGTGAAATGCTTACTTACAGCCCTTAACCAAAACTGCATTTATTTTTAATTAAAAAAGTAAAATAAAACAAAAAAGTGTTGAGAAAAAAAGAGCAGAAGTAAAATAAAATAACAGTAGGGAGGCTATATACAGGGGGGTACCGGTGCAGAGTCAATGTGCGGGGGCACCGGCTAGTTGAGGTAGTTGAGGTAATATGTACATGTGGGAAGAGTTAAAGTGACTATGCATAAATAATTAACAGAGTAGCAGCAGCGTAAAAAGATGGGGTGGGGGGGCAGTGCAAATAGTCCGGGTAGCCATGATTAGCTGTTCAGGAGTCTTATGGCTTGGGGGTAGAAGCTGTTGAAAAGCCTTTTGGACCTAGACTTGGCGCTCAGGTAGCGCTTGCCGTGTGGTAGCAGAGAGAACAGTCTATGACTTGGGTGGCTGGAGTCTTTGACAATTTTGAGGGCCTTCTTCTGACACCGCCTGGTATAGAGGTCCTGGATGGCAGGAAGCTTGGCCCCAGTTATGTACTGGGCCGTACACACTACCCCCTGTAGTGACTTGCGGTCGGAGGCCGAGCAGTTGCCATACCAGGCGGTGATGCAACCAGTCAGGATGCTCTCGATGGTGCAGCTGTATAACTTTTTGAGGATCTAAGGACTCATGCCAAATCTTTTCAGTCTACTGAGGGGGAATAGGCTTTGTTGTGCCCTCTTCACGACTGTCTTGGTGTGTTTGGACCATGATAGTTCGTTGGTGATGTGGACACCAAGGAACTTGAAGCTCTCAACCTGTTCCACTACAGCCCCGTTGATGAGAATGGGGGCGTGCTCAGTCCTCTTCTTTTTCCTGTAGTCCACAATCATCTCCTTTGTCTTGGTCACGTTGAGGGAGAGGTTGTTATCCTGGCACCACACGGCCAGGTCTCTGACCTCCTCCCTATAGGCTGTCTCATCGTTGTCTGTGATCAGGCCTACCACTGATGTGTCGTCGAGAAATGGTGTTGGAGTCGTGCCTGGCCATGCAGTCATGGGTGAACAGGGAGTACAGGAGGGAACTGAGCACGCACCCCTGAGGGTCCCCCGTGTTGAGGATCAGCGTGGCAGATGTGTTGTTACCTACCCTTACCACCTGGGGGCGGCCCGTCAGGAAGTCCAGGATCCAGTTGCAGAGGGAGGTGTTTAGTCCCAGGATCCTTAGCTTAGTGATGAGCTTTGAGGGCACTATGGTGTTGAACGCTGAGCTGTAGTCAATGAATAGCATTCTCACGTAGGTGTTCCTCTTGTCCAGTTGGGAAAGGACAGTCTGGAGTGCAATAGAGATTGCATCATCTGTGGATCTGTTGGGGCGGTATGCAAATTGGAGTGGGTCTAGGGTTTTTGGGATAATGGTGTTGATGTGAGCCATGACCAGCCTTTCAAAGCACTTCATGGCTACAGACGTCAGTTCTACAGGTCGGTAGTCATTTAGACAGGTTATCTTAGTGTCCTTGGGCACGGGGACTATGGTGGTCTGCTTGAAACATGTTGGTATTACAGACTCAGTCTGGGACATGTTGAAAATGTCGGTGAAGACACTTGCCAGTTGGTCAGCACATGCTCGGAGTACACGTCCTGGTAATCCGTCTGGCCTTGCGGCCTTGTGTATGTTGACCTGCTTAAAAGTCTTACTCACATCGGCTACGGAGAGCGTGATCACATAGTCATCCGGAACAGCTGGTGCTCTCATTTATGCTTCAGTGTTGCTTGCCTCGAAGCGAGCATAGAAGTGGTTTAGCTCGTCTGGTAGGCTTGTGTCACTGGGCAGCTTGTGGCTGTGCTTCCCTTTGTAGTCTGTAATAGTTTTAAAGCCCTGCCACATCCGACGAGCGTCAGAGCCGGTGTAGTACGATTCAATCTTAGTCCTGTATTGACTCTTTGCCTGTTTGATGTTTCGTCAGAGGGCATAGCGGGATTTCTTATAAGCGTCCGGGTTAGAGTCCCGCTCCTTGAAAGCGGCAGCTCTACCCTTTAGCTCAGTGCGGATGTTGCCTGTAATCCATGGCTTCTGGTTGGGGTATGTACGTACGGTCACTGTGGGGACGCCGTCATCAATGCACTTATTGATGAAGCCATGTGGTGTACTCCTCAATGCTATCTGAAGAATCTCGGAAAATGTTCCAGTCTGTGCTAGCAAAACAGTCTTGTAGCTTAGCATCTGCGTCATCTGACCACTTTTTTATTAACCGAGTCACTGGTGCTTCCTGCTTTAGTTTTTGCTTATAAGCAGGAATCAGGAGGATAGAGTTATGGTCAGATTTGCCAAATGGAGGGCGAGGGAGAGCTTTGTATGCGCCTCTGTGTGTGGAGTAAAGGTGGTCTAGAGTTTTTTTCCCTCTGGTTGCACATTTAACATGCTGGTAGAAATGAGGTAGAACAGATTTAAGTTTCCCTGCATTAAAGTCCTTAGCCACTAGGAGCGCTGCCTCTGGATGAGCATTTTCCTGTTTAGATATGGCCTTATACAGCTCATTGAGTGCAATCTTAATGCCAGCATTGGTTTGTGGTGGTAAATAGACAGCTATGAAAAATATAGATGAAAACTCTCTTGGTAAATAGTGTGGTCTACAGCTTATCATAAGATACTCTGCCTCAGGCGAGCAAAACCTCGAGATTTCTTTAGTATTTGATTTTGTGCACCAGCTGTTGTTTACAAATATACACAGACTGCCACCCCTTGTCTTACCGGAGTCAGCAGTTCTATCCTGCCGATGTAGCGTATAGCCTGCTAGCTGTATGTTGTCCATGCCGTCGTTCAGCCACGACTCGGTGAAACATAAGATATTATAGTTTTTAATGTCCCATTGGTAGGATAACCGTAATCTTAGGTCATCTAATTTATTTTCAAATGATTGGATTTCATAGGATTGATGGAAGAGGCAGTTTACTCGCTCGCCGTCGGATCCTTACAAGGCACCTCGACCTACGTCCACAATATCTCCGTCTCTTTCTCCTACGAATGACGGGGATTTGGGCCTTGTCGCGTGTCTGTAGGATATCCTTTGCGTCCGACTCGTTGAAGAAAAAATCTTCGTCCAATACGAGGTGAGTAATCGCTGTCCTGATATCCAGAAGCTCTTTTTGGTTATAAGAGACGATGGCAGAAATATCCCCTGTACCTCAGTTGGTAGAATGGTGCTTGCGACACCAGGGTTGTGGGTTCGTTTCCCACGGGGGGCCAGTATGAAAATGTATGCACTCACTAACTGTAAGTTGCTCTGGATAAGAGCGTCTGCTAAATTACTAAAATGTAAAAATTATGTACAGAATAAATTACAAATAATGCGAAAAAACACATATAATAGTACAATTGGTTAGAGGGCTGTAAAACGGCAGCCATCTTCTCCGGTGCCATCTCTTCATGGTTGAACGCTTCTCCCTCTCTGTCACGGATGCCATGGTTGCCCTTAGTTTGAATATGTAATCCGGAGACAGGTGTTTTAAAAACAACAGCCTTGTGTGTGTTCTCTTTTCGACTCCCTCTGCATATTTGCAATCAAACCCCAGAATTTTCTCCATCTCCTTAGCTATCATACTCTGTTTCCACCGGGCATTCCACTGATTTCAAAACTCGGTCCTCCAGAAAGTGGAGAGCAACACTTTTGCAGTTCTACTAGCTACGTGATATCTTTAAAAAAAGCTGTGTTAGAAAGGATTATCTCCTCATACTGACCAGCTCATGTAATAGACAGAAGCATTCTACATGGCAGACCCATACATTATCTCAGCCAATCATGGCTAGAGGGAAGGTTCCTGTCTTTTTCCATAGCTAAACCAACTAGGCTCGTAATTTAACAATTTTATTCATATTTACAGATGGCATACACGTTTGTTATTAAGGCACATGAAAGTTCACATGTTCCAGAAGGCACTTCTGCCAAAAAATGCATTTAGATTTAAAAACAAATGTTTATGTTCAAATGCATCTCCTGTGAAGTAGTGACGTGCGACATACGCCTAGTTTCCTGAAACGAGTCACAATTAATTGTTATGTTCACTTGTTAAGCCCTAATCACACAATGTCGCTGTCTTTAACAGAGTGGGCAATCTCATCCACAGAGGGCTTTTGTCATGGCTTTTGTAATATATATATATATATATATATATATATATATATATATATTGTATATATAAAAACATTATTCAAGGAGTCAGTGTGGATCTAGGAATGTATATATAAAACTGTCACACTGATTCAATTAATAATATTCTGACCCATGACCTTTATTATTTGCGTCATTGGTGTATCTGGTTGGTAGATCTGGTTGGTATTTCCTGGATAAGATCAAATAAATGTGATAAGAAAATACATGGTTGGAGAACAAAACTGCACTCACACTTGGGTTTAATATTTTCCTGGTATTTTACAAATGTTCCATCCCGAGAATAAATGACTTTTCTCCCGGGAAACTCAGTATTTCCCGGCAAAACCGGAAGTGTCATTCAAAAGCATTATAAAGCATATAAATATGTCTGGATTTGATTAGAGCTTTGATCAGCATGAACATTCTAAACTGATGCTACCTGAGCCTGATGAGCCATATATTAAATACTTAAATACACGACATTTAATGAGCCCAAGCCCCAAAAAGCCCAAATGATTGTGCCATTATCCAAAACATACTATATATGATATAGGTTACTGCACATTACGCACGATAGAAAAACATAAATGCCCATAGATGTAGCTATCTATAGCCTATGCTCTCTTGGGTAAATAAATTAAACTAGCTCCAGTAGGCTAATCTTTTTGAGTGTGAATATTTGAGTATTACTTTACTGCATTGTATTATAATGTATTATATGGACTGGAATTACGCACATCGTTCAAACCATGATAAAGCAGGAGAGAACATGCGATTAAGGTGCAGCACATCGGCCTACAAGTACAGGCCAGCAAATGTTATTTTAATTTTTGAACTATTATAGGGCCTATTTGTTTAATTAGTAGGCTGACGCATACAGTATATACCTTTCATAACATTTCCCCTAATGTTATTAGCATACCTCCTCTTTCTCTCTCTATTGTTGCTTCATTCCTTCCTCGCTTTCAACAGTTAAATTAAATATGTTTCGTTGTCTTTATCTTCATCATTCTAATGACATCCTTGAATAACATACAGTGCCTTGCAAAAGTATTCATCCCCCTTGGCGTTTTTCCTATTTTGTTGCATTACAACCTAAATTGATTTTTATTTGGATTTCATGTAATGGACATACACAAAATAGTCCAAATTGGTGAAGTGAAATGAAAAAAATAACTTGTTTCAAAAAATTTCGAAAAAAATAAATAACGGAACAGTGCGTCCGCACGATTTTTTGTTTTAGATTCCGTCTCTCACAGTTGAAGTGTACCTATGATAAATATTACAGACCTCTACATGCTTTGTAAGTAGGAAAACCTGCAAAATCGGCAGTGTATCAAATACTTGTTCTCCCACTGTATGTATTCACCCCCTTTGCTATGAAGCCTCTAAATAAGATCTGGTGCAACCAATTACCTTCAGAAGTCACATAATTAGTTAAATAAAGTCCACCTGAGTGCAATCTAAGTGTCACATGATCTGTCACATGATCTCAGTATATATACACCTGTTCTGAAAGGCCCCAAAGTCTGCAACACCACTAAGCAAGGGGCACCAGCAAGTAAGCGGCACCATGAAGTCCAAGGAGCTCTCCAAACAGGTCAGGGACAAAGTTGTGGAGAAGTACAGATCAGGGTTGGGTTATAAAAAAATATCAGAAACTTTGAACATCCCACGGAGCACCTTTAAATCCATTATAAAAAATGGAATGAATATGGCACCACAACAAACCTGCCAAGAGAGGGCCGCCCACAAAACCTCACGGACCAGGCAAGGAGGCCATTATTCAGAGAGGCAACAAAGAGACCAAAGATAACCCTGAATGAGCTGCAAATCTCACGACGGAGATTGAGTATCTGTCCATAGGACCACTTTAAGCCGTACACTCCACATAGCCGGGCTTTATGAACGCAACGGCCAGAAAAAAACCATTGCTTAAAGAAAAAATTAGCAAACACGTTTGGTGTTTGCCAAAAGGCATGTAGGAGATTCCCCAATCATATGGAAGAAGGTACTCTGGTCAGACGAGACTCAAATTGAGCTTTTTGGCCATCAAGGAAAACACTATGTCTGGCGCAAACCCAACACCTCTCATCACCCCGAGAACACCATCCCCATGTTTTTCATCAGCAGGGACTGGAAAACTGGTCAGAATTGAAGGAATGATGGATGGCGCTAAATACAGGGAAATTCTTGAGGGAAACCTGTTTCAGTCTTCCAGAGATTTGAGACTGGGACGGAGGTTCACCTTCCAGCAGGACAATGACCCTAAGCATTCTGTAAAAGCAACACTCGAGTGGTTTAAGGGGAAATATTTAAATGTCTTGAATGGCCTAGTCAAAGCCCAGACCTCAATCCAATTGAGAATCTGTGGTATGACTTAAAGATTGCTGTACACCAGCGGAACCCATCCAACTTGAAGGAGCTGGAGCAGTTTTGCTTTGAAGAATGGGCAAAAATCCCAGTGACTAGATGTGCCAAGCTTATAGAGACATACCCCAAGAGACTTGCAGCTGTAATTGCTGCAAAAGATGGCTCTAAAAAGTATTTACTTTGGGGGGGGTGAATAGATATGCACGCTCTAGTTTTCAGTTTTTTTGTCAAATTAATTTTTTGTTTCACAATAAAACATATTTTGCATATTCAAAGTGGTAGGTAACAAAATCAATTTTAATTCCAGGTTCTAAGGCAACAAAATAGGAAAAATGCCAAGGGGGGTGAATACCTTCGCAAGCCACTGTATACAAAAGTATCTGGACAGCCCTTCAAATTAGTGGATTTGGCTATTTCAGCCACACCCGTTGCTGACAGGTGTATAACATTGAGCACACAGCCATGCAATCTCCATATGCAAACGTTGGCAGTAGAATGGCTTTCTGAAGAGCTCAGTGACTTTCAACATGACACCTTCATAGGATGCCACCTTTCCAACAAGTCAGTTTGTCAAATTTCTGCCCTGCTAGAGCTGCCCCGTAGCACGTAAAAATCCTCTGTCCCCGGCTGCAACACTCACTACCGGGTTCCAAACTGCCTCTGGAAGCAATGTCAGAACAAGAACTGCTAATCGTGAAATGGGTTTCCATGGCCGAGCAGCCGCACACAAGCCTAAGATCACCATGAGCAATGCCAAGTGTCGGCTGGAGTGGTGTAAAGTTAGCCGCCATTGGACTCTGGCGCAGTGGAAATGCGTTCTCTGGAGTGATGAATCACGCTTCACCATCTGGCAGTACGACGGACGAATCTGGGTTTAGCGGATGCCAGGAGAACGCTACCTGCCCGAATGCATAGTGCCAACTTTAAAGTTTGGTGGAGGAGGAATAATGGACGGCGGCTGTTTTTCATGGTTTGGGCTAGGCCCCTTAGTTCCATTGAAGGGAAATCTTAACGCTACAGCATACAATGACATTCTAGATGATTCTGTGCTACCAACTTTGTGGCAACAGTTTGAGGAAGGCCCTTTCCTGTAAAAAAAAATAAAAAAAGAGAGGTGGCAAGAATACGGCCTGAAACACTACATTTATGGATTTAAGCAAAACTTCCTAGGCATGTAGATACACTACATTAGCACATTTAATTACACCTTTCTAAGTGGTACTAATTTGAGTTATTTAGTTGTTACTTTGTCCCTCAAGTTACTTTGTGCCCCGGTCTCCCCCTACTTACAGATGAGTTGGTCAGTAACAGGCTGAAGACATTATCAACTAGCGCAGTGGCTCCAAACCCTTTGTTTTCGCCCACAAGAAAACATGTATTAAGGGTCTCTGTAGACCCCAGTAGAATATTAGGCCTAAACAGAAAGGTTAGCTAATAGCAGATAAAACTGCACATTAAAATATTAACATTGATTGACGTGAGAGTAGACTGCACATGATGGTTTGAAATTGCCAGTTTGTTGGTGACATGGCAAAGGGAAAGTAGGCTAATATCAATTTTGTGTGTGTTATGTGATTTTCGTGGATCATTGCCTTATATGCCTACCATTTTCATTAAAAATAAATGGAAAGCCTTTTTTAAAGTGGGGAACCAGTTTGGGAACCTCAGAACAAAAGAGTTATTTTGTGATAAGGTGTTGATGTCTTAGAAGTAGTATGGTGACTTTTGCTCACAAACTCAACTTAAGTGTGGCCCACTGTGTGGGAGGGAAAATATAACTTGCACATCAGGAAAGAGGTTATCCAGAGCGGTTTCTGTCTTAGGTTTATCCCTCATCACATGTCCAGTACGTCTCTGTTTAGGAGTCTTTGGGTCTCTATTTCTATATAATAACGCCATCTGCAGACCAATAAGGATTGGTGACATTGAAAAATTGAATTAGAACAGAAAGGAATATTGTCTTCTCAGTCTCCCAGTAGCCAATGTAGAATATTCATCTAAATGATGATGCACTGAAATTATAATATTTTGAGAGCTCGCATTTAGCTTAGCTGTAAATTGTAAACATGTATTTTTATCCATGCCTGACTAATGATTGTCCAATTCAAATGTTCTCTTTTTTAAACAAAGATGATTTAATTACAGCATCAAGTGTCTGTTTTCATCAGAGTAGTTTATGTATGATTAAAACAATCAACATTTTAACTAATTCAGCTAACATGTATAACAGTGCCTCCAGAAAGAATTCACGTCCCTTTACTTTTTCACATTGTGTTGTGTTACAGACTGAATTTAAAATGTATTAAAATGTCTTGAGTCAATAAGTATTCAAAACCTTCATTATGGCAAGCCTAAATAAGTTCAGGAGCAAAAGTGTGCTTCACAAATCGCATAATAAGTTGCATGGACTCATTCCGTGTTCAATAATAGTGGTTAACATGATTTTTGAATGAATACCCCATCGCTGTATCCTACACATACAATTAACTGTAAGGTCCATCAATCAAGTAGTGAATTTCAAGCACAGATTTAACCACAAAGACCAGGGAGGTTTTTCCAATACCTCGTAAAGAAGGGCACGATTGTTCGACGCTGAATATCCCTTTGAGCTTGGTGAAGTTATTAATTAGGCTTTTGATGGTTTATCAATATAATCAGTCACTACAAAGATACAGGCGTCCTTCCTAACCCAGTTGCCGGAGAGGAAGGAAACTGCTCAGGGATTTCACCATGAGGCCAATGGGGATTTTAAAACAGTTAGAGATGTTTAATGGCTGTGATATGTTATGCTCTGGATAAGAGCGTCTGCCAAACGACGTAAATGTAAATGTAAATATGAAAAAACTGAGGATGGATCAACAACATTGTAGTTACTCCACAATACTAACCTAAATGACAGAGTGAAAAGAAGGAAGCATGTAGAGAATAAAATATTTCTAAACTTGCATCCTGTTTGCAAGAAGGCAACTTTTTGAACTTTTTGTCCTGAATATACAGCGTTGTGTTTGGGGCAAATCCAACACAACACGTCACTGAGTACCAATCTTCATATTTTCAAGCATGGTGGTGGCTGCATCATGTTATGGGTATGCTTGTCATCTGAGTTTTGTTGGATAAAAATAAACGGAATACAGCTACAGTGGGGCAAAAAAGTATTTAGTCAGCCACCAATTGTGCAAGTTCTCCCACTTAAAAAGATGAGAGAGGCCTGTAAATTTAATCATAGGTACACGTCAACTATGACAGACAAAATTAGAAAAGAAATTCCAGAAAATCACATTGTAGGATTTTTATGAATTTATTTGCAAATTATGGTGGAAAATAAGTATTTGGTCAATAACAAAAGTTTCTCAATACTTTGTTATATACCCTTTGTTGGCAATGACACAGGTCAAATGTTTTCTGTATGTCTTCACAAGGTTTTCATACACTGTTGCTGGTATTTGGCCCATTCCTCCATGCAGATCTCCTCTAGAGCAGTGATGTTTTGGGGCTGTCGCTGGGCAACACAGACTTTCAACTCCCTCCAAAGATTTTCTATGGGTTTGAGATCTGGAGACTGGCTAGGCCACTCCAGGACCTTGAAATGCTTCTTACGAAGCCACTCCTTCGTTACCCGGGCGGTTTGTTTGGGATCATTGTCATGCTGAAAGACCCAGCCACGTTTCATCTTCAATGCCCTTGCTGATGGAAGGAGGTTTTCACTCAAAATCTCACGATACATGGCCCCATTCATTCTTTCCCTTTACACGAATACAGTCGTCCTGGTCCCTTTGCAGAAAAACATCCCCAAAGCATGATGTTTCCACCCCCACGCTTCACGGTAGGTATGGTGTTCTTTGGATGCAACTCAGCATTCTTTTTCCTCCAAACATGACGAGTTGAGTTTTGACCAAAAGTTCTATTTTGGTTTCATCGACACATGACCTTCTCCCAATCCTCCTCTGGATCATCCAAATGCACTCTAGCAAACTTCAGACGGGCCTGGACATGCACTGGCTTAAGCAGGGGGACACGTCTGGCACTGCATGATTTTAGTCCCTTAGCGGCGTAGTGTGTTACTGATGGTAGGCTTTGTTACTTTGGTCCCAGCTCTCTGCAGGTCATTCACCAGGTCCCCCCGTGTAGTTCTGGGATTTTCGCTCACCGTCCTTGTGATCATTTTGATCCCCACGGGGTGAGATCTTGCGTGGAGCCCCAGACCGAGGGGAGATTATCAGTGGTCTTGTACTTCTTCCATTTCCTAATATTTGCTCCCACAGTTGATTTCTTCAAACCAAGCTGCTTACCTATTGCAGATTCAGTCCCTTCCCAGCCTTGTGCAGGTCTACAATTTTGTTTCTGGTGTCCTTTGACAGCTCTTTGGTCTTGGCCATAGTGGAGTTTGGAGTGTGACTGTTTGAGGTTGTGGACAGGTGTCTTTTATACTGATAACAAGTTCAAACAGGTGCCATTAATACAGGTAACAAGTGGAGGACAGAAGAGCCTCTTAAAGAAGAAGTTACAGGTCTATGAGAGCCAGAAATCTTGCTTGTTTGTAGGTGACCAAATACTTATTTCCACCATAATTTGCAAATAAATTCATTACGGATTTTCTGGAATTTTGTTTTCTCAATTTGTCTGTCATAGTTGACGTGTACCTATGATGAAAATTACAGGCCTCTCTCATCTTTTTAAGTGGGAGAACCTGCACAATCGGTGGCTGACTCAAATACTTTTTTTCCCCCACTGTATAAGCACAGGCAAAATCCTAGAGGAAAACCTGGTTCAGTCTGCTTTCCAACAGACACTGGGAGACTAATTCAACTTTCACCAGGACAATAAACTAAAACACAAGGCCAAATCTACATTGGAGTTGCTTTCCAAGACGACATTGAATGTTCCTGAGTGGCCTAGTTACAGTTTTGACATACATCGGCATGAGAATCTATGGCAAAACTTGAAAATTGCTGTCTAGCCATGATCAACAATTAACTTCTCAGAGCTTGAAGAATTCTAAAAAGAATAATGGGCAAATATTGTACAATCCAGGTGTGCAAAGCTCTAAGAGGGGATATTAATACTTTCTGAAGGCGATGTATATCTAGTCCCACCAGCCGATTGTATTGTATTTTCTATATAACATTTCTAATTATTATTGGTTGTAGTAACTCTTATTCATGAGGCTATTGTGCACACTACAGAGAAATTCACTGATGAAAAATAAATACACATAAATAATATGTTATAGAAAGCATATTTTGTTTAATGAGAACGGGTCTCTCCAATGAACATCAATCAGTCCTTTTCCCCAGCAAGGTGAGGGTGTCTAAACAGGGGGCTGGACCATGAGGGGTGATCAGATGCAGTAGGTTGAAAGGTAGGTTTTTGCCCCTTGGCTGAGGAAGTCTACATTCCCCTCTGCCTTCTTAGGCTGCCTCTTGCAGGTACTGTCGCTCAGCTCCTCCTTGGGTTTGAATATTTTGTACGGTGGAAGGTACTGTACATGTACTTCTCCTGTTTAAAAAGGGTTAATGGAAATAGAGAAAAACTTAGATCTAGCCAATATAAATCTCATTGACAATATTTGAGAAATGAACTAGAGTAATACTAGTCAATAACAACACAGCAGAGTGTTATTACTTACAGATGTCTTATACTTTTCCCATCCAAATAATATCCAGAGGCCTTGGAGATAGCCTGTCTGTATTCCTCTCTTTCTGTGTGGTAGTGTTGAGTTGAACATCAGAATAAATGGAGGAACCATTGTTCCTGGCGTCAGTTGTTTTACCTGCCTGTGTGGTTCTGGTGAGGTGTCCATCAGAAACTATGGACAAACTATCCTTCCCTGGAGGTTTGAATTCCTCATAAAAATCAAAGGACAGATCAGAGAAAGAGACCAGATCACTAGTAGAGGAGACGTCCAATGTTTCTTCTGCCAAGAACCGTGGCAATGGCCTCCCAATCTGCAGAGGAGATGAATGGAGCCTCAACAGATGCACAAGCCTTATATAGCTCAAACACAAACAATCTTTCAAACAGTAGGACATTTGTATTTGGCAGCCTATGGTTAAATTGCTAAGTAATGGCATCCTACAGTGACTATGTCTATAGGCCTGATTTAGCATAGACCTACCTAGATATATTTTTCTACACAAAATCAACTGATGCACAATCCTCACCAGCACAGAGCAGGGAAGAAACACAGCAGTTATTATGGGCATCCCAGCCCAGGTTTGGATCCTGAGTCAGGACACTTTAAGCAGTTTCAGCACTGAGCTTGACAGCCTCGTCTTTCAGATCATTTCGGAGGAACTGTATGGCGGCGGGTGAACCAATACTTCCGATTGGCTCCCACACATCTACAGTGCCTTCAAAAAGTATTCATACCCCTTGACATATTCCATATTTTGTTGTGTTACAGCCTGCATTCTAATCTTTTTATTTTTTTTATCTCACCCATCTACACACAATACCCCATAATGACATAATGGACATTTATTGAAAATGAAATACAAAAACATTGATTTTTACATAAGTATCACACCCCTGAATGAATACTTTGTAGAAGCACCTTTGGCAGTGATTATAGCTGAGTCTTTCTGGGTAAGTCTCTAAGAGTATTCCACACCTGGATTGTGCAACATTTGCCCATTAGTCTTTTCAAAATTCTTCAAGCACTGTCAGATTGGTTGTTGATCATTGCTTGACATTGCTTGACAATCAATTTCAGGTCTTGCCATTGATTTTAAAGTAGTTTTACAGTACCAGTCAAAAGTTTGGACACACATTTTTACATTTTAGTCATTCAGCAGACGCTCTTATCCAGAGCGACTTACAGTTAGTGAGTGCATACATTTATTTTAAATTTTTTCATACTGGCCCCCCGTGGGAACTCACAAGCGCCATGCTCTACCAACTGAGCTACATGGGGCACACACCTACTCATTCCAGGGCTTTTCTTTATTTTTACTATTTTCTACATTGTAGAATAATAGTGAAGACATCAAAACTATGAAATAACACATATGGAATCATGTAGTAACCAAAAAATTATTGTATATTTGAGATTCTTCAAAGTAGCCACCCTTTGCCTTGAGGACCGCTTTGCACACTCTTGGCATTCTCTCAACCAGCTTAATGAGGAATGCTTTTCCAACAGTCTTGAAGGAGTTCCCACATATGTTGAGCACTTGTTGGCTGCTTTTCCTTCACTCTGCGGTCCAACTCATCCCAAACCATCTCATTTGGGTTGAAGTCGGGTGATTGTGGAGGCCAGGTCATCTGATGCAGCACTCCATCACTCTCCTTCTTGGTCAAATAGCCCTTACACAGCCTGAAGGTGTGTTGGGTCATTGTCCTGTTGAAAAACAAATGATAGCCCCACTAAGCGCAAACCAGATGGGATGGCGTATCGCTGCAGAATGCTGTGGTAGCCATGCTGGTTAAGTGTGCCTTGAATTCTATATAAATCACAGACAGCGTCACCAGCAAAGCACCCCCACACCATCACACCTCCTGCTCCATGCTTCACAGTGGGAACCACACACGGAGATCATCCGTTCACCTACTCGGCGTCTCACAAAGACACGGCAGTTGGAACCAAAAATCACAAATCTGGACTCATCACACCAAAGGACAGATTTCCACCAGTCTAATGTCCATTGCTGGTGTTTCTTGGGCCAAGCGAGTCTCTTCTTATTATTGGTGTCCTTTAGTAGTGGTTTCTTTGAAGCAATTCAACCATGAAGGCCTGATTCACGCAGTCTCCTCTGAACAGTTGATGTTGAGATGTGTCTGTTACTTGAACTCTGTGAAGCATTTATTTGGGCTGCAATCTGAGGTGCAGTTAACTCTAATGAACTTATCCTCTGCAACAGAGGTAACTCTGGGTCTTCCTTTACTGTGGCGGTCCTCATGAGAGCCAGTTTCATCATAGCGCTTGATGGTTTTTGCGACTGCACTTGAAGAAACGTTCTAAGTTCTTGAAGATTTCAGGATTGACTGACCTTCATGTCTTAAAGTAATGATGGACTGTCATTTCTCTTTCCGTATTTGAGCTGTTCTTGCCATAATATGGACTTGGTCTTTTACCAAATAGGGCTATCTTCTGTATACCACCCCTACCTCGTCACAACACAACTGATTGGCTCAAACACATTAAGAAGGAAAGAAATTCAACAAATTAACTTTTAACAAGGCACACCTTATAATTGAAATGCATTCCAGGTGACTACCTCATGAAGCTGGTTGAGAGAATGCCAAGAGTGTGCAAAGCTGCCATCAAGGCAAATGGTGGCTACTTTGAAGAATCTCAAATATAAAATATATTTTGATTTGTTTAATGAAAAACCCTGGAATGAGTAGGCATGTCCAATCTTTTGACTGGTACTGTAAGTATTCACACGCCTACGTCAACACTTTGTAGAAGCACCTTTGGCGGTGATTACAGCTTCGAGTTGTCTTGGGTATGTCTGTATCAGCTTTGCACATCTGGATTTGGAGATTTCTCTTTCTTGCAGATTTTCTCAAGCTCTGATACATTAGAAGGGGAGCGGCGGTGAACAGGAATCATCAAGTCTTTCCACAGATTTTCAATGAGATTCAAGCCTCGACTTTGGCTCGGCCACTCAAGGACTTTCACATTCTTGTTCTGAAGCAATTCCAGCGTTGCTTTGGCTGTATGCTTGTGGTCATTTTCCTGTTGGAACGTAAATATTTGCCCCAGTCTAAAGTTGTTTGCACTCTCATCAAGGATTCTCATCAAGGATTTGCCTGTATTTGGCTCCATTCATTGTTCCCTCTATCCTTACCATTCTCCCAGTCCCGGCTGCTGATAAGCATCCCCATAGGATGATGCTGCCACCACCATGCTTCACGGTAGGGATTGACAGTATGTCAACCAATCAGCCTGACTTGTTTGCCACCTTTTTTGGCATAATATCTTTGAACAATACAATTGTTCAATTCATCATCGATCCAGGAGGCTCTAACAGTTTTCACAGTTAGTTTCTTAACAGGTGCATGCTTGTCAACAATTAACAAAAATAATTTGTAAAATACTCCAAGTGCTGCATCTGGATTCTCCTCCTTATACACATCAGACCAACATACATTTTTTTTTATCTTCAACAAAAGAGTCCGGAGAAAACATTTTGTATGATCTCTTATAAATAACTTTAAGCCCTTGCCTTTGGTTTTCCTTATTATTGCCACAATGTTATGGTCACTACAGCCAATGCGAACTGATACTGCTTTGGAGCAAAGCTCTGCAGCATTAGTGTATGTCACAGATCCAACACTATTGGTATAACCTCTAGTTGGTTGAGTGATAACCTGGGTCATGTTACAGGCATTAGGTCACAGTAAGACGCTTCCTCTTGAGAGGACAACTACATGATAACCAGTCAATGTTCAGATCACCAAGAAAATACATTTCTCCATTAGCATCAGAGTTAGAAGTGACATGATGAAATATTAATATTAATTTGTTTCTTTGGGATCATTGAACTGAGCATTATATTAGGAACACGTCTTTTAGTTTATTCAAGTGCAAATTGTACAACATACTTTGAAAAAGAATATAAAATAAAATGCAATTTTTTTAACAACAGCACAGCTTCACAGTTTCATCTAATTTTGGCCTAATTTTCTCTTGATAAAGTGTTTGAATTAGTCCAAGTTGCAGTAAAACGTATTATGCCGCTCTGTGGTGGTAATTACTCGAAACCAGAGTCATGTAGAGGCTCTCCTCGTAACTACAGTATTTTAACTGGCAAAACTTTATTTCTGAACACTAGAGGGCGACCTCCAGATTAATGGAACAGCGACACTCTCTTGGAATAGTCTTTGTTGAGTTTGTGAGCTCAAGTCGAGGCATTGCGAATGTGTTTGCTAGATGGTTTTGCTAAATGTTTAATTTGATAGAAGAGGAGCATGGAGAGGCCAGAGATAGCCATACTTGTAAATTGGGCTAAGGAACAGAAGTTGGATTTTGAAAAAAAAAGGCCATCAGTGTGTGCCCTGAAAGCAATACAGCGGATGAAGGTGCGGCAAGAGTGTGGTCAAGAGATAGACGTGGTTATGGACAGCGAGACAGAAGGAGAGGAGCCGAGTGCAGTGGGAATATCTGTGTTGAGGAAGAATAGCGCCAAGAACAAACCGTATTCTGCTGTCTCTGATGGCTCAGAAATTGAACCTAACAAGAGTGAGGACGAATTACCTGTGGTGGCAGGTGTGGTGAAGACGTCTGAGTCTGAGCCTCGCCCCAATGGTCATGCGAAGGATGATTTGGGCCAATTGGGAGTGACATTTCTGGAGAAAGTGGATCCCTGCCTTTTGGCTGATCCATATGTAGTCTCAGACTTGGTGGAAATTAAGTTGGGTACTGTTAAATCGATGAAGGTAGCTCGAAGTGGACTTGTGATGATTTTCGGTGTTTCTTCCATCCAGAGGGAGCGGGCGCAAGACCTGTGACTTGCTTTGCTCTCCGGACCAGAGCGCCTTACTGGGGTGGTGTAAAAGGGATACTTCAGGATTTTGGCAATGAGGCCCTTTATCTACTTCCCCAGAGTCAGATGAACATGTGGATACCATTTTTATGTCTCTGTGTGCAGTTTGAAGGAAGTTCCTAACTAGCGCTAATGCAATTGCTAACTAGCATTAGCACAATGACTGGAAGTCTATGGGTATCTGCTATGATGTGGAAAGTGTATCTTTTTATGACGTCTTAATCTGGTCGCAAACTGGTTGAAAAGGGTTTTTCTTTTTTATTATTACTGACCAGAATATTACATATTTTTCTGACCCCCTCATCATAACCTGGTAATGACCACCTGAGTACAGCTTATTACCTACTGTATTGCAGAGGATAAAGTTGGATATTGAAAACAAGTTAATTACATTTCTATTTCCATAGTCACCAATTAAAGTTGAAATCTGCAACATATTCTACATTTACATTTTAGTCATTTAGCAGACGCTCTTATCCAGAGCGACTTACAGTTAGTGAGTGCATTCATTTTTCCTACTGGCCCCCCGTGGGAATCAAACCCACAACCCCGGCGTTGCAAGCGCCATGCTCTACCAACTGAGCTACACGGGACTACATCACAGTAATTGTATCATAATTCACCCACAGACATTACATGCATAGACAGACTGGGACACAGAGTATATAAAGGCTTATTGTTTTATTTTATTAATGATTAGTAAGAGTGGTGTGATGGGTCAGATCTGCAGTGACGAGAATCAGTGCATTACAACATCAATTTGAGATTTTCAAAGAAAACTAGGAAAGGACATTCCTGAAGAAACTTTGGAATCAGCTGGCTAAAAGTATTTCCATGGTACTAGTTGAAGATGTTTGTGGCAGTTTTAGCTTAGAGATGTCTTCAAAAAAGAGCAACTTGCTCATATACTTTGTGTCCTCCTCCACCACGGCAGTCAGGGGCATATTTCACTTAATCCTAATAAATGTTGTAATATTCAAAACAACCTTTTATAAAACACACCGCTCCATAATCCTGAGGACATTGTCCCGGACAGAGGTTCCCCCAATTGAGGACAGCTTGGCAGTCTTAAAAAAAAAGGAAGGTAAATGCAAAAATGTAAGTATGCACTCTAAAAAGAAAAGGTTCCTGGAGGCACCTTTAGGGGTACCTCAGATTGCAACATCGGCAGAACCCCTAAAGGTGCTTCCAGGAACCTTTTCCCTGACAAACTTTTTAAAAAGGTTCCTCAAAGAACCTTTTAGGGTGTTAAGGTTCCTGTAGGAACCTTTTATGTCCCATGTAGTCTATTATGAATAATAATATTACAAATAACATTGAGTGGCAAACTCACAAATTTATTTTATTGACTTTAAAAGACACAGAAATCTCACTTGCAGAAATCACAGAAATATCTGGTCTCCCTTATCCATCTCTACATCAAAAAGTTTGCCATTCGTACAACATTTGTTGGTAATTTACCCCCCTCATCAATTCCCAGAAAACATTTCTGAATGAACAGCATAGTGCTTTTCCCTGATGCTGCATACCCAATATTAAAAAGGAAATGGACCCCCATTGCCACTCTCAATCCCATGGAGATGTCCTCCGGCTCTTCAGTGAGTAGCTCCTCTCCATCCAGGAAGAGTTGGATGTGGCTCTCATCCGCAAAGGGATTCCCCTCTAGTCTTATGGTAGGTGACAGGAACTTTACACACTGTAAGAAGGGGGAACATTTTTACAAATAAGGTTACTTAAGTCATATTTCAAACAGTAAGTTAACAACTGAGCACAGTACACCTTACACAGTACTTTGCATTCATTTATTTGTCTGCTGGGAAATACATACCCTGTCTGTGACATACAGCCCACTTGGATATTCTTTGAAGAGGTAATGGAGGAGCAAAATGGCTGCCGTGATCTTCAGACCTTAACTTGGAGGGTGTGTAATAAAAAGGCTGGATAAGAATTACCTTGGTGAGCCACCTCCGTGTGTGAAAGAAGTGCCAGAGATTCAGCAACTCCATGGCCATACCCTTCCTCTCCGTTTCTGCATTGATTTTGTCGGCCATTGTGGCAAATCCGGAAATTACGTTTCTGTCCACATCCATACCGAATTTGCTTCTCATCTCGGAGAAAATCTGAAAGTCAATTTGTTTATAATGCATCATCAATATATCTTAGATTCAGATGACAGTACTTGGCTATGTTCCATTAGTTGTGCTTTTTACCATTTCTTTCTATCAGACTTTTTGTCTACTCACAATGGCTGACAAATGGAGTGCTGGGAACTGTTTTAAGATGTCCTTGGTGCCTTGTTGTTTCATAAAAAGTTCTCTCTTTTTCAGTCCTTTTCATTTTGTCTTGTAGGGAACTTATGTTCTGTCTCTATTTTTGGCACTCCACCTACATCTTTTCAACATGTAACTTCTGACTGAAGGAATCCTCACCAGTCTCAATCTGAAAATCAAATATATAAATATTCTCAAATACTGATACATACAGCATCAAACATGATCAAACGATCAAACACGATCTATAGAAAAGGGCAAAATGTCCCGTATTCACAAAGTATCTCAGAGTGCTGATCTAGGATCAGGTCCCCACCTGTCCATACAATCTTATGATCTTACAAATTGATTCGGGATCAGCGGTTCGACTTTGACAAACTGAATATGGGCCATTATTTGTATGCAGTTACCTTGGCTATTTTGGTCGGGTCTTCATTTTTGGTGTCATCTGTTTGGTTTTGCATTTCCTGTACTTGTGCAACGTGAGCAAGCGGCTGCTGACATTTTTTGTATTTATTATTGATCACTCCTTAAAAAATTCAAAATGGAGTGGAGAAATGTCATGACGGATTATTGGGACTGAGGACAGAGGAGCAGACTAGAGATGGTCTTGTTATGCTGCTGGAAATGTGATGGCTTAACAATGTGAGAAGAACATATCCAAGCCAGCACATTATGGTCTGTGTAGGCACAATGGTGTCAACAGTTTATTAGTGTGAATTAATGTGAGTATGACAACTGAGGAATTCTTACATATCCCTTCCCTGTCTGGTCTCTCAATGAGGGGTACTTTTGAATGAGCGCTGTGCACACATCCATGTATTGCCGGATAGTAGGATACGTAAAGCAAACGAGAAACATACAACATTACATTTAGACTAACAATTTTGTTTGTAATACAAATGACATTGATTGATGGCGTCGATTATCATCATGTAAAAGTTGAGTATGTGCTCTGCTATCAGCTGCAGTGATTATGACAACAGTATGGAGGAGAATATGGAGGACAGAGACAGGAGAAGGGCTCAGAGTGACACACACACACACACACATTATGATTCATAATTGAGGAATTTATATCATTAACATTAAGCTAAGATCAGTATACTACATAACTATACTCACCAAGTGTAGGTACACATGAAGTCGACCAACACCTGCACAATCTGAGACTTCCACTTCAAGGGCACAGTAGGGTGACGGAGATCAGATTTTCTTTTAATACAACTGGAAATTCTGGAAGTCTAAACACAGATGGCCAGACTCTTTGGCTGATTGATGTGTCCTGTTGCTGGCCAGTTGATATGTCATGCTGAAGGCCAATTGCTGAGTCATTTTGCTGGACAGATGCTGGGTAATTTTGCTGGGCTGTTTGCTGCAGCTGGGAACTAACAATAATAATTGGAATAGGATCAATGTTATAGAATCAATGATGCAGGTAAGTCATACACAGTCTTACAGCTTTTAGATTCTCCATTAAATTTGTGAATTTGATTCGATCTTTGATTATTGGAACGAGTTACTCCACCATTCTTTGTTCCAATGACATCAATGTCTCTCCATCAATTTGGTGTTCTGTGGGGGAAAAGATACTAAAGAAAAAGAAAATGTCAGTGTTCTGGTCAGTGCATATCAGAATAGGAAACGCATATGAAAATGTGAAAACAAAAGTGTGTTGTGATTTCTAAGTTAATAAATCAATGGATTTTCACTAATTGCAATCTAGTGGCAGAGTGGAATGGACACTCTTCCCTCTGGATCCCTGTATCCATCTAACCATGGGAATCAATCTCCTCAAAAGGCCTTATAGCAATCCACTGTTGACTGTGTTGAACCATGCATGCGTGGTGATGGCTGTTGAAACGGGCTGCTAGTACTACTTTACCACACAAGCACCAAGGAAACTGTAAATTCCACACACTTCCATGAACACAGGGATCTCTTCTGAATGAGCAGTGTCGATGACCAGATAGTCTCCTACATTGTATTGTGCGTTGTTCACTGCAATTGACTTTGTCTTGGTGACAAAAAAAGTCTCTGAATCTGGCACTTAATACTGCACGGGGCAGAGTTTGAAAGTGCATGCAGTGGAACGTCTCTTGTCCTCACAGTGTGTTGTTGTGTTGTCAAGGCAGTTGTTGGTTTGCTTCCAGCCTTTTCTGAGCTGATGTCTTTTTGCCAAGGTCTTCGTTATGTTGTTTCTCACAACTGCTGAGAGCCTCTTGAAATATTGGTGTTTCGTTTCAAATCGCATGGTGGATCAAAGGTCCATAGGCAAGTAGCAGGCTACGGTAATGGATGAGGTAGTGCATCTTTGGAATTGTCTTCCCTGGAAACAGCTCCTGGAAGAGAGCTTGAAAATCAGTGATCTTTTCTGACAGATATGGAATCTAGGACCTTCTTAAAAAAACTGGGCCAAGATGATGTCAGATATCTCTTGAAGCAGGAGGTAGAGATCCCAAGCACTGGCATTTTGTATTTGACTACCAATCATTTGGGGGAGTAAACGGAAAAGTGTAAATTTTTCTGATGCACTTCCGGATAGATGGCCATTCTTTCTTAGGACTCTCTCGAATAGTGGCACAGGTTTAGAAGACATATCTTGTTTGCCATAAAACAAGTTCTCAACCTCATAGTTAATCTGGGCAAGAGTAATTTGCCTCTCTTGAACCAGTTGTTGCAGCACTAGTCTGAGCACTGTGGGTATGATGCCCTCAAATCAAATCAAATTGTATTTGTCACTTACACGTGTTTAGCAGATGTTATTGCGGGTGTAGCGAAATGCTTGTGCTTCTAGCTCCGACAGTACAGTAATATCTAACAATTTCACAACATATACCCAATACACACACATCTAAGTAGGGAATGGAATTAAGTATACATACATACAGTGGGGGAAAAAAGTATTTAGTCAGCCACCAATTGTGCAAGTTCTCCCACTTAAAAAGATGAGAGAGGCCTGTAATTTTCATCATAGGTACACATCAACTATGACAGACAAACTGATTTTAAAAAATCCAGAAAATCACATTGTAGGATTTTTTATGAATTTATTTGCAAATTATGGTGGAAAATAAGTATTTGGTCACCTACAAACAAGCAAGATTTTTGGCTCTCATAGACCTGTAACTTCTTCTTTAAGAGGCTCCTCTGTCCTCCACTCGTTACCTGTATTAATGGAACATATTTGAACTTGTTATCAGTATAAAAGACACCTGTCCACAACCTCAAACAGTCACACTCCAAACTCCACTATGGCCAAGACCAAAGAGCTGTCAAAAGACACCAGAAACTAAATTGTAGACCTGCACCAGGCTGGGAAGACTGAATCTGCAATAGGTAAGCAGCTTGGTTTGAAGAAATCAACTGTGGGAGCAATTATTAGGAAATGGAAGACATACAAGACCACTGATAATCTCCCTCGATCTGGGGCTCCACGCAAGATCTCACCCCGTGGGGTCAAAATGATCACAAGAACGGTGAGCAAAAATCCCAGAACCACACGGGGGGACCTAGTGAATGACCTGCAGAGAGCTGGGACCAAAGTAACAAAGCCTACCATCAGTAACACATACGCCGCCAGGGACTCAAATCCTGCAGTGCCAGACGTGTCCCCCTGCTTAAGCCAGTACATGTCCAGGCCTGTCTGAAGTTTGCTAGAGTGCATTTGGATGATCCAGAAGAGGATTGGGAGAATGTCATATGGTCAGATGAAACCAAAATATAACTTTTTGGTAAAAACTCAACTCGTCGTGTTTGGAGGACAAAGAATGCTGAGTTGCATCCAAAGAACACCATACCTACTGTGAAGCATGGGGGTGGAAACATCATGCTTTGGGGCTGTTTTTCTGCAAAGGGACCAGGACGACTGATCCGTGTAAAGGAAAGAATCAATGGGGCCATGTATCGTGAGATTTTGAGTGAAAACCTCCTTCCATCAGCAAGGGCATTGAAGATGAAACGTGGCTGGGTCTTTCAGCATGACAATGATCCCAAACACACCGCCCGGGCAACGAAGGAGTGGCTTCGTAAGAAGCATTTCAAGGTCCTGGAGTGGCCTAGCCAGTCTCCAGATCTCAACCCCATAGAAAATATTTGGAGGGAGTTGAAAGTCCGTGTTGCCCAGCGACAGCCCCAAAACATCACTGCTCTAGAGGAGATCTGCATGGAGGAATGGGCCAAAATACCAGCAACAGTGTGTGAAAACCTTGTGAAGACTTACAGAAAACGTTTGACCTGTGTCATTGCCAACAAAGGGTATATAACAAAGTATTGAGAAACTTTTGTTATTGACCAAATACTTATTTTCCACCATAATTTGGAGAAAAAAATTCTCATTTTGTCTGTCATAGTTGACGTGTACTTCTCTCATATTTTTAAGTGGGAGAACTTGCACCATTGGTGGCTGACTAAATACTTTTTTTCCCCCACTGTATATGGACGAGCAATGACAGAGCGGCATGGACTAAGATACAGTATTACGTTATAGAATACAGTATATACGTAATGAGATGAGTAATGCAAGATATGTAAACATTATTAAAGTGACTGGTGTTCCATTTCTTAAAGTGGCCAGTGATTTCTAGTCTATGTCTATAGGCAGCAGCCTCTAATGTGCTAGTGATGGCTATGTAACAGTCTGATGGCCTTGAGATAGAAGCTGTTTTTCAGTCTCTCGGTCCCAGTTTGATGCACCTATACTGACCTTGCTTTCTGGATGATAGCGGGGTGAACAGGCAGTGGCTCGGGTGGTTGATGTCCTTGATGATCTTTTTGACCTTCCTGTGACATCGGGTGCTGTAGCTGTCTTGGAGGGCGGGTAGTTTGCCCCCGGTAATGCGTTCGGCAGACCGCACCACCCTCTGGAGAGCCCTGCGGTTGCGGGCGGTGGAGTTGCCGTACCAGGCGTTGATACAGCCAGACAGGATGCTCTCAATTGTGCATCTGTAAAGGTTTGTGAGGGTTTTAGGTTTTCAGCCTCCTGAGGTTGAAGAGGCTCTGTTGCGCCTAAATGAAGGTCATGCATGACATCTGGTGGAAACAGATAGGTAATTGGAAATGGCACATGATTCAGCTGAGAGAAGCAACAGGCTTTTTTGATGCCATACATCGATGCATTGTCTGGATTTTCTTCCACAGCCTGCAGATGGTACTTGTAGTTTTCTGGGTGAATTCCTCTTCAGTGATTTTTGAGCAAATGTCCCTCTTCGTAGCGAAGCAGAAACGACAAATGCGACCAGAGGAAAAGTTTTTGCTAAACCCTGCAACTGCATGTGCGGAGAGATTATCTGAGGAGATTGTTGTGATTGTGCCTCGGAAGGTTTTGTTTTCACCATTGCATGATAACTTCAAACCCTGTGTTTCCAATTCCTGGATGTCACGTATCAAAGGCCTGAATACTTCTTCGTAAGTGGTGACTTGTTTTTAAATGATGCAGGGATGAACCAGTGTTGAGAGGTATATATTTTGGAGTTGGGAAGTACACTGTGGTCAATTTTGTGTGTGCCTTTTTTACAACCCAGTGGATTGACAACTTCAAATTAATCTACATAGAACTGCAGATGGAGGCTCTGCTTTGTTAGGTTGGGATCTGATTTGAACAATTCACCGTCAGTAAAGTCTTCCAGAATTATATCATTTTGGTCTTGATTCAAGGTGGCCCAGACCTCTTCATTACTTGCTATTTTTTGCAGTATTCTGACCAGTGGGATGTATTGAAATGACGTTGTTTAATAACCTTCTTTGTTGCTCAGGGGTATTTCAATTGGCCTGACCATGCCCAATTCTTTCAAACAGTAATGCTCCAGCATCCACTCAGAGCTCATGCATCTAATACATTCCTCAAATACTGCAGAGTTGTTAGGCAAGTCCCTGAGTTCGTCATCTTCATCCACATTTATCTGCTTATTTGTGAGGTGAAACCTGAGGTCATCACTGTGGTGTGTCATAAATGCATCAAAAATGGTTCTGAGGTCATCAACAATGCTATTCTGTACCGTAGCTGGGATGCAGTGTTCTTCCCTGATTTTCAAAATAAAAATACAGATTATTTTTTAGATGTTCAATTAGCTGCTCAGTGTTGATCTCTGTGGCTTGAACATGTTCAGCCTCTGGCAGACTCTCTACATCACTCACGTCATCTTCAATGGGATCAGTCCCAGTCTCAAATTCATCATGAGGGCAATTCTCATCTAAATTGGCGCTTAAAAGCTCTCTGTGGTTTCGGTAGATGTGTGACCGATAGGCGCTGAAACATCTATTTGTTTTCCCACACCCATTAGGTCCACAGGTAATTAGAAAATGTGGTTCATGCTGGTGATAGAGGCCAATATGTGTGAGTAGTCTGGACACAGAAAGTATGTTTGTTGCAAAGTGGACAATTGAATAGAGTTGGCATTCTTCAGACAGATTGTGAACCTTGGAATGATGGGATGGAATCATGGAGATCATTGGTATTCAGCCACTTGCAGACATCATCAAGGGACCAGTCTTCCACAGCCACAATCAAATTCAAGTTGACACTAAAATAAAAAAGTTACATTTATTAGTGTTGAGGCTAAAACAAAACCTATCCCACTCTTTCCAGACAACCACCTGTCCTCCTAATTTGTATTTATGGTTGTTCCATAACGAAGCAGAGCTTGTCAGGAAAGGTGAAGATGTCTCTCTCTTATTTATCTGACGCCATATTTCTTAGTATGGGACATTATGGGATTCTGCAGTCCCACATTAGAGTGTTGACTCAGATAATATGATGCTCCAAATGGGGCATTAAGTTCTTCTTCCATGTCAACCCAAATTGACCTATTAGTTCTCAACAAAGAGAGCATATTTGGGCAGTTATAAAAGGCTTCTTGATATAATTACATGTTAGGGAGCTTTAATCCTCCCTTCTAAGTATTTGCCTGTAATCTAGCTAGGTTAATCCTTGCCCTTTTAATAGTCCAAATAAACTGAGTAATCACTTTGTCTATGGTGTTAAAGGTGTATGCAGGTACAGTATGGACAGTGGAAACATGCTGATGAGGTAATTCAGTTTAGGAGCTTTAACCATCTTTATAACATGTGGCCTACCCCACAATGAGATTTGTAGCTTATCCCAGTTCATAAACTGGAGTTGAATTTTGTTCAAATATACAGAATGGAAAATAAACATTTCCCTTCCCTTTCCCCTAAGAAACAACTTATATTCTCACATACAACAAGAAGATAATGACACCAGATATTCACCATTCAGTTAGCATTTGAAAAGACAAAGAAATAACACAGAACACACTATAATCACACTGCAAATACATCCAAATACTTTATAGAGGCTAACCTGTTTGTAGATCCATAGTGAGCTTTAAACATTGTCTTGCTTTGGTCTGAAATACAGAGGACAGAACAAGCCGCCCCAATACACCAACCTGAAAGACATCAATTAGACAAACACAACATACTGTAAACAACATGAGTATTCAATATCAAATGCATCTAACTAATCTGATCAGTTTTATGTATTTTTCTTTTTGTCAAGTTTAACATAACCTACATTGGGTCGTGTGTGTGTGTGTGTCTTACCTGTTTGTGGAGAATGATACATTTCTCTATCAGAGCTCACCGCTCCCAAACTCTCCACCACTTAACTGGACAGGGGCAGGATAAGCCAGGTACTAAAGGGAGGGACTACAGGGAGGAGGATGGATGGAGATGGTGAGAGAGTGTATCATGGGTTGAAATGAGGACAAAGATGTCTCAATATTGAATCTAGCTAGCTAAAGTTAGCTAACGTTACAGTAACTTTAACTAGCTAGATAGCTAACCTTAGCCAAAACGTACCAACACTTATACAACAATTACCAGCTAACATTACAGGCTATGTAGCTTGGCTAGCTGATAAAAAACGAAGAGTACATTACATGATGTATTGTTTTTTAGTTATTTGATAGTAGTTTGGTGAATTATCTTAGCTAGCGAATGGCTAAGGTTCAATCACCTTTCACGTTCATCCGTTGCAAGTCATCTCTTATCTGTCATGTCTCTCCAACCATCCGCACGCTTCCAGTTGTCTTTTGATCAACATTCTCAATTTGAATTATACGCACGAGCACCCTTTACTCAAGAGCGCACTGCTGGTTCAAAAACAAACCCCTCTTTTGAAAAGGGTTCTTCAAAGCTCCCCTTAAGTTAAATAAAGGTAAAATTAAAAAATTAAAAAAGTCTACAAAGGTCAAAAAATTAACTGATTGCAGAGTATAGTTTTTTTTACCTTATATTATCCTAAAGGATCCTCCAGGAACCTTTTATCTTTAGAGTGTAAAGAGGCAATAAAGAGACAAAATCTTATATTTTTCAAAAGTTATAAAAAAAAAAGGTGAGTTAAAATAGGATTTTATTTCCTTTACAAATGTATATTATTAGAAGCAGTGCTATTTCAATTGGATCAACTTACACTACACTCTTAGAAAAAAAGGGTTCCAAAAATGTTCTTAGGCTGTCCCCATAAGAGAACCCTTTTTGGTTCCAGGTAGAACCCTCAGTGGAACACAAAATAGTTCTACCTGGTACCAAAAGGATTCTACATGGAACCAAAAAGAGTTCTACCTGGAACCAAAAAGGGTTCTCCAAGGGTTCTCCTATGGGGACAACTGATTAACCATTTTAGGTTCTAGATAGCACCTTTATTTCCTAAGAATGCAGGGGTTGCGTTCTAAACACAGACCATCCAAAAAATCTGTGTTTTAAACCATTTCACCTGCGTTTTACATTAAAAGTAAACAGTGGTTTTTCAATAGAGTGATCAGGGGCGTGCAACTATAGTTTTTCTTCACAGAAAATACATTAGTGCAACACATTCGGCTGAAAATAACTTAATTAGCATCAATGAGCTTACAATGAAAAAGCAAGGTATTCTTTTGTAAAAACGATGCATGGCAATCATATTGTAATGACCTGGCTAGATCATAAATGAACAATTGTCCAGTCAGAGGTTTGAGTTTACGAATTCCTGATTTATTAACCAACACAAGCTACTGTTTGGTAGATAGCAGGTTGACTGGCATGTCGGACCCCGCGAACACTGGGTACTGGTAAGTACAACACAACCAATGAACAGCATAACACATAACACACATCTGTCTGTGCGGGTCGCTACACAGCCCCCCCACCACAAAGTCCCTCGTCCCAGAGGGAACAAACAAAGTCTCTGAAGCGACCCAGAGGTCTCCTTTGCCTGCGTGGCTGTGATGGTCGCAGAGTGTCCAGATGTGGAACAGGGGGCTCAGTCCGCGGCAGGGGGCTGCCCCTCTGGGGCCCAGGGGATGAAGGCAGGGACATGGGGGACAAGGATGAGGGAACGGGGAATACAGTCCGTGGCGTGTCGGGGGAACCACGCGGTGACACAGGGAGGGAGACTGGGTGAGTGGGCTGTCTGTAGTGGGCTGTCTGTAGCCTTTTCTGCGGTGCCTGGGGGTGAGTGCTTGGGGAATGTCATTGCCAGAGAGGGGAATTATGGGGGTTCCCGGGGTTTGGGGAGAAGAGGCTCCTCTGTATGGGGCCAACCCGGTACACAACCTCCACTACCCTCTCCAGGACGCTGCAGGGCCCCACCCAGTGGCTGTCCAACTTGGGGCATCTGCCTTTCTTTCTCAGGAGGCTGTAGACCCAGACCAGCTCCCCAGCCACAAAGTGCCTTCCCCGGGTGTGCACGTCATAGTTCCTCTTCTGCCTCACACCTGCATTCACCAGCTGCTCTCTGGCGAAGTTGTGGGCTGTCTCCAGGCGGTTCTGGAGTCTCCGGGCATACTCCGGCCCCAGGGGAACAGGAGGCTATCCGGGGGCTGACCAAACGCAATCTCTGCAGGGGTGCGGATCTCTCTCCCCAGCATGAGGAGGGCAGGCGTGCAGGAGGTGGAGTCTTGGACAGTGGAGCGGCATCCCATGAGGACCATGGGCAGGTGCTTGTCCCAGTCACGCTGGTGTTTGGCAGAGACGATGGCCAGCTGCTGTCTAAGCGTTTCGTTGAAGCGCTCCACAAGGCCATCACTTTGAGGATGGAGAGGAGTAGTGCGGGTCTTGTGCATACCCAGCCTCTCATACATGGTGGTGAACACACGGGACTCAAAGTTTCTGCCTTGGTCACTGTGGATGGACTCCGCAGCTCCAAACCTGCTGAACATACCCGCTGTCAGGGCGTCGACGATGGTCTCTGCCTCCTGGTCAGGCAGAGCATAGGCCTCGGGCCATTTTGTGAAACAGTCCATGGCCGTGAGCACCTAGCGGTTTCCACTGTCTGTGGTGGGGAATGGCCCAACTACATCCACTCCTACCCTCTCCATGGGAGCCCCAACTGGGAACTTTTGGAGCTGAGCATGCCTTTCTCGCTGTGCAGTTGTCACAGTGGCGGCAAAAGTCCTCCACATCCCTCTTGTGCTGCCCCCAGTAAAAGCCCTGACGGAGGCGGCAAAGGGTTTTTGTGACCCCAAAGTGTCCAGTCCCCACCCCCCCATGAGTGCTCTGGAGCACAGCCTCCCGCAGTGCTTTTAAGACCACCACCTGCCACCTCTCCTCTACCGTAGCTGGCTCCTTCCATGCCCGCTGTAGCACGCCATCAGCCAGCCGCAGTCTCTCAAACTTTGACCACAACCCTTTGGTCGCGAATGAGAGCGCTGCCACCTCTTCCCACGGTGGCCTCAGCTGCGCCTCTACCCACTGTAGCAATGGCTGTAGGTCTGTGTCCCGTCCCTGCTGCTGCCCCCATTCAGCCACGTCGACAGTCTGCTCACAGCAGACAGGCCCGTTCGCCCAACACACTGTGGCACAGACCCCCTCCACCGCACACAGCTCTCTCTCACGGCCTTCTCTCCGCTCACAGTGGAGGCACCTGTCTGCAGTACAGGGCCGATGGGACATGACGTCGGCGTTAGAGTGGCGTGCCCCTGCCCTGTGCACCACTTTGAAGTCGTATGGCTGAAGCTCCTCTAACCAGCGTGAAACCTGCCCCTCTGGCTCTTTGAAAGACATGAGCCACTGGAGAGCAAAGTGGTCAGTCCTTACAGTAAACGGCAGGCCACCCAGGTAGTACTTGAAGTGTTTGATGGAAGCCACAACAGCGAGGAGCTCCCGCCGGGTGACACAGTAGCAGCGCTCATGTTTGTTGAATGTTTTGCTGAAGTACACCACCACTCCCCCCACCCACTGGCCCCACCTGGCCAGCACCCCACCCATGCCCACACTTCCGTTTTGAGTGCGTCACTTGCTCCGTGCTACGCTTTTTGTTGCTGCTTGGCTACCTGCCAAGCTTGACTTTTTTTACATTTTTTAAACCATTTAATCTATCTTTATTTAACACATTTTACCAACATCTTATTTTTATTCACTCTAATTTTTTCATTCAACTTTTTCACCCTGGACGCTTTATCTGGACATGGTTCTACAGGACCTCCACCAGCCGAAGCTAAGTAGTAACATTAACACTATGCCATCTAATTGCAGTCGCTGTACTCATAATATACAGGAGAACTATCGCCTTATGGTGAGGATAGCCGTGCTGCAAGCACAGCTTCAGACGCAATCGTTAGGCAAGGCAATGTAAGTGTAGGAAAGGATGAAACAGCGTCTGTGCCACCAGTAAGTACAGATAGTAGTATAAATCCCCTCGCACAGACCCCGCAGCCGGACAATTTTCTCAAGGCTTCTGAAAATAAATGCTGTCGGCACGCTCAACCGGCGTCACTCATTCAGCCGACAGAAACTTTCAACCGGTTCTCCCCATTAAGCTCTGACAAATTGAAAACCCTAGTCATTGGCGACTCCATTACCCACAATATTAGACTTTAAAAGAATCATCCAGCGATCATACACTGTTTACCAGGGGGCAGGGCTACCGAGGTAAAGGCTAATCTGAAGATGGTGCTGGCTAAGGCAAAAACAGGCGAGTGTAGAGAGTATAGGGATATTGTTATCCACGTCAGCACCAACGATGTTAGGATGAAACAGTCAGAGGTCACCAAGAGCAACATAGCTTCAGCGTGTAAATTAGCTAGAAAGATGTGTCGGCATCGAGTAATTGTCTCTGGCCCCCTCCCAGTTAGGGCGAGTGATGAGCTCTACAACAGTCTCACAACTCAATCGCTGGTTGAAAAATGTTTTCTGCCCCTCCCAAAAGATAGAATTAGTAGATAATTGTCCCTCTTTCTGGGACTCGCCCACAAACAGGACCAAGCCTGGCCTGCTGAGGAGTGACGGACTCCATCCTAGCTGGAGGGGTGCTCTCATCTTATCTACCAACAGACAGGGCTCTAACTACTCTAGCTCCACAATGAGATAGGGTGTAGGCCAGGCAGCAGGCCTTTAGCCATCTTGCCAGCTTAGCGGAGTCTGCCGCTAGCACAGTCAGTGTAGTCAACTCATCTATCCCCATTGAGACCGTGTCTGTGCCTCGATCTAGGTTGAGAAAAACTAAGCATGGCGGTGTTCGCTTTAGCAATCTCACTGGAATAAAAACCTCCTCCATTCCTGTCATTATTGAAAGGGATTGAGATATCTCACATCTCAAAATAGGGCTACTTAATGTTAGATCCCTCACCTCCAAGGCAGTTATGTTCAATGAACTAATCACTGATCATAATGTTGATGTGATTAGCCTGACTGAAACATGACTTAAGCCTGATGAATTTACTGTGTTAAATGAGGCCTCTCCTCTTGGTTACACTAGTGACCATATCCCCCGCACATCCCACAAAGGCGGAGGTGTTGCTAACATTTATGATAGCAAATGTAAATTTACCCCCCCAAAAATTACGACGTTTTCGTCTTTTGAGCTTCTAGTAATGAAAATATCCGAGCCCTGAAGCAAGCCTCCAGAAAATTGGAACGGAAATGGCATTCCACCAAACTGGAAGTCTTCCTACTAGCTTGGAAAGAAAGTACAGAGCAATATCGAAGAGCCCTCACTGCTGCTCGATCATCCTATTTTTCCAACCTAATTGAGGAGAATAAGAACAATCCAAAATGTATATTTGATACTGCCTTTCACTTCAGCAGTGATGAATTCATGAACTTCTTCGACGAAAAGATCATGATCATTAGAAAGCAAATTACGGACTCCTCTTTGAATCTGTGTATTTCTCCAAAGCTCAGTTGTCCTCAGTCTGCACAGAACAATGGAGACACTCAAGTTTTTAAATCCTGTATCTCTTGACACATTCATGAAATTGTCATGGCCTCTAAACCGTCAAGCTGCATACTGGACCCTATTCAAACTAAACTACTGAAAGAGCTACTTCCTGTGCTTGGCCCTCCTATGTTAAACATAATAAATGCCTCCCTATCCACTGGATGTGTACCAAACTCACTAAAAGTGGCAGTATTTAAAGCCTCTCTTGAAAAAGCCTAACCTTGACCCAGAAAATGTAAAAAACTATCGACCTATATCAAATCTCCCATTCCTCTCAAACATTTTAGAAAAAGCTGTTGTGCAACAACTCACTGCCTTCCTGAAGACAAAAAAATTATACGAAACACTTCAGTCTGGTTTTAGACCCCATCATAGCACTGAGACCGCACTTGTGAAGGTGGTAAATTACCTTTTAATGGCATCAGACCAAGGCTCTGCATCTGTCCTCGTGCTCCTAGACCAGGGTTCTTCAATTCCGGTCCTGGAGGGCCGAAACACTTCTGTTTTTTATTTCTACCTGGTAGTTAATTGCACTCACCTGGTGTCCCAGGTCTGAATTAGCCCCTGATTAGAAGGAGAGGATGAAAAACAGAGGTGTTTCGGCCCTCCAGGACCGGAATTGAAGAACCCTGTCCTAGACCTTAGTGCTGCTTTTGATACCATCGATCACCACATTCTTTTGGAGAGATTGGAAACCTTCATTGGTCTACACGGACAAGTTCTTGCCTGGTTTAGATCTTATCTGTTCCGTTTAAGGACCACTATTGTTTTCACTATATATTTTACCTCTTGGTGATGTCATTCGGAAACACAATGTTAACTTTCATTGCTATGTGGACGACACACAGCTCTACATTTCGATGAAACATGGTGAAGCCCCAAAATTGCCTACCCTGGAAGCATGTGTTTCAGACATAAGGAAGTGGATGGCGGCAAATGTTTTACTTTTAAACTCGGACAAAACAGAGATGCTAGTTCTAGGTCCCAAGAAACAAAGAGATCTTCTGTTGGATCTGACAATTAATCTTGATGGTTGTACAGTCGTCTCAAAAAAAAACTGTGAAGGACCTCTGCGTTACTCTGGACCCTGATCTCTCTTTTGACGAACATATCAAGAATAGCTTTTTTCCATCTTCGTAACATTGCAAAAATCGGAGCGCACGGGGGCCTCGATCAGTGCATGTTTGAGGGTGTTGAAGGCCTCCTTGCACTCCACTGTCCAAGTGAAGGCCTTGTCCTTCGGCAGCAGGCGGTTCAGGGGAGCAGCGACGCTTGAGAAGCCCTGTACAAACCTCCTGTAGTACGAGGCCAGGTCCAGGAAGCTCTTCAGCTGATGCTGGACAGTGGGGGTGTTCAAGTCTCGGACAGCCCCCACTTTGTCCTCCATAGTGCTGATACCCTCCTCCCCTCATGAAGTGGCACTGCTCGGGGTGGAGCTTCTGGCCTGCGGCAGCCACCCTCTCCAGCACACGCCGTTGCGCCCCCAGGGCTGACTGGAAGGAGCTGCCATGGGCCAGGATGTCGTCGAGGTATACCAGACACTCCTGTCGGGGGATGCCATCCAGCACCCTGTCCATCAAACGCTCAAAAGTAGCTGGAGCGTTGCACAGGTCGAAGCACAGGACCTTGAACTGCCAGTGTCCTCTGTTAGTGGAGAACGCAGTTTTGGCTCTGGCCTCTGGGGAGAGGGGCACCTGCCAATAGCCACTATGGAGGTCTAGTGAGGAGAACCAGGGGACCCCCTAACCAGATCCAGCGACTCATCGTTGCGTGTTATGGGTTATGAGTCCTTCCTGGTTACCTCATTCAGCTGCCTGTAGACCGCACAGAACCTCAGCTTGCCCGCCTTCTTAGGAACCATGACGACTGGTGCTCCAACTAAAGCCCCATAATCACGTCTGTCCTAGGGGCTAATCAATATCTAACAGGACAGAGCATCATCCGTGAGGCACAAAGCCAACTGCAGTGCCCTATCTTCATTCGACCACCCCCCAAAAGGGGGCAGGGAGCAGGTCTCGAACCCTCAACCTTCTAGCGCGCCATCGACTGTGCCCAAAAAGCATGCTCCTTATAACCCCCATCCCACTTCTGACACCAATGTAATGACCTGGATAGATCATAAATGAACAATTGTCCAGACAGAGGTTTCAGTTGACAAATTCCCGGTTTATTAACCAAACTCAACACAGGCTACTGGTTGGCCATAGCCCACGCCAAATAAATCATGGATAACAGTATAAAACAACCATGACCACCTCTTGTTAAGACCAGACATAAGAGAGAGAACAATGGCTAAGCATGGTCTTAAACTTGCGATGCTCCACCCCCCCTGCCAACAATATGTCTAATGATTATCACAGAAAGAATGTAGTCAGCTACATTTCCTAATGTTTTGCTTTAAGTTAAATCGAGCATTTTACCAGAGAAAAGTAGCTACACATCAGTCAGAGGACTGTCTGCTGATAGAATGCCCATTAGTGAATTCTCATCTGAGTGGAGGTGCAACTGAAGCACGAATTTAGCAGAAGCAGAAATTACAATAAAGAAGCATTTTAGATCTTCATTTACAAAACACAGAAAGATATTTCTTATGTTTTTTATATATTTTTTTGTGTGTGAAATCCCAGAATTCTGCGTTAACACGACCCCCTGGAGTGTAACATCAGGCAATCATGTTATTTTTTTCATTTCACTTCACCAATTTGGACTATTTTGTATGTCCATTACATGAACCCCATTTAAATTACAGGTTGTAATGCAACAAAATAGGGAAAACGCCAAGGGGGATGAATACTTTTGCAAGGCACTGTCCTGCTCAGATTTATTTTTTAAAAAACATAAGCCTATGCAACATGAACCAATTAAAGACAGTTCTGTAGCAATGAGGTTTGTGCTATAGGCCCAATACATTATCACTGCATATTTTTTATTTTATTTCACATTTAACCAGGTAAGCCAGTTGAGAACAAGTTCTCATTTACAACTGCGACCTGGCCAAGATAAAGCAAAGATATTGTCTACGCTTGAATTGCCCTGCCAATGTTGTTCTTCTCAGACCATTTTTCAAATATATTTCAAAATTGTAGGTATATGATCACACTGTTATAGATCATTTGTTGTATTACTTGTGAGGCATAGCTGAGTGAGCATAATAATTCACTTTTTGTTGAGAAGCCCTGTACAAACCTCCTGAGTGGCGCAATGGTCTAAGGCACTGCATCGCAGTGCTAGCTGTGCCACTAGAGATCCTGGTTTGAATCCAGGCTCTGTCGCAGCCGGCCGCGACCGGGAGACTCATGGGCGGCGCACAATTGGCCTAGCGTTGTCCAGGGTAGGGGAGGGAATGGCCGGCAGGGATGTAGCTCAGTTGATAGAGCATGGCGTTTGCAACGCCAGGGTTGTGGGTTCGATTCCCACGGGGGGACCAGTATGAAAAAATAAATAAAAAATTTACAAAAAAAATATGAAAAACAAGAAAAACAAAAGATAAAAACGAAACAATAAAAAGAAAATAAACATTTGGTAAAAATAAAAATTATTTACAAAAAAACATATGTATTCACTAACTGTAAGTCGCTCTGGATAAGAGCGTCTGCTAGATGACTAAAATGTAAATGTTTTACTGGACTGATGGCCTGCATCCCATGGTCAGTCTACTGGGAGGGAGCAGCGGTGAGGCTGCCTCTCACCCGACTCACCGTCCCTCCTCTCTCCCTCCCTCCGCTGAGAAAAGGGGACACAGTCTTCCAGCTGATGGCGAAACTTAAGTCGCACTGCATTACTTCTGCCTCATGCACCAATTCATGTTGTTACTGCTATGACCAGAGAAAGTGAAATATTCCTTGATATTAAAAAAGACACAAGCTGCAAATAACAACAACGCAAGCTTGTCGAAACGCTCATTTTATGGCTTATAAATCTGTGGAACAAATTAAATTAAACAAATTAAACAACTTAAACATGAATTTACTCATGAAAACAGCAGTTCTTTGCTGTATTCGTTTAGTCTCTCTCTAGTCGTGGTTTTACAAGTTTTGAAATCTCACATTATCAACTTTGCTGTGCGTTCGAGGCTTCTTTTTACAGTCTATGGCGCAATGAAACCGCAGACACAGTGATCTGAGCTATCTGATTGGCCAGCGGTAGACCTATAGGTGCACTTGATTTGCTCTCTGGGCCTGCCGGGTAGACAGAGTTCAACCTGAAGTTCAGACACATGAAATGGTTCAAGATCGAAACACTTTGCCTTCTCGGCGCTAGGGCTGCTGAATCAAGTGCAGCGACTGTCAACAGCGCAAAACAAATAAAAAAAATAGGAACGCAAGGATTTATCGTTGGGTTTTTTACATAAATATTTGGCGATCGACTAGGAATGGCTTGGAAATCAATCAGGTTGGTGACCACTGGTCTACATGATGAGATTTTTATGGATAAGAGCGAGAATATTTTTATTTGTCAAACAGCAGTCAAGCGTTGATCATCATGTCACTAGAATAAGACCCTCGATATTTATTGGAAAGGAGCATCAAACCTCATCACCGTGCACTTTCACCACCCTGTGAAGTTCATCATAACTTATTTCATCTGTAGCCTAATAAACTGCACGCTTTCCCGAGTCGTAGTGGGAGGACCACCCGCCATATCATCGTGTGCCTCCCAAGTTTACTTCGATATGATGGTTCTTATATCAATATTTGCGCATAAATGCGTCTTGACTTTTTTTTATAAGGTATGACATGCATAAAAACTGTGGATGGAAACATGGTTAATGACTATGGATTTAAGGAGAGGTGGTTCTGCTCTCTACTTTCCCTGGGATGTGGCAGAATAGGTCACTGGTAACTGAGTGGGTGGACAAGCACTGCTGTAGAGGCCATGCATCAGGTCACTGACATGTTTCCGGAACTGTAAAGACAGAGATGAATCATGATTAACCCTTACCTAAGGTCTTCACTAAATAAGCTGGTAGTCAGGCAGACATACATACATACATACATACAACATACATACATACATACATACATACATACATACATATATACATACTACATACATACAACATACATCATCATCATACTCTCTCTCTTTCATACATACATACATACATACATACATACTACCTCATACATACATACATACTATATACACAGTGAGGGAAAAAAGTATTTGATCCCCTGCTGATTTTGTACGTTTGCCCACTGACAAAGAAATGATCAGTCTATAATTTTAATGGTAGATTTATTTGAACAGTGAGAGACAGAATAACAACAAAAAATCCAGAAAAACATGTCAAAAATGTTATAAATTAATTTGCATTTTAATGAGGGAAATAAGTATTTGACCCCCTCTCAATCAGAAAGATTTCTGGCTCCCAGGTGTCTTTTATACAGATTACGAGCTGAGATTAGGAGCACACTCTTAAAGGGAGTTTGTTACCTGTATAAAAGACACCTGTCCACAGAAGCAATCAATCAGATTCCAGACTCTCCACCATGGCCAAGACCAAAGAGCTCTCCAAGGATGTCAGGGACAAGATTGTAGACCTACACAAGGCTGGAATGGGCTACAAGACCATCGCCAAGCAGCTTGGTGAGAAGGTGACAACAGTTGGTGTGATTATTCGCAAATGGAAGAAACACAAAAGACCTGTCAATCTCCCTCTGCCTGGGGCTCCATGCAAGATTTCACCTCGTGGAGTTGCAATGATCATGAGAACGGTGAGGAATCAGCCCAGAACTACACGGGAGGATCTTGTCAATGATCTCAAGGCAGCTGGGACCATAGTCACCAAGAAAACAATTGGTAACACACTACGCCGTGAAGGACTGAAATCCTGCAGCGCCCGCAAGGTCCCCCTGCTCAAGAAAGCACATATACATGCCCGTCTGAATGATTCAGAGGAGAACTGGGCGAAAGTGTTGTGGTCAGATGAGACCAAAATGGAGCTCTTTGGCATCAACTCAACTCGGCATGTTTGGAGGAGGAGGAATGCTGCCTATGACCCCAAGAACACCATCCCCACCGTCAAACATGGAGGTGGAAACATTATGCTTTGGGGGTGTTTTTCTGCTAAGGGGACAGGACAACTTCACCGCTTCAAAGGGACGATGGACGGGGCCATGTACCGTCAAATCTTGGGTGACAACCTCCTTCCCTCAGCCAGGGCATTGAAAATGGGTCGTGGATGGGTATTCCAACATGACAATGACCCAAAACACACGGCCAAGGCAACAAAGGAGTGGCTCAAGAAGAAGCATATTAAGGTCCTGGAGTGGCCTAGCCAGTCTCCAGACCTTAATCCCATAGAAAATCTGTGGAGGGAGCTGAAGGTTCGAGTTGCCAAACGTCAGCCTCGATACCTTAATGACTTGGAGAAGATCTGCAAAGAGGAGTGGGACAAAATCCCTCCTGAGATGTGTGCAAACCTGGTGGCCAACTACAAGAAACGTCTGACCTCTGTGATTGCCAACAAGGGTTTTGCCACCAAGTACTAAGTCATGTTTTGCAGAAGGGTCAAATACTTATTTCCCTCATTAAAATGCAAATCAATTTATAACATTTTTGACATGCGTTTTTCTGGATTGTTTTGTGAGAGAGAGAGAGAGAGAGAGAGAGAGAGAGAGAGAGAGAGAGAGAGAGAGAGAGAGAGAGAGAGAGACATAGGCTATTTACATTTCTTAGTCAGCAGGCTGGATAACTTCAGTACCCCTTCCCTTTGTTCCCTCCTCCCATCCAAGCTAGAAGATTCCTGCAAAAAAAGAGAATCAAGAATTGAAAAAGGGCAGTTGATAGTTAAGTGTTGAGGGGGAGCAGGGATAGGCAAAATGTATTATATTGTCAAATACAAAATACATACAGGATCCTTGATTAATAAAAAAAAACTCCACATCCATATTGGGGGTACACGTTTCAAGAATTAGGCTAGCTCACAATGTCTCCCTCTCTCTCTCTCTCTCTCTCTCACACACACACATTTTAGTCATTTAGCAGACGCTCTTATCCAGAGCGACTTACAGTTAGTAAATCGCCAAGCGCCATGCTCTACCAACTGAGCTACACGACACACACACACACACACACACACACACACACACACACACACACACACACACACACACACACACATTAACTAAACAGATATCAAAATGTTAGCTAGCTAGTTACAACAGGTAAAAATTAAAACTTACCATGTCCATGGATGATTAGCCAGAGAGCTAACGTTAGTTAGCTAATGTTAAAATTACCTAGTTAAGTTAGCTAACATTAGCTAGCAAATCTTTCCTTGACATTCTTCTATCAAACAAACCCCCGCTTTACTTACAAAATTATTTATTTTTGTGTTGTTGTGTAGCCTACCGGGCGCTCTGTCCCAACTGTTGTAATGTTGACCGACGTGTTCGAGAAAGCAGGCTGCGCAGAGGTCTTCTTCTTCTTCAGTGGAGTTTAATGGCGGTTGGCATCCAACGTTATGGTGCATTACCTCTACCTACTGTACTGGAGTGTGGGCCAGAGACAGGGAGAAACTAAATCCTACCTGCCAGCCCCGTTGCTCTTAAAAAAGATAACATATTTGAGACTATATCTAATGACGTCCTACTCAATATACTCTTTAAACAAATTTCCTGTATCCCCGTCTCCCTCCGCCTCCCTCCCACTAGATCTCATCCTCTCTCTTTCCCTCTGATACTTTCCCGAGTGGCCCAGTGGTCTAAGGCACTGCATCGCAGAGATCCTGGTTCAAGTCCAGGCTCTGTCGCAGCTGGCCGCGACTGGGAGACCCATGGGCAGCGCACAATAGGCCCTTTTCACGATGACGTCATCTAACTTCCGCCTTTCCGCGTAGCAGGTTAACTTCACTTCCGTTCGCCCGTAACCTGAGACTTCTCAACGAAAATACAACTGTTGACCACTAACTAGCAAGCTAGCTACTTGAAGAAATTCCAAAAGGTACGTTTAAGTTAAATTAGTAAAGTTAAGAGTAATAATGTTTACGTATATGCAATGGTTTGTAACTTGCTAACGTTATTGTTAATTCATAATTGTTCACTGCCTTAGTTACTTAAAAGTGGGCTAACGTTAGCTAACAACAACTTAGTACCAGATACCGATAACATTAAAAGGTAGCGTTACATTGCTGCCTGGCTGTAATGTAACAAGTTTACTTAGCTAGCTATCTAACCCTTTGTTAGGCAGTTAGTTTATTCATGAATGTATAGTAACTCACCTATTCAAATACTGTTGTGCATGATAGCTAGATAAATATTGATTCCTGGTCAAAGCTGAATGTTAATTTAGCTGTTTCTTTTCTCTCGGTGTCTGTATCGCAACAGTATCCCATCCAACACCGAAGCATGGCACAATCTTCGAGAAGATGCTATTGCAGTGTACCATTTTGTTCAAACAACAAACAGAAATTCCCGTATCTGAGTTTTCACGATTTCCCTGTTGATGGAGAAATACGTGCCCGTTGGGTGAGGGCGATCAGGAGAGATGAGGGACCAAGTTTTAAGATTCTTCGTGGGAGCACCTTTGTTTGCAGTCAGCACTTTCCCCCTGAGGATAGATACACATCGGCCAGTGGACGGATCCGTATTAAACAGGGATCAGTGCCGTCTAGATTCCACTGGAATGATTGGGGTAAGGATAGGTAGACAGCGTTAAACGTAATACTACTGTAATCCAATAATATATTACTTGTACAAAATGTTTAATAATTTAATCCTGATGCAATATAGCAAAACACAACAAAAAGAAAACTTATCTATCTTAACCTATCTTATCATAATGTTAGAGAACTGTTTATCTGAGAAACCTGAAGCCGATGAGCCTCCTCATTTTTCTTCATGGACCTGTAACATCGCCCTCTCACTGTCACCTCACCGTTAACTACACTTGAGACTGTTTCAATACAGTGATTGGGAGAAAGGGCGCAGCATTAGCCATTAATACATTACTGACTCTTATCTTACGGTCGATACAAACAGCAGTAATATTAAAAAGAGGCTGCAAAACAGAAACTCGTCAGCTCATAACCTTCGCTAGCATAGGGCTAATTTAAGCTAAATAAAGATAAACACGTACCTTCATAATCAAACAGGTAACCTTCAACGAAGAACTTGTAGCCTTTATCAAGCTTCGATCTTGAAGTAAGGGACCACTTGTCAGCAAGTCGTTCTACGTCGTTAAGTCGTATTGGTGGCAGATGTGAAAGGGACTGGGTGAACTCCATAATGATGTGCTACTAGCTAAGCGTTCCTAAGCGACACCGGATGTAAACATAACCTGCATCGCGGCAGAACGGAAGTTGTCTGACGTCACGTGAAAAGGGCCTATTGGTCCAGCGTCGTCCAAGGTAGGGGAGGGTTTGGCCGGCAGGGATGTGGGTTTGTTTCCCATGGGGTGCCAGTATGAAAAGAAGAAAAAAAATGTATGCATTCACTAACTGTAAGTTGCTCTGGATAAGAGCGTCTGCTAAATGACTAAAATGTAATACTGGCAAGCAATACATGCTCCACGGTCTCTGTTTCATGACAATAATCACACTTTCCTGTTGGATGCTTTCCTATCACATTTAATGTCTTATTCAACTGTCTGTGTCCCACCCTTAATCTTGTAAAAAATAGCCTCCTCTCTTCTGTCCCTTCCTACCGTCCTCCCCTCCCCGACTTTCCTCTGTACTTGAAATAAATGCCTTCCCTTATTATCCCTATTCCACTGCTCCTGCCATCTCTGCACCATCACTGTATATATCAGTCTTTTTACCTCTGCCTTGCTCGTTGAAACTTCAACATCAACATCCCCACTACTAAGTGCTTGTTTAGCCAGTTAATCTACTGCCTCGTTCCCCTCCACCCCTGCATGGGCTGGGACCCAAGTAAATCTTATCTGTATACCCATCTGTTTAATCCTGCCATGGTTTGTAGCACCTCATAAAGCTGGTCTTGTCTGCTACGTGAGCTAAAGGACTGGAGACTCATTAACACTGCACATGAATCAGAGCAAATAACTACTCTGTCTTGTTTGACTTCCTCCACCCACTGCAAGGCCAACAGTATGGCCATCAGCTCCGCCGTATACACAGCCAGATGGTTTGGTGCGGGGAGCAGGTACGGGGCGTACCGGGCTGGCGACAGGCACCACTGGTTTGGTGCGAGGACCTGGCACGGGCCGTATCGAACTGGAGACGCGCACCACTGGTTTGGTGCGGGGAGCAGGTACGGGGCGTACCGGGCTGGTGACAGGCACCACTGGTTTGGTGCGAGGAGCTGGCACGGGCCGTACCGAACTGGATACGCGCACCACTGGTTTGGTGCGGGGAGCAGGTACGGGGCGTACCGGGCTGGTGACAGGCACCACTGGTTTGGTGCGAGGAGCTGGCACGGGCCGTACCGAACTGGATACGCGCACCACTGGTTTGGTGCGGGGAGCAGGTACGGGGCGTACCGGGCTGGCGACAGGCACCACTGGTTTGGTGCAAGGAGCTGGCACAGGCCGTACCGGGCTGTGGAGGCGTTCTGGAGGTCTGGAGCGTAGAGCTGGCACAACCCGTCCTGGCTGGATGCCCACTTCCGCACGGTACGTGCGTGGTGTTAGCACAGGACGCACTGGACTGTGCCGGCGCACTGGCGACACAGTGCATATCTCCGCACAACACGGAGCCTGCACGGTCACACGCTTCTTAGGGTGAATACGGGGAGTTGGCTCTGCTCTGAACCCTGGCTCCGCCAACCACCCCGTGTGCCCCCCAAAAAAATGGTATTGGGGCTGCTTCTCAGGCTTTCTTCGTGACCGCAACCTTTTAAGTCATCGTTTCTCTCCTACCTGGGCCTCCTCCTTCGCCCAGGTTCCTTTATCGGCTACACTCACCTTCGCCACCCTCATCCCTTTCAGGGCCTCCATATGCTTGGCCAGATCCGTACAGGATAACTTATATATCCTAACATCACTTTGTCAGGCAAAAGAACACCATCCTGTCTGCGTCACACCAAACGACGAGCATCACAAACACCGGGAATATTCCCCTTCAGTTGGTCAACTTTTACATTTCCTGCTACCCCAGTAATCACTCCTTTCAATGGCGCCCTTTTCTTCAAAACAATTCACATCTCTTTCCCCCATTCGTTTAATGCGGAGTTCCTGCACCCTCTGACGAGCAGAAACACAAACAATTATCACAAGACCACTTCTGGTTACCCTCACCGATTCCACAGCACCCAACTCTGTTTTCACCCAACCTGAAACCACAAATTGATCAGCCAAAAGACAAGGTTCCCCTTTTTCCAAAAAACTTAACTCATACTGTCACAGACTCATCTTTATCCTGACCCTCGGTGCAATCCTCGGGCTCCAAGAACTGCACCACACCTACCACCAATACTTCGCCCTCATTCACTTCCATTTCTCCTCCTGTCTTCAGCTCACTCTGCTTATACTTTCTACCATTCTTCTTTAACAAACCATCTCCCTTTTTCCCGCCATTTTTAACCGACTCAATCTCACCCTCTTCCCCCCTCACTCTCTTAGACCTCCTCTGCCTCTCTTTTTCCAACCATCCATTCCTCCTCCGTATTCCAAGTATACGTCTCCTTATGATAATACTGCACTTCTCCTGACACATGTCTTGTTCTTGCCTTCTCAAGGGACACCATTTAACCGGCTGTCACAATCTCCGTACAATCAGCACCAACCCCTCGGGATGTAGAGCTCAACAGTGCATCCCACAGAGCGCGTCTTGATGTTCTTCTTTATTGATAGGTACCGTGACACTTTTCCATTTCAAATAAGCCAGCTCTTCTAACCACCATCCACCGTCACTCGTTACGCTCTGTGTCGCCCGGTACTCTCTCCCATCTCTAACTACCAAGTTTTAGCCGATATACCTACCTCCTTATTTAGCTACTGAAATTAAAATAAAATGACTGCATACATTATCTTAATTGCTTAAAAGCTTTATGGGATAATATAATAGCCATATTTTCAGGGTCAAATTCAGGTGCAATAATTCAGGAATAATTATTGAAGGATTTTTTTTTTTACTTTTTTTTTATTAATGCGATAAAAATTGGGTTTTGTCAATCCTGGGGAATTGTAGTAGGGTATTGAAATGAAAGACATAGGCCTACGTGTTATTTGTTCACTTCTGATATTTTTTTTGTTATAATAGAACATCAAAACAGCATTCAGTAGAACAGAAGAAAATGTGCAGCACAATAAACAGTGCGATTAGCTAACACAGACAACAGATTACCATTAGAAACCAACACACACAGCAAGCGACCAGACCTCATTAACCTCTACGGGATCGGTGTCCCTTATACGGGACGGTTGTTGCTCAATATGCGATATGTGACAAGAATGGTGTTGTAAACAACAGCCAACTTTCCAGGACATCGACATGTCTTATATGGGCAGAAAGCTTAAATTCTTGTTAATCTAACTGCAGTGTCCAATTTACAGTAGCTATTACAGCTAAAAAGTACCATGCTATTGTTTGAGGATAGTGCACAACAACAAAACACTTTTATCACGGCAACTGGTACCAAACCAGTAATCTTGCTCTGATTTGTCATCCTGAGGGACCCAGAGATAAAATGTAGTGTAGTTTTGTTAGAAAAATCAATTTTTATATTCAAATGTATGAACTAGGTTCTACAGTTTGACCTCTGAATCCACACCCACCCCGCCCGGCCATCTAGATGTGTGAAGGTTAGTGTCTTTTCTGTAGGGAAGCTAATAATCCATCATTTATGACATTCCTGGGAGTGTGCAAACTTAAATATTGTATTACCATTGCATTTTTGTATGTTCTCTATAGTTATATACTTGAAAACCAATTCGGCACATTTGGGAAAACTCCTAGCAGACTTGATACAAAATATTGTGTAGTGATAGTCACTTTAACTCTACCCACATGTACATATTACCTCAACTACCTCAACTAGCCGGTGCCCCCGCACATTGACTCTGCAACGGTACCCCCCTGTATATATAGCCTCCCTACTGTCACTTTATTTTACTTCTGCTCTTTTTTTTCTCAACACTTTTTTTTGTTGTTGTTGTTTTATTTTTTACTTTTTTTGTTTAAAATAAATGCACTGTTGGTTAAGGGCTGTAAGTAAGCATTTCACTGTAATGTCTGCACCTGTTGTATTCGGCGCATGTGACCAATAAAATTTGATTTGATTTGATTTGATGTAATTCTTCACTGGATCAGCCTGAAACATTGCACACACACTGCTGCCATCTGGTGGACAACATCTAAATTACATCTAGAATTCTACATCACTTTCTGGCCTTTCTCTTGCATTTCAAAAATGATGCAACAACAAAAAAATAGAAAACACATGTTTTTTTGTTTGTATTATCTTTTACCAGATCTAATGTGTTATATTCTCCTACATTAATTTCAAATTTCCACAAACTTCAAAGTGTTTCCATTCAAATTATATCAAGAATATGCATATCCTTGCTTCAGGTGCTGAGCTACAGGCGAAAATTACATACCGAAATCTAGCTGCCTGTAGCAAGGACAGTATGAGTGCATACATTTCCACACTTACTGAGCCACATGGGAAGTGTGGAAGTGAATGTGCACTTTTCAATTGGATGGACTGCAACTACGAAAAACACTGCCACCGCCTGTAGTAAAAGCAAAAGCATTTATAGCATTGGAGATTCTCTAAATTAGAAACCATCTCTGATAGCTATAGGACCGCAGAGACTGTCACAGATTTGAGCTTTTAATGACCTAGCAAATTCGATGACTTGGAGGTGAAATAGAACCCATGTATTGTTTTTTTTAAATTGGTCTTTCATCATCTGCCGAATGGCCCTAATACTGAAAAGGTTAATCGGGCCGGATAAACTGAAGAGGACTCGACCCGAGTACCAGTAGCCGGAGCCCAGAGTAATATGATTCTGCCGGACTCGGGAGGAGCTCGGCCCGCATAAAGTCAGAGTCGAGTCCTCCAAGTCTCAAATGAAATAGGCCCGAGGCCAGCATGTTGCAGTATACCACGAGACCCTAACCCGCTTTGGTGCGCTCTGCCAGCTGTTGTTTGCCAAGTGTGCTAAGCTGAATCATGCAAACTCTGCTGAAAAATAACATTACTCCAATTTCAATCATTGTAATGGTTCTAGTGTCTTATATGCAATGGGTGCATGGCCCACAAACACTATGCACATGTTTATTTAGATTGGTGTCAATTAATTTAGTAGCATTTAGATAACTGGTCAATAGTTCAATCAGATTTAAACCAAAAAACTGATATCAACGAAAATAAGACGTATTTTTCATGACATCAAAGATACAATTAAAAAGATGTCAATCCGACCAGATTTCAACCAGTAAAATACATAGTTATGACCTCTTATGGCCACTGCGAGAGAGGATTAGTTTTAGTAAGGTTGGATTTCTTGCGTGTATAGCCACGGTGATCAACTGAACTGCACTGATGGAGCGGAAATCACAGAAAATAGGTGTGGTAGTTGCAGCAGCAGAAACATATTTGGGTGTGCGAGATTTTAGTGCATAAGATCTACAGGAAGTTTTGAGAGATGGGGTTCCATCCTCCCAGGCCGAAGGCCTGGTGTTGGATCATTTAGGGCCAAAGTAGTGCGATGGAGTGGTGGGTTTTGGGGATAGTGTATACGTAAGGTGCAGGGTTAGATGTTGGTGCAATTTAAAAAAATGTCCCTTCCCCTTGTGACCAAAATGTGCAATCCGCACTCCGACCTGCGAAAGGCAGCAATGTGCAACACAGCGTCTAGTCTGCCGGAAATGCACACGAAGAAGATTATATTATTTGTTTATAACCAGGCTGCTCGGGTTTTCTCCAACAGGGCAGGCCAATAACTTTTCTGCTATTTGTCAAAATGGGATGTGATGGTGGAACTATTCCTAAAAGGCATGAGTTGGTAAAAGGCCCAAAGAAAGTTGAGAAGGTATGTAGTGTTATAGCTAGCTAGCCTTAACGTAGCAGGCGTAAAATAAACGAGCTAACTGTCTGTCCAACACGCGTTAGCTTGTTAGTATTTTATTTGCTAACGGGTGTTTACACGTTTAGCTAACTAACTGGCTTAGCTAGCTAACGTTCGGGGTGTTTTGTTAAAATCAGGGAAGCGTGAGTCCACCCAAACTGAACTAATGTTAGATACATTTATACATTTAGCTAGCTAGCTAGCTTTCGTTTATTAACTAGCTAACGTTAGCTTGTTAATACGCCGTGCTCACACAATCAGCTAATAGGTAGCATTTCATGTCAGATAGCCTCCGAGTCTCAGCAATAACAAACCATCAACATAAAACATAGCTGAGATGCTTTGGCACGTAGCTAACATGTACCCCATTCATAAACGCGAACTGCTTTAGCTTTAGCGCCTATTGACGTCGTCAATGACGATGATATATTCTGACCGAGGGAGTTTAGTTAAGAGCCCCAACGCTTGCTCTAAACCAGGGTTCTTCAATTCCGGTCCTGGAGGGCCGAAACACCTATTTTTCATCCTCTCCTTCTAATCAGGGGCTAATTTAGACCTGGGACACCAGGTGAGTGCAAATAACTACCAGGTAGAGAAATAAAAAAACAGAAGTGTTTCGGCCCTCCAGGACCGGAATTGAAGAACCCTGCTCTAAACGTTAACACGCATAGTTGAGGTCCGTTTTTGGAAACAGAAGGAACGGAACAACCTTTCATATCAGAGAGAAATCATTTTCAAAAAACTTAAGGTTAAATTACAACACACCATTTATATAGGGTTAGTGTTCCCACACGGCAATATCTCCATGTTACAGCGCTTTGTAACGGAAAACAGACGATACAGAGTGGACTAGCTAGCTAGCTACCTTTGCTAATTAGCGATGTGAGTCTCCGAACAACTTTTTTTTTTTTTTTCTTTCGGTTACTGGCACTACGCTCTTAACCACTTAAGCTACCTGCCGCTTTTACCTGTGTGTAAAAGGAAGACTGACGCCAAAGGTGTTGTCACTGAAAAATACTGTCAGCTGCAACTGGGTTTAAACCAGGTGTTGGAACCGGTTCTGGGAACAGAACCAGAAAATAACGACAATTTTTGAGGATCAGAAACGGGAGTGAAAGTGATCTATACTGTTCCGGAACAGACCCGTTATTTTAAAAGCATGGGGACCGGTTAATAACATTATTTTACAATTGGGGCATTTTTCACAAAAAACGCAACAAGGCGCCTATGTCAAAGACCTCACTCTGTCACGCAGAAATGTATTCCAGTGTATGCCTGTCTGTCAGTCTTTGCTAGTGTGTGTGATGTGTGTAGGCAGCGTGATTTATGTTTCTAGAACCGAAACAGAACATGTAAGGTTCTTGGACTAAGGAGTAACGTTAGGCTCTTTTAGGCCATTATTGGGCTAGCTAACAAGGAGCTTTATGGCACAGGTGGTAGCTAACGTTAGTGCAGTGGACCTGCATCTCAATCACAGAGTTGCTGCATGGCTGTTCCCCCTCTATCACTACTCTTGCAAGCGAAGTATTTCAGATATAACCAAATGCAACGGAACAGTTCGGTGGGCAGAAGCTAAATTGAATGTGTAAATCTTTCTTCACTACAGGTTGACAAAAATGCAGCGCTTGCTGCCCAGTGGAAGTACTGTGCTCTCAGTACAGAGAAACTCAGGCGCCCTATTGTTGCTTGTGATCTGGGAAGGTGAGAACTTTTTTCATCAGTTTGTTGTTGTGAACTAGTCATATAGTATGACACCATTATGTATCTAGCTATCTACAATCTTTTGTGTTGGCATTATCATTCTCTTAGCTGGCCCTATTGAATCATTTGATATCATCTAGCATATTATTAAAATTGCGTGCAGCATTAAATGGAGCTGAATACTAGTAGTTAGGTATAAGTTACTTTTAGATACTTCTATCACACATGGATTCTGTAATCGAAATGCTATTCTTTCTTACAGACTTTATAACAAAGATGCCGTGATTGAGTACCTTCTGGATAAATCTGCCGATAGACCCAACAGCGAGGTTGTATCACACCTTCGTGGCATTAAGGTATGGTAATTCTCCATGATTTCAGCTGAGGCCACATATCATTGCATTATCTATGTCTTTATCTATTATCTATGTCTTTATCTATGTCTCCTGAGTGGCGCAGTGGTCTAAGGCACTGCATCGCAGTGTTAACTGTGCCACTAGAGATCCTGGTTCGAATCCAGGCTCTGTCGCAGCCGGCCGCGACCGGAAGACTCATGGGCGGCGCACAATTGGCCCAGCGTCGTCCAGGGTAGGGGAGGGAATGGCCGGCAGGGATGTAGCTCAGTTGATAGAGCATGGCGTTTGCAACGCCAGGGTTGTGGGTTTGATTCCCACGGGGGGCCAGTATAAAAAAAAGATGTATTCACTAACTGTAAGTCGCTCTGGATAAGAGCGTCTGCTAAATGACTAAAATGTAAATGTAAAATGTAATCTAAAGTGACTCAAAGTTGTGTGTGTCATTCCACAGGATATAAAGGAGCTGAACCTGACTGACAACCCAGCCTGGGAGGGCGAGAGGAGGAACACCAAAGGGGACCGCTATGAGGACATGCACTGTGCCATGTTCATCTGTCCTGTGGTGGGCCTGGAGATGAATGGCAAACATAGGTACGGGGTGTGCGTGCATGTCATTCCACATGGATCTCTTCATCACTAATGTGTGAGGGACCTACCTGAATTTGAAACGCTTGTTTCCATTTTCCTTTGCTAAATGTGCACTAATGAATATGGCCCTATATATATGCATCTCATCAATGTCTCGGCATCTTATCAATGCCTTTCAATGACAAGCGTAGTGTGTTGCATTTAGACCCGGCAGTATCATCTCACAATGTCTGCATCATGCTGAGTTCTGGCACTGAATCATGTGCATTAGCCTATAGCGTGAGTGCCAGCATGTTTGTGCTATAATTTTAACTCCCTTTCACAAACAGATCTGGGACCAGGGTATGTGCAGTAGGCCTCAGTGATAAACTATAGCGATGAGATTCTGAGTGTTGATGTGAGCCACTACACTATTTGTGCATTGCCCCAATGTTTGTTGTTGTTGTCCAGTGCAGCCTTTTTTTTTTTTATCTCAATATTTAAATCATTTCTTGATAACAATTTAAGAACCTTACTGTAAATGTTTTCAATTAAAATGGTCAAAAAGAAACAAAAGTAGCTTGTTAGAAAATATAAATTTCTCAAGCAATAATTTTACTAGGACTGTCTGGGGGTGGTCTGAGTGGGGAGGGGGAAAATGTAAACGAGCTGTTATTGGCTGAGAGGTTTGGAACTCTCTTATTGGTCTGTTAACTCATTTCAAGTTTCAAGTACTGTGCACAAGTACAGTGAAATGCTTTTCTTGCAAGCTCTTTTCCAACAATGCAGTAATCAATATCTATAGTACTATAAAGTAATGTAGAAAAAAAACACACAAGAAATAGAAATAAGAAGAACACAAGAAAGTAAGTAAGCTATATACAGGTCAGTGCCAATACCATATTTATAGTGTGCCGGGATACTGGAGATGCACAAAATGACCAAAATTATGTGGACACCTGCTCGTCGAACATATAATTCCAAAATCATGGGCATTAATATGGAGTTGGTCCCCCCCCCTTGCTGCTATAACAGCCTCCACTCTTCTGGGAAGGCTTTCCACTAGATGTTGGAAAATTGCTGCGGGGACTTGCTTCCATTCAGCCACAAGAACATTAGTGAGGTCGGGCACTGATGTTGGGCGATTAGGCCAGTCAAGTTCTTACACATTGATCTTGAAAAAACAATTCTGTATGGACCTCGCTTTATGCACGGAGGCATTGTCATGCTGAAACAGGAAAGGGCCTTCCCCAAACTGTTGCCACAAAGTTGGAAGCACAGAATGGTCTAGACTGTCATTGTATGCTGTAGCGTTAAGATTTCCCTTCACTGGAACTGAGGGGCCTAACCCGAACTGTGAAAAACAGCCCCAGACCATTATTCCTCATCCACCAAACTTTACAGTTGCCACTATGCATTCGGGCAGGTAACGTTCACCTGGCATCCTCCAAACCCAGATTTGTCCGTCGGACTGCCAGATGGTGAAGCGTGATCACTCCAGAGAACGCGTTTCCACTGCTCTAGAGTCCAATGGCGGCGAGCTTTATACCACTCCAGCCGACGCTTGGCATTGCGCATGGTGATCTTAGGCTAGTGTGTGGCTGCTTGGCAATGGAAACCCATTTCATGAAGCTCCCGACGAACAGTTCTTGTGCTGACGTTGCTTCTAGAGGCAGTTTGGAACTCGGTAGTGAGTGTTGCAACCAAGGACAGACGATTGTTACGCGCGTCAGCACTTGGCGGTCCCGTTCTGTGAGCTTGTGTGGCCTACCACTTCTCGTTGTTGCTCCTAGACGTTTCCACTTCACAATAACAGCACTTACAGTTGACCGGGGCAGCTCTAGCAGGGCAGACATTTGACAAACAGACTTAATGGAAAGGTGGCATCCTATGACGGTGCCACGTTGAAAGTCACTGAGCTCTTCAGTAAGGCCATTCTACTGCCAATGTTTGTCTAGAGATTGCATGGCTGTGTGCTCGATTTTATACACCTGTCAGCAACGGGTGTGGCTGAAATAGCCAAATCCACTAATTTGAAGGGGTGTCCACATACATTTACATTTAAGTAATTTAGCAGACGCTCTTATCCAGAGCGACTTACAAATTGGTGCATTCAACTTAGGATAGCCAGTGGGACAACCACCCTTTTTTTTTTTTTTTTTTTATCGGGGGGTAGAAGGATTACTGTTTATGTATAGGGGTAAGGTGACTAGGCATCAGGATGTATGATAAACGGAGTGGCAGCAGAGTATATGATGATTGTGTGTGTGTGTAGAGCAGGGGTGCCGAACTAATTTTGCTCCGGGGGCCGGATTCGGTCTTCAGCGAGATCTGGAGTGCCGCACAGAATTTGTTATATTTCCTTAACGTCAAAATGTGCTAAAAATAGACCTCTATCCATCGTTTTGGGGAATTTCCGATACTCCCTGACTGTCTAGTGATTATTAGCAAGCTGGACAGTCATGAAATGCTATGAATGTATGTCCATTTATTGTGTGCAGTGATTATTAACGAGCTGGACAGTCAAGAAACTGTGTGTATATGTGTGTGTATATATATATATATACACAGTACGTCTATTATAATTTCTACACAGTTAGGTTTTAGTTAGGGTTGGGCAGTATCCAGATTTTCATATCCTCATACCGTCCTTCTCCCACACCGGGCTTTATGGTATTACCGACTTAGTAAACAAGGGGGCGCCAAAAACGCAACAAATCCCATTGGCCATCTATTACCAGAAAACAAATAATAGCGATTTCCAACGAATTGCAACGACAGCCAATCCAGCTGATAAAGATAGTCGGAAGTTTACATACACTTAGGTTGGAGTCATTAAAACTCGTTTTTCAACCACTCCACAAATTTATTGTTAACAAACTATAGTTTTGGCAAGTCGGATAGGACATCTACTTTGTGCATGACACAAGTAATTTCTCCAACAATTTAGACAGATTATTTCATTTATAATTCACTGTATCACAATTCCAGTGGGTCAGAAGTTTACATACACTAAGTTGACTGTGCCTTTTAAACGGCTTGGAAAATTCCAGAAAATGATGTCATGGCTTTAGAAGCTTCTGATAGGCTAATTGACATAATTTTGAGTCAATTGGAGGTGTACCTGTGGATGTATTTCAAGGCCTACCTTCAAACTCAGTGCCTCTTTGCTAGACAAAATGGGAAAATAAAAAGAAATCAGCCAAGACCTCCAGAAAAAAATTGTGGACCTTCACATGTCTGGTTCATCCTTGGGAGCAATTTCCAAATGCCTGAAGGTACTACGTTCATCTGTACAAATAATAGTACGCAAGTGTAAACACCATGGGACCACACAGCCATCATACCGCTCAGGAAGGAGACGCGTTCTGTCTCCTAGAGATGAACGTACTTTGGTGCGAAAAGTGCAAATCAATCCCATAACAACAGCAAAGGACCTTGTGAAGATGCTGGAGGAAACGGGTACAAAAGTATCTATATCCACAGTAAAACGAGTCCTATATCGACATAACCTGAAAGGCCGCTCAGCAAGGAAGAAGCCACTGCTCCAAATCCTCCATTAAAAAAAGCCAGACTACGGTTTGCAACTGCACATGGGGACAAAGATTGTACTTTTTGGAGAAATGTCCTCTAGTCTGATGAACTGTTTGGCCATAATGACCATCGTTATGTTTAGAGGAAAAAGGGGGTGCTTGCAAGCCGAAGAACACCATCCCAACCGTGAAGCACGGGGGTGGCAGCATCATGCTGTGGGGGTGCTTTGCTGCAGGAGGGACTGGTGCACTTCACAAAATAGATGGCATCATGAGGAAGGAAAATTATGTGGATATATTGAAGCAACATCTCAAGACATCAGTCAGGAGGTTAAAGCTTGGTTGCAAATGGGTCTTCCAAATGGACAATGACCCCAAGCATACTTCCAAAGTTGTGGCAAAATGCCTTAAGGACAACAAAGTCAAGGTATTGGAGTGGCCATCACAAAACCCTGACCTCAATCCTATAGAAAATGTGTGGGCAGAACTGAAAAAGCGTGTGCGAGCAAGGAGGCCTACAAACCTGACTCAGTTACACCACCTCTGTCAGGAGGAATGGGCCAAAATTCACCCAACTTATTGTGGGAAGCTTGTGGAAGGCTACCCAACATGTTTGACCCAAACAATTTAAAGGCAATGCTACCAAATACTAATTGAGTGTATGTAAACTTCTGACCCACTGGGAATGTGATGAAATAAATAAAAGCTGAAATAAATAAAAGCTGAAATAATTCTCTACTATTATTCTGACATTTCACATTCTTAAAATAAAGTGGTGATCCTAACTGACCTAAGACATGGAATTTTTACTAGGATTAAATGTCAGGAATTGTGAAAAACAGAGTTTAAATGTATTTGGCTAAGGTGTATGTAAACTTCCGACTTCAACTGTATATCGCCTAGCCCTAAGTCTAGGGTGTCTGGGATGATGAGTTAATGTAGGTGGTAGAAGGGTCGGCATTTGATCATCAGGTATTCCAAGACGGGTGAACAATGGTTAGACTTCCACTACGCTGGAGTTAACACACCATTCTCTGTTGATATAGAGTCAAACCCCTCCTCGATTTCCCTGAATCCAATGTCCTGTCTGCTCGGTGAATGGAGAATCCATCGAGTTGGATAGCCATGTTTCAGTAAAGCAGAGAATACTGCAGTTACGAGAGTCCCGTTGATGGCAAATCTGCGATCAGAGGTCATCCATCTTATTATCAAGTGACTGGCCAATAGAATGGAGGGAAGAGGTGGCCGGTTTTCCCTTTGCCTTAATCTCACCAGGACTCCCCCTCACCTGCCTCTTTTTCGCTGGCATTTCTTCTTGGGTAGCTCGACAATTGGGAGCCCAGAATTGAAGCCGGAATTGAGGTTAATAACTGCCGATCTGATGTTCAAAAGTTCTTGTCGATCATAAGAAATGATAGGGGATACATTTCATGCTAAAAAAGTAAAGATAAACACCAAAATAATCACAAAATAGCGAAGTTGGGTCGAAGCTCGCAAGATGGCAGCCATCTTCATTTACCGCTACATCAGTGTGAATGCGCAAATCTGATATGGGTGTCACATGCAGACAGGTGCACAGATCGAGCCCTAGGTAGGGCTGGGCGATATACTGCATTCTACTATATACCGGTATTGATGCACCGACAGGTTTTATAGTTTACTCTGTTTGATACTCAAGTAATCTTTCTCCCTTTCCTCATGCAGCTAACAACACCAAGTACTGCCCCCTGTCACTCAGAGAGCACAGTTGCTCTACCACAGGGTCATTTATTGCCATTCACTCTGCATTCTGCATGGTCAGATCGATGCAACAAGATGTTGGTAACATGCTGCTTTCCACAAGCATTCTATAATTACACTTAGTTTGTGTATCTTACTGTCTGCAAACTACTATTTGTTAGTTTGTCTCTTAGCAAGTTGTTGCTAAAATAATTTGTGTTTTCCGCTAATGCTAAACGCTAGTTAGCTGGCTAGTAGGGATGGGCATTTGAAATGATTTCACTATTCAAATATATTATATTTGTTTGGATATCCGGATAGTCGAAATACATGTTTTGTTTTATTCAATGGAGACTTGTTTGCGCGACTCGAGAGAAAGCCGGTGCGCTGCGCCACAGAGTTTCTTGGATGGGTGGGGGGGATCGAGGAGCAGGGACCGTTGTGTGTGACAGTCTACAGTACCTTAATGTATTCACGCCCCTTTACTTTTTCCACATTTTGTTGTGTTACAGCCTGAATTTAAAATGGAATAAATTGAGATTTTGTGTATATGGCCTACATACAATACCCTATAATGTCAAAGTTGCATGGACTCACTCTGGGTGCAATAATAGTATTTATTGTGGTTTCAGCAGGACAATAACCTAAAACACAAGGCCAAATATACACTGGAGCTGCTTACCAAGAAGACATCAAATGTTCCTGAGTGGCCTAGTTACAGCTTTGACTTAAATTGGCTTGTAAATCTATGAAAAGACTTGAAAGTGGCTGTCTAGCAATGATCAACAACCTATTTGAGTCAAGCTCAAACTTGTCAGAGTTTTAAAAATAATATTGTGCAAGTATTATACAATCCAGGTGTGCCAAGCTCTTAGGGACCTAAAGACACAGCTGTAATCACTGCCAACGGTGATTCTAACATGTATTGACTCGGGTGTGGATAGATATATTTTTCAATAGATTTGTAAAAAATTCTAAAAACATGTATTCATTTTGTCATTATGGGGTATTGTATGTAGATGGGTGACAACAAAATATATTTAATCAATTTTGAATTCAGGATGTAACACAACAAAATGTGGAATAAGTCAAGGGGTATGAAAACTTTCTGAAGGCACGGAGGGGGAGACGCAAAGTAGCCAAACTGCAAATTTGTTTATCTATCATACCATCTGGTAGTACCTGTCTTGACTGCATCAAATCATTGTAAAGAAGCAGTAGCCAGCTAGCTAGCTAAAGTAGCAAGTCTAATTGAGGCTATTTTGAGGCATCCTTGTCTACAACTCCATTCATATGAAACAACAGCCTACATGTTGGTTGATCATTGTAGCCTACTCCTTCTTATTTAGCCAACATAAATCTGCAATTTTAATTCAATTTTGCATTGGATCTCCCATTTCACTTTCTACACATGGAGTCTCTGATTGTAGCACTGCTTTGGTTAACCGACAATGACAACAAGCCACACGTGTGAAATGTGTGTAGGCTACTAGAGTTGTCTTTTTTATGGGGCGCACTCATAAAAACGGTCATTTGTTTTATTAAAATGTGGAATATAATGGTCTGTCTTTGTAGGCTATGTAGCAATGTCACATAGGTAATTTAATTGTAGACAATTTGAGAAAGATTATAGTTTCCCAAGTAATCGAATACTAACGTCCGTTCAGATATTCGTATAACCGTGCCCATCCCAACTGGCTAGCTTAATGTACTAAGAGTCAGCGCAAAAGTAGCTAGGTTAATACAGCCTGGTACCAGTGCTGGTCTAGGCCTTGATAAGCATGCTGTTTGTGCAACAGTATCATCTAGATGGGGCGGCAGATAGCTTAGTGGTTAAGAGCGTTGTGCCAGTAACCGAAAGGTCGCTGGTTCTAATCCCCGAGCCGACTAGGTGAAAAGTCTGTCGATGTGCCCTTGAGCAAGGCACTTAACCCTAATTGCTCCTGTAAGTCGCTCTGGATAAGAGCGTCTGCTAAATTACTAAAATGTAAAATGTAGATCATAGAGGAATAGGTAAAGCATGAATATGTTAGCTTGCTAGCTAGCTACATGAGGTAAGAAACATTTAATATAATATCATCTAATTAGGGTCACCTGGAAACACTGACCAACACTTTGGCTTCTACCCTGTCAGTAATTCCTCCCTGGCTTATTATTTTCTTGTCATGTCAAACAAAAATGTATTCAAGGTGCTGCCCACTATATTCCAGCTATAGAATTAGAATAATCATTATATTTCCATGATTCCTACGGTTCACAAATGAGTTAGGCCTAGATTTTCTTTGCCCATATCATCAGGGGTTGGAACCAAAATTATTTTCCAAAAGTTTAGTTCTAAACAACAATTCTTTCCCTCATTCCGTTCCACTCTTTCGACCAGCAAAATAAAGTTCTGAACCGGTTTGAACCCCAAGAAAGTAACGGTTTATATTTCATCAATAAGGCACGAGGGGGTGTGGTATATGGCCAATATACCATGGCAAAGGGCTGTTCTTACGCACAACACAACAGGGAGTGCCTGGATACAGCCATTAGCCGTGGTATATTGGCCATATACCACAAACCCCCAAGGTGCCTTATTGCTATTATAAACTAGTTACCAACGTAATTAGAGCAGTAAAAATACATGCTTTGTCATACCTGTGGTATATGGTCTGATATACCACGGCTGTCAGCCAATCAGCATTCATGGCTCAAACCACCCAGTTTATAATGTTCCTTTTTAAACCTCTGAAATCCATTTATTTTTAATCTGTATAGGAAAGTTGTTAAGAGCTAATTGTATTTTGTCGTAACTGCATGGTTTAATCATAATGAAAGACAAACACAACATTGTGCTGCCAGTCAGAGTGTAGGGTCCGACATGCAACTGACATTTTGCAGGTGAGGAGAGAGCGAGAGTGGATGGAGGAAGCTTGCCTTGAAGCGCTGGGCATCTTATGACATGCATTATCTGAATTAGGCCCACAGAATTATACCTACGGAGGAGTTGCTTCTATGAACTTCCGAGTTCGTTTAACGTTGGACCAGAGCAAACGTTAGCTAGCTAGCTAGCTAACAAGCTTGTGTGTACAGAGCAGCGCTAGAATTAAAAACACGTCTTACCTTTCTGTAGTTAATAAATCCAACGTGAAATGTGATAACTATAGTATCCTTAACTAGCATTAAAAAAGTTAATTCATTCTTTTAAACGTCTCTCCCTAATTTCTGAATCATGTTTGTAACGTCATCAGTAGGCTACAGTAACCTATGATTCAGAGGGGAGGGGCAGGTAGCCTACACACACATCCACTGGCAAAGATTTCCAGCTGGCAGGCAGACAGTTTCTAAGTGACAGAGGGCTTTGCATAGACACTTCGTTGCGATGTTTGTGGGATTGGAAAAAAATGCCTGGAACATAAAAGGTTAACTGGTTCACATGCTTTTAAAATAACGGTTCTGTTCCGGAACAGCATAGATCACTTTCATTTCCGGTTCGGGTTCTGTTCTGTCCTCAATTTAGTCTTTTATGGCTTTTGGTTCTGTTCCCTGAAACGGTTCCAACTCTTGCATATCATGCAGCCCTGCGTGGCATGGTGTGGAAATGATAATACATGTGCAGAAATGGATGAAAATGCTGAAAATAATTTTAGTTTGAAGTTGGATTCAAAAGTATAAACAATCAGAATGGAGAAAGAAGTGATTTCAAATGGGCTAATTTGTGTTGCCACCCTAGGATAATGAACTACTCATAAAGCATATTTAGAACCTTTTTTATTATTAAAAAACATATAATACCTTCAAGAATGTGAAAAATATAGTGCTATGATATTTTGTCCGTATCGCATTTTGCCCCTTTGATTGGTAAAAATAAATATATTAAGTTTTATTTTATTTTCTGTCTTACAATGCAAAATTAATGAATCTTGAAAAAAGTCCCCTCCCCTGCCGTTGTGCCACCATGAGCGCTAGTACGCTGCTGCACTCGTCACCTACTGGCGCAGGGTGGTGAGCTTGACATGAAAACCATCAGTAGTAGGTTACTTTGGATTTGCTAGCATGTGTTGTCTCCTGGACAGGGAAGGGGGCAACTGCAGTTTGACTTTTTGTCAGTACCAGAACAAATTCTAATTAAAGACTAGTTAGCTTGTTTTGACTGCAAAGCCTTGCTAACTAGCTAGCTGATAAAGCCCACCCCCAGTAGTGGTTCTAGAAAATCTACTTTTAGCTAACTCCCTTTTCATCTAGGGTTCTAGCTTGCTTAGACTACAATGATTGTTTTTTTGCAGAATATTAGGGCACATATTTAAAAAAATATTGGAGAATTTGGCTTCAGGAGCAGTAGAAACCTACGCTACATGACCAAAAAGTATGTGGACACCTGCTTCTTCGAACATCTCATTCCAATGTCATGGGCATTAATATGGAGTTGGTCCCCCATCTGCTGCTACAACAGCCTCCACTCTCCTGGGAAGGCTTTCCTCTAGATGTTGGAACATTGCTCTGGGGAGTTGCTTCCATTGAGCCACAAGCATTAGTGAGGTCGGGAACTGATAGTCGATTAGGCCTGGCTCGCAGTCTGCGTTCCAATTCATCCCAAAGGTGTTTGATGGGGTTGAGATCAGGGCTCTGTGCAGGACAGTCAAGTTCTTCCACACCGATCTCAACAAACCATTTCTGTATGGACCTCGCTTTGTGCACGGGGGCATTGTCATGCTGAAACAGGAAAGGGCGTTCCCCAAACTGTTACCACTATGGCTGCATTTACACAGGCAATTCTGATCTTTTGACCAATCAGATCAGCTCTTTTGCCAATAATTGGGCAAGATATCAGAATTGGGCTGCCTGTGTTAACGCAGCCTATGAACCATAGTGGCAGCTTGGCTTGATAATGATACCCTGTCCTATCCCAATTTGCTAAAATATCACCATTGCTAAATACAAAAGTTGTGATAAAAGAGGGTGATAATTCCTATGGTAGGGTTTTTTCATGTACTGGTGTTAGCCCTATATTTGTCCTTACAATAGAGGTGTTGCATCACAACTTTAAACCTAAACCTTATGTGATCTTGTTTCTCTCAGGTTCTGTTTCCTGCAGACCTGTGGCTGTGTGTTTTCAGACCGGGCCATGAAAGAAGTCAAGACTGAGATCTGCCACAAGGTAGGACATGCATATATAAAGTGCATTCTGAAAGTATTCAGTCCCCTTCCCTTTTCCCAGATTTTGTTACATTACAGCCTTATTCTAAAATTGATTAAATTGTTTTTTCCCCCTCATCAATCTACACACAATATCCCATAATGACAAAGCACTTTATTATTTTTTGAAATGTTTGCTAAAATCACATTTACATAAGTATTCAGACCCGTTACTCAGTAATTTGTTGAAGCACCTTTGACAGAGATTACAGCCTCGATTGGGTATGACGTTACAAGCTTGGCACACCTGTATTTGGGGAGTTTCTCTCATTTTTCTCGGCAGATCCTCTCAAGCTCTGTCAGAATGGATGTGGAGCATCGCTGCACGGCTATTTTCAGGTCTCTCAGAGATCGGGTTCAAGTCTGGGCTCTGTCTGGGCCACTCAATGACATTCAGAGACTTGTCCCGAAGCCACTCCTGCGTTGGCTTGGCTGTGTGCTTAGGACCGTTGTTCTGTTGGAAGGTGAACCGTCGACCCAGTCTGAAGTCCTGAGCGCTCTAGAGCAGGTTTTTATCAAGGATCTCTCTGTACTTTGCTCCATTCATCTTTCGCTCGATCCTGACTTATCTCCCAGTCCCTGTTGCTGAAAAACATCCCCACAGCATGATGCTGCCACCACCATGCTTCACCGTAGGGATGGTGCCATGTTTCCTCCAGACGTGAAACTTGACATTCAGATTTCAATCTTGGTTTCATCAGACCAGAGAATGTTGTTTCTCATGGTCTGAGAGTCCTTTAGGTGCCTTTTGGCAAACTCCAAGGGGGTTGTCATGTGCCTTTTACTGAGGAGTGGCTTCAGTCTGGCCACTCTACCATAAAGGCCTGATTGGTGGAGTGCTGCAGAGATGGTTGTCCTTCTGGAAGGTTCTCCCATCTCCACAGAGGAACTCTGGCGCTCTGTCAGATTGACCGTCAGGTTCTTGGTCACCTCCCTGACCAAGATCCTTCTCCCCCGATTGCTCAGTATGGCCGGGCGGCCAGCTCTAGAAAGAGTCTTGGTGGTTCCAAACTTCTTCCATTTAAGAATGATGGAGGCCACTGTGTTCTTGGGGACTTTCAATGCTGCAGAAATGTTTTGGTACCCTTCCCCAGATCTGTTCCTCGACACAATCCTGTCTCGGAGATCTACGGACAATTCCTTTGACCTCATGGCCTGGTTTTTGCTCTTGACATGCACTGTCAACTGTGGGACCTTATATAGACCGGTGTGTGCCTTTCCAAATCATGTCCAATCAATTGAATTTACCACAGGTGAACTCCAATCAAGTTGTAGAAACATGTCAAGGATGATCAATGGAAACAGGGTGCACCTGAGCTCAATTTCGAGTCTCATAGCAAAGGGTCTGAATTCTTATGTAAATAAGGTATTTCTGTTTTATTTTGAACACATTTGCAAAAATGTCTAACAACCTGTTTTCGCTTTGTCATTATGGGGTATTTTGTGTAGATTGAGGAACATAAAAAAAATATGGCTGTAACGTAACAATGTGGAAAAATGCACTGTAAAACACACACAACATCCATTCAACACGCTGTGTGCTACATTTGTCAAATTAGTAACCTTGTAATGAAACAAGGTACCACCCCGGTCTCAACTTTTTTTTGGTTGGTAAAACCAATAAACAGTTGAAAGAAAAGAGGATATGCTCTCATAAAGTAGATGGACTCCAATATCTTTGTTTTCCTCCTCTAGCAGCAGCAGTGGGAAAAGCGTTTTCACAGGTGTTTCAGTCCAAGCCTCCTTCAGTGTGTGTTTCTGTGTACTAAAAGAAGATATTGGAATGTTCTGTATGCAAACCTACCCTCTTATTATTGAATCAGTAACTACCCTGTCCCCACGTTTTCCTTTGTTACACACAACCTGCTATTATAGTCAGTCATTTGTATTTTGACAGTAGGGAGGTAACATTTGAGGCACTTTAGATAGTTTGCTAATGGAGGGTGGTGCTGTTTCTTCTACTGTAGATTAATCAACCTTTAGGACAGTGTGTCCCTGGACTGTTGTCAGACAGGTAGATAGAGGTGGGGGGGGGTTTCTTAATGTGCTAACTGTGAACCAGTTAGCTGTTTGTGCTCGTGTGAATGATTAACCCTCTGGTCTGCTGTTTTTGACTTGTTTGGTTCCTTTGAGTTCCATGGAGTTGGCCACAGGTCCATCTCTGTTATTGCATCAATAATTTGCCTTGATATGGAGATATGAATTTCCCTGTTTTGAAATTACTAAACGATACAGCATGTGTGGTTTAGCAAAGGAAAGTAAATAAAAGGTGGGAGCTTCCGTATCTGTTTGCCATCGTGCACATAGAAAAGTACCATGGTGCCCCATTCACCATGCCTGCCGCACTTTGTTGTCGCATTTTATTGGTTACATGTTCTATTTTTAGGTAAGAAAGTGATAGGAAAAGTAGGACACAAAATCCTATTGAGAAACAGCAGATGGCCTCCGAAAAATCGATGAGCTGTAACTGTACGACAGTAAAAGCCCTCCTCGGTGTCATGGAAACCAGATAACCCCCAGCTCTGTGCCTGTCATTATTCTCAATCCCATGATGCCTCCTGCCAGCTGAGCCAGGCTATATGAGGAAGCTGCCAGATGATGGGAAACAGGTGCTGCTGTGGTATTAGTCTCGAACCCGACCCTAGGCCACACAGTGACTAGGGTTTGATTTCAATTATGGACTCTTTTGGCGTAGAGAAACTACATCACTGCCTACGTGATCTCCATCTTGCTAGCTTCTATTTTGTATTTTATTCAAGCGGATAAAGTGTATATATATATATATATATATGCCATTTAGCAGACGCTTTTATCCAAAGCGTCTTACAGTCATGCGTGCATACATTTTTTGTGTATGGTAGAGACGTAGGCAGTGGCATAGTTCTTCAATGCCAAAAGAGTACATTATTGAAACTCACTGTGTTGCCTAAGGTCGAGTTTTCGAGACTACTGTGGTATCGGGAGAGCAAGCAGCACAAAAGGTCACCTCTGACTCCAGCAGAGCGTGAGAGCAGCATTGTTGTGGTTGTCTGCTCGTGGGAATCTCCCTTGCTACCTCTCAAGGGGGAACAGATCCAAGTGCCTTGTCCATTTGCACTGCATGTGATGGTACGATTTGTTTGTGCAAATCGTATCAACAACCCTTTGCTCATGAAGCGAAGCAAAGATCAAGCTAAGTTAAGACCAAGTGAATTTATAACAAATGTTCAATGTATTCAAAGCATTTGGGAATTTCAGTGAATAGCTAAATTTCCTTTACAGTGAACAAACAACAAACATGTTTTGGGTAAAAAGTGCATGCTGTACGATGTCCACTTTCAAGCCCTTAATAATTGAATATGTTAAATATCTTGAAATCAATTGAAATATGGTTAGATGTCAAAGTGGCAGTTTGAACACCTTAACTGCCTCTTCCTAATCCACATTTATTGAACCCTGCTCTCTTAAATTGACAACATACACGATGTAACAATATTTAATGTCAGTGCAAATGTTTAGGCCTATTTGGCTTATTATACGGTTGTACTTTGCCAGTACTAAGCTCAGAGGGTATCGTTTAGCAGTAGTTTAAATTATCAAAGAACAGTAGGACATTTTCGGATGCACCTTTTTTAAATCATTAGTAATCTATTTTTGTAATAGTTGCAAAACAAATAGGAAACAATGTTAACGAGTCATGATTAGCACATGCACATTTTTATCTTTTAACAATCACAGACGAGAAAAAAAAGAAGAAAACCCGCACACTGCTCTTGCTAGTATCACTGCTCTTTATTTAGCTTTACGTATCGGCCTCAAGGCCTTGGTCAGAGCTTTTGTGTGTTTTTCATTTCCTCATCGAATGGGGTTGGAGGATAAGGAAAACAAGCTTACCATTGCATTTCATAAGTATTATAATAAAGTGTGTATATAAAACATATTAAACAATACTGAAACCACAGTGAGAACATCGACCCATCAGGCAAGTTTTCATAAATCATTGAGTACAGTACAAGAAAAAACGTCAGAGTAATCTGAAGTGGCAGCATTAACTCATGTTTACATTTACATCATTTAGCAGACACTCTCTTATCCAGAGCGACTTGCAAATTATCAACATAACAGAGCTGTCATAAAATGAGTGCCACTTTATTTGCAATAGGCAGTCACACAATATAATAGTTTACTTTAAATACATTATTCTTAACATAGTTTTTGAAATGGCAATATTCAAGTTACCACACATCTAAGCAACCATGTCCACAGAGCTGTCTAATGCTTTTGCCTGTAAAGGTTGACAAATGTCTTTGGGACAGTGGCCTATGTGTTTCTGTTGTCAAAGTGCACAACAGGTCATTAAAGGGCCTTGTGTGACGCGGGGGGAGACCTGTGAATTCTATAGTGATTATGGTTGCGTCAGCCACTGTGCCTCTTAGTGATACAACAAGCCTATTTTTACCGCAAAGCATTTCAGGACAACTAAGATATGTCAATAACAAGTCTTCCCTGCTTACCTCGCAAACAGTTTCCTACGAATGGAGAAGAATGTTAGATAATTGTTGTTCAGCTTTTTTGCTTTTGATTGCTTATCCATTCTCGAGATTTGAGCTAAACGTACCAACTGAAATGCATCAAGGCCCTAGCAGCACACTTTAGTACAGCCCTCTGAAGTGATACGATAACCAACAAGTCTATTGGAGAACTACATCCATTTTGGTCAGGACGAACCCCACAACCTCGTCAAAGTCCTACCGTGGCGTTGAAAAGAGCGGTGGTATTGCCTTGCGTGGCAAGTTGCCACCATGACTGGATGGGAACCATCGCTTGCTGCAGGACCTTGTCCCTGTGCCACTGCTCCAGGCAGTCCAAAGCTTCTGGGAAGGCCTTGCTCTCAAACTTGTTGGCAAACATGCTGTTTCTGTCGATGATCCACTGCACATCCTCCAGACCATAGATGCAGATGTCCCTAACATAGCGGCCTGCGGAAAGACGTGTAGCAGAAAATACATAAAGATGAGATTCAGATCAGTGTCAAATTCTATCAACTGCTGTTGCTCAAATAATGGTGCCGGCTGCCATTTTACCAATTGTGCTATTTTTAGTGTTTTTCGCATTGTAACTTTTTTGGTACATAATGTTTCTGCTACAGTCTCTTATGACCGAAAAGAGCTTCTGGATATCAAAACAGCGACTACTCACCTCGAACTGGACGAGGTGAGGATTTACTGATGCGAAGGATTTACTGCTTGACCAGGCCCAAATCCCCGTCATTCTCATGAAGAGATGGAGATACAGAGGCCGCAGATCCGGGTGCCTTGTGAGAATTCGTCGGAGAGTGGGTAACCTGCCTCTATCATCTGTCCTATTGGCCAACGTGCAATCACTGGAGAATAAACTGGATGAGCTCCATTTGAGACTATCCTACCAACGGGACATTACAAATTGTAATATCTTATGTTTCACCGAGTGGTGGCTGAATAATATACAGTTGGCTGGGTTTTCCGTGCATCGGCAAGACCGAACAGCTACCTCCAGTAAGACTAGGGGTGGTGGTCTGTCTATTTGTCAATAACAGCTGGTGCGCAATCTCTAATATTAAGGAAGTGTCAAGGTTTTGCTCGCCTGAGGTAGAGTACCTCATGAAAAGCTGTAGACCACACCATCTACCAATGTTATGATCGAAGACCACCTAAAGGGAGACCGGTTCAAGACCAAGACCGGAGCAAATCGAGTCCGAGTCAAGACCAAGACCGGAGGGGGGACAAGGGGTCCGAGACTGAATCAAAACCGAGGACAGAAAAGTGCGAGTCCAATTAATGACATGATTGTAATTTTATCAAATCACCACAACATATGGATTCTTTAGACATTCAGAATAGTGAAAAAATGCAAGCTGAGGCAAAATAGAGCCACTCTACAAATTATTACTAACCCAAACACAGTGGGGAACATTGGGCCTTTTACGCCTTCAGAGAAGGGCTAAGGATTTATAAAATAATAATAATTATATTATTATTTTCAATGATGTTCTGATTTTAATCTCTTCAATTTTTGTTGGAAAGGGTTAACACTGAAGAGAAAAAAAATATCCAACCAGGATTTTTCTTTGCTGGTCTCTGGGGAGATAAATCTAGCTAGCTAAATCAGCCATTGGCTAGGCCATCAGAAGCTAGATAAAGGCATCTGCCATTCAACTGTATTAGGTCAACATTTTAGAGTGACAGTGGAATCAAACGATAACATTTTGACAATGGGTGGGACCGTTTTTACAAAAACGTATTGAAACGTCTGCCTTCTTGCAGGCCAACAGGTCACTGCACAATAGCAAGCAGTAGTTTCCCCACGGTCTAGCTAGCTAGCTTTTGTTGTCGGCTAGTTTCCAGCAGCTGCAGCAGGTCTTATCAAAGAGGATGTTATTGCTAATTTGTTAGCGTCTCCCTTTTCATGAATAACTTTCAACAAGAAGTTACGTTTCAAATTATCATCATCTGGTGAGTGGAACTGTGTTTTATTTTATTTTATTTTATTGCAGAGCGCTTGCTTTTGTTAGCCATCTCTTTTGAAAATAACTTATGTACAGTACCAGTCATAAGTTTGGACACACTTACTAATTCTAGGGTTTTTCTTTATTTTTACTATTTTCTACATTGTAGAATAATAGTGAAGACATCAAAACTATGAAATAACACACGTGGAATCATGTAGTAACCAAAAAAGTGTCAAACAAATCAAAATATATTTTATTTGAGATTCTTCAAAGTAGCCACACTTTGCATTGATGACAGCTTTGCACACTCGGCATTCTCTCAACCAGCTTCATGAGGTTGTCGCCTGGAATGCATTTTGATTTAACAGGTGTGCCTTGTTAAAAGTTAATTTGTGGAATTTCTTTCCTTCTTAATCCGTTTGAGCCAATCAGTTGTGCTGTGACAAGGTAAGGGTGGTATACAGAAGATAGCCCTATTTGGTAAAAGACCAAGTCCATATTATGGCAGGAACAGCTCAAATAAGCAAAGAGAAGCGACAGTCCATCATTACTTTAAGACATGAAGGTCAGTCAAAATGAAAAATATCAAGAACTTTGAAAGTTTCTTCAAGTGCAGTCGCAAAAACTATCAACTGCTATGATGAAACTGGCTCTCATGAGGACCGCCATAGGAAAGGAAGACCCAGAGTTTCCTCTGTTGCAGAGGATAAGTTCATTAGAGTTAACTGCACCTCAGATTGCAGCCCAAATAAATGCTTCACAGAGTTCAAGTAACAGACACATCTCAACATCAACTGTTCAGAGACTGCGTGAATCAGGCCTTCATGGTCAAATTGCTGCAAAAAAAAACACTACTAAAGGACACCAATAAGAAGAAGAGACTTGCTTGGGCCAAGGAACACGAGCAATGGACATTAGACTGGTGGAACTCTGTCCTTTGGTCTGATGAATCAACATTTTGAGATTTTTGGTTCTAACCGCTGTCTTTGTGAGACACAGAGTAGGTAAATGGATGATCTCAACATGCGGTTCCCACCACGAAGCATGGAGGTGTGATGGTGTGGGGGTGCTTTGCTGGTGACACTGTCTGTGATTTATTTAGAATTCAAGGCACACTTAACCAGCATGGCTACCACAACATTCTGCAGCGATACGCCATCCCATCTGGTTTGGGCTTAGTGGGACTATCATTTGTTTTTCAACAGGACAATGACCCAACACACCTGTAAGGGCTATTTGACAAAGGAGAGTGATGGAGTGCTGCATCAGATGACCTGGCCTCCACAATCACCCAACCTCAAACCAGTTGAGATTGTTTGGGATGAGTTGGACCACAGAGTGAAGGAAAAGCAGCCAACAAGAGCTCAGCATATGTGGGAACTCCTTCATGCATTCCAGGTGACTACCTCATGAAGCTGGTTGAGAGCATGCCAAGAGTGTGCAAAGCTGTCATCAATGCAAAGGGTGGCTACTATTAAATATATTTTTCATTTGTTTGACACTTTTTGGGTTACTACATGATTCCATATGTGCTATTTCATAGTGTTGATGTCATCACTATTATTCTACAATGTATAAAATAGTAAAAATAAAGAAAAACCCTTGAATGAGTAGGTGTGTTCAAACTTTTGACTGGTACTGTATGTGAAATATTGTTGCATTTAAAGTGGAACCGACAGCATTTTAGCAACATGCAATCTTATTAAAACTGTTCATTTACACCCATAGGAAGAATGACACTTTTTAAAACATTTTCTGAGAAGCGACCACTTAGATATGGTCATTTTCACGTTTTCATAAATTCTTAAAATGTTTGGGAATTACATGAAAATACTAAGGCATTTGTAAAAATTCTTTAGCGCTATAGAGTGAAAAATCGGCCTTACATTTGGACAATTAATAGACACTGCAGTAAATAAAAACATCTACACAGACCGGTGTGCTATAGCCAATCAGAGCTACAGTAGGCCTTTATACAAACAAGCTATTTGCCACATGGGCTTGCCATCATTCACTTTTAACTGGACTGTGTTGACAGGCAGTTGCAAAAGCGCGACTTTAGATCAGTAAAACACATTTGCCAAAAGCCACAAAATACACCTGAATGGATTTCTGCAACTATATAAACACCATGGGAGTCCTCTTACATTTGGGAACTTCAGTCCTATTGATCAAACAACCATGAAAAGGTAGGGGCTCTCTCCCTCAGTTATGCACATCAACAAGATCAGCAGCTAATGGTAGCCAGAGCAAGATGAGCTAAAATCTAACGAATTAACGTTAGATAAACCCTTTCTAACTTTTTCAGCTAGTTGGCCCTCGAAATTGCACTGATAAACGATGGGGAATTGTAGCCTCCTCGTCCTTCTGCAGCTTGCCTGCCAATGCATGCTTGTCCCAACCTAGTGTCCAAGCTAACTGGCTAACGTTGGCTAGCTTGCGTGCTAGCTAGCTAGCTAGCTACTTCCAGACACAAATGAGAGAACCCCTCACTCTGACCATTTTATTCGCTGTAGCAGAGCTGTTTACATGTTATCTAGAGCATTCTTGACTAACTTACTTTTTTTGCCTACATTTACTGACGAGGTCATATTCAGCAGGTGTTGCATGTTTTTTAATTAATCAGTTCTGCGCTCTGGCACACTCAGACGAGAGTTCTCTGAAATCAGAGAACTGTAGATAGGCAGAGTGAATTTGCAAACGCAAGAGATATGCTAACTGGATAAGTTGTTCAAATTCTTGCTAGCTAACCAAATGACACCTGCATCTCTAGCTGTGTGTAGCCACTGAAAAACTATATGAGGGGAAAAAGCCACTCACTCACCTACTCCTCCAATGGCATGGCATGACATGACATCCTCCTAGCAGCTAGCTATCTAGCTAATGTTAGGCTCTGTGTTTTTAGCTTGCTACATAAATAGATACGCTAGCCTATTAGCCAAGTTATGACTGACTTGTGATCATTGCCCTTGATAGTTTGATTGTATTGGCATCCCGAATGGAGGCAGCAAACAATGTACCAGGCCAGCTGTGATTTTACAACCTGATAGCAATATTTTTTGGACTACCAAGAAATGTATTGGTGAATTATATTAATCATGCATTGAACTGAATCCCATCTATTCTGCCAACAATGCCTTAGTGTATGTCATGGAACATTTAGTCAAATATAACCTATTTTTAAAACCTCTTAGACAGTTGGTTTTGTAGCATAAACTGGGAATATCTGACTGCCCATCTTAATCTTTTCTTTTTATTGGCCAGTCTGAGATATGGCTTTTTCTTTGCAACTCTGCCTAGATGGTCAGCATCCCGGAGTCACCTCTTCACTGTTGACATTGAAACTGGTGTTTTGCGGGTACTATTTAATGAAGCTGCCAGTTGAAACTAGACACTAATGTGTATTTGTCCTCTTGCTCAGTTGTGCACCGGGGCCTCCCACTCCTCTTTCTATTCTGGTTAGAGCCAGTTTGCGCTGTTATGTGAAGGGAGTAGTACACAGCGTTGTACTAGATCTTCAGGTTCTTGGCAATTTCTCGCATGGAATAGCCTTCATTTCTCAGAACAAGAATAGACTGACGAGTTTCAGAAAAGTTCATTTCTGGCCATTTTGAGCCTGTAATCGAACCCACAATTGCTGATGCTCCAGATACTCAACTAGTCTCAAGAAGGCCAGTTTTATTGCTTCTTTAATCAGCACAAAAGTTTTCAGCTGTGCTAACATAATTGCAAAAGGATTTTCTAATGATCAATTAGCCTTTTAAAATGATAAACTTGGATTAGCAAACACAACGTGCCATTGGAACACAGGACTGTTGGTTACTGATAATGGGCCTCTGTACGCCGATGTAGTTATTCCATTAAAAATCAGCCGTTCCAGCTACAATAGCCATTTACAACATTAACAATGTCTATACTGTATTTTTGATCCATTTGATATTTTAAGTGACTCCAAACTTTTGAACGGTAGTGTATCTTTTTTTGCCTGTTATTTTGGCATTAATACGTTTCACATATCAGTTTGCTCTGACACTCGCCGGATGTGGTAGGGCTTGCAAATTATTACGAATTACAGAGGGAATCCCAGCTGCGAGCTGCCCAGACGAGCTAAATGCTTCAAGGCAAGCAACACTGAAGCATGCATGAGAGCACCAGCTGTTCCGAACGACTGTGTGATCAGACTCTCCGTAGCTGATGTGAGTAAGACCTTTAAACAGGTCAACATTCACAAGGCCGGGTGTACTCAGCGCATGCTGGCAAGTGTCTTCACTTATGGCCTTGCCTACACCTAGTGACTTTTTTTTTTTTTTGAGCAAAATATATTCAATTGTTTTTGGAATGGCAAGGCAGACAACATTAAACAGGCCTATTTATATAATGAATATGAATTCGGAGGGCAGAAATTATTAAATATTAAAGCATTAGACCTCTCACTAAAGGATTCAGTCATACGGAAGCTATTCTTAAATCAGAACTGATTCTCCAGCAGATTAGTAAGAATGGCTCACCCCATGTTTAAGAGGGGCCTTTTTCCATTTATTCAGATTACAACCTCTGACTTTCGGTTATTTGAAAAATGAAATAATCTATAAAAAAAATGCTATTTTTAAAATTTCAGTTTAATCCTCCAGAAAAGACAGAACAAATATTACAACAAAATTATGTTTAAACTCAAATATACTAATTTATAAAAAATATATATATATTTTTGGACAAAATGTTTAACTGTATCTAATTCTTGTAAATTATATAATAAATAGGACTCTTGGAGTTACAGTTGAAGTCGGAAGTTTACATACACTTAGGTTGGAGTCATTAACTTGTTTTTCAATCACTCCACAAATGTCTTGTTAACAAACTATAGTTTTGGCAAGTCGGTTAGGACATCTACTTTGTGCATGACACAAGTCATTTTTTCCAACAATTGTTTACAGACAGATTATTTCACTTATAATTCACTGTATCACAATTCCAGAGGGTCAGAAGTTTACATACACTAAGTTGAGTGTGCCTTTAAACAGCTTGGAAAATTCCAGAAAATGATGTCATGGCTTTAGAAGCTTCTGATAGGCTAATTGACATCATTTGAGTCAATTGGAGGTGTACCTGTGGATGTATTTCAAGGCCTACCTTCAAACTCAGTGCCTCTCTGCTAGACAATATGGGTAAATCAAAAGAAATCAGCCAAGACCTCAGAAAATAAATTGTAGACCTCCAAGTCAGGTTCATCCTTGGGAGCAATTTCCAAACGCCTGAAGCTACCACATTCATATGTACAAACAATAGTACGCAAGTATAAACACCATGGGACCACGCAGCCGTCATACTGCTCAGGAAGGAGACTCGTTCTGTCTCCTAGAGATGACCGTACTTTGGTGCGAAAAGTGCAAATCAATCCCATAACAACAGCAAAGGACCTTGTGAAGATGCTGGAGGAAACCGGTACAAAAGTATCTATATCCACAGTAAAACGAATCCTATATCGACATAACCTGAAAGGCCGCTCAGCAAGGAAGAAGCCACTGCTCCAAAACCTCCATTAAAAAAGCCAGACTACGGTTTGCAACTGCACATGGGGACAAAGATCTTACTTTTTGGAGAAATGTCCTCTGGTCTGATGAACTGTTTGGCCATAATGACCATCGTTATGTTTAGAGGAAAAAGGGGGTTGCTTGCAAGCCGAAGAACATCATCCCAACCGTGAAGCACGGGGGTGGCAGCATCATGCTGTGGGGGTGCTTTGCTGCAGGAGGGACTGGTGCACTTTACAAAATAGATGGCATCATGAGGAAGGAAAATGATGTGGATATATTGAAGCAATATCTCAAGACATCAGTCAGGAGGTTAAAGCTTGGTCTCAAATGGGTCTTCCACATGGACAATGACCCCAAGCATACTTCCAAAGTTGTGGTAAAATGGCTTAAGGACAACAAAGTCAAGGTATTGGAGTGGCCATCACAAAGCCCTGACCTCAATCCTATAGAAAATGTGTGGGCAGAACTGAAAAGGTGTGTGCAAGCAAGGAGGCCTACAAACTTGATTCAGTTACACCAGCTCTGTCAGGAGGAATAGGCCAAAATTCAACCAACTTATTGTGGGAAGCTTGTGGAAGGCTACCTGAAATGTTTGACCCAAGTTAAACAATTTAAAGGCAATGCTACCGAATACTAATTGAGTGTATGTAAACTTCTGACCCACTGGGAATGTGATGAAACAAATAAAAGCTGAAATAAATAATTATCTCTACTATTATTCTGACATTTCACATTTCTTAAAATAAAGTGGTGATCCTAACTGACCTAAGACAGGGAATTTTTACTAGGATTAAATGTCAGGAATTGTGAAAAACTGAGTTTAAATGTATTTGGCTAAGGTGTATGTAAACTTCTGACTTCAACTGTATATTTACAAAAAAAAAAAATGGGGAATTGGAAATGATGCAGACAATTACAGTGATGTAAGCCACAATCTATCTGTAATATTAAAGCTGATCTACCCCCACACCAAAAACGTGTCTTCACTAATATTTTCAACCTCTCCCTGACCGAGTCTGTAATACCTACATGTTTCAAGCAGACCACCATAGTCCCTGTACCCAAGAACGCCAAGGTAACCTGCCTAAATGACTACCGCCCCGTAGCACATCTGTAGCCATGAAGTGCTTTGAAAGACTGGTCATGGCTCACTTCAACACCAAACTCTAGACCCATTCCAATTCACATACCTCCCCAACAGATCCACAGATGACGCAATCTCAATTGCACTCCACACTGCCCTTTACCACCTGGACGAAAGGAACACCTATGTGAGAATGCTGTTCATTGACTACAGCTCAGCGCTCAACACCATAGTGCCCTCAAAGCTCATCACTAAACTAAGGACCCTGGGACTAAACACCTACCTCTGCAACTGGATCCTGGACTTCCTGACGGGCCACCCCCAGGTGGTAAGGGTAGGCAACAACTCATCTGCCACACTTATCCTCAACACGGGGGCCCCTTTAGGGGTGCGTGCTTAGTCCCCTCCTGTACTCCCTGTTCACTCACGACTGCGCGGCCAAGCACGACTCCAACACCATCAAGTTTGCCGACGACATAAGTGGTTGGCCTCATCACCGACAACGATGAGACATCCTATAGGGAGGAGGTCAGAGACCTGGCAGTGTGGTGCCAGGACTACAACCTCATCCTCAACGTGAGCAAGACAAAGGAGTTGATCGTGGATTACAGGAACAGGAGGGCCGAGCACGCCCCCATTCACATCGGCCGGGCTGTAATGGAGCGGGCTGAGAGCTTCAAGTTCCTTGGTGTCCACATCACCAACAAACTATCATGGTCCAAACACACCAAGGCAGTCGTCAAGAGGGCACGACAAGGGAGACTGAAATGATTTGGCATGGGTCCCCAGATCCTCAAAGTTCTACAGCTGCACCATTGAGAGCATCGTAACTGGTTGCAGTACGCCTGGTATGGCAACTGCTCGGCATCCGACCGTAAGACGCTACAGAGGGTAGTATGTACAGCCCAGTGTATCACTGGGGCCAAGCTTCCTGCCGTCCAGGACCTCTATAACAGGTGGTGTTAGAGTAAGGCCTGAAAAATTGTCAGGCTCCAGCCACCCAAGTCATAAGCTGTGTTCGAATACTCATACTAACCTCACTAACTGTACTATTTGTGATGTAAATTGAGTGTATAGTATGCTTATTGGTCATAGTATGCATATAGGTATTATGCCTAAAGTTTCCGGAATGTCGTACTACATTTGCTAAAATATGAAGTATACCAGCAGTGGACACTATTTTCGTGCTTTTAGGGCCCATATTGCAATTATTCAGAATATGGGCATGGCTTCATATCGTTTTCAAATGTGAAGAAAGGGTGGAAAATATGCAGCCGAAGTCCAACGAGAGCGGAGACAAATTCATTGCTTTAACTAATTATGGCAAATGTTAAGAAAATGTTGATCAATGTAATAAAGTAATGACTTTTCAAATAAGTTACCTTACATGTTATGTTGGCTGACAATTTGTTAGCTACACTATCCTTACGAACCACATAGCATATTATTACAGCAGTATGTACCAGTATGTTAGCTAGCTACCTAATGTTAGTTGGCTACTAATACATAACACTTGCCAGTATATTAACTATGTGCTATCTAACTTAACTACCCAATGTTTATTGACTTGATTATTCCCGTCATTCTTAGTTTAGCTAAGTGGTATAGTCGTTGTGCGTTCTCAATGGACATTCGGGTGCTTTCGTAAATCTCTGTTTTCAGAGAACTTTCGTCTGAGTGTGCCAGAGCGCAGAATAACTGATGAATTTACGAACGCTCAACACCCGTTGAATATGGCCGGTGTCAGTAAACGTCGGCAAAAAAGCGTCATTCAATTGTTGCCAGCAGCACAGTTACTGTCACCAACGCTCTGGATAACATGAAAACTGCCTAACCAGCTCTGCTAGGGTGAGTAAAATGGTCAGAGTGAGGTGTTCTCTCATTTGTGTCTGGGAGAAGTTAGCAAGCTAGCCAACGTTAGCCAGTTAGCTTGGCTGCTTATCTGCCGTTATGAGGCCAGAACGCTTGGGTAAACCCTACTCCTCGGCCAGAGTGTCCATTGTGCGTTCTGCAGATACAAACAGACAATCTGACAGCGCTCTGAATTTACAAACGCTCAGAGCGCACTCTGGCACTCCAGATTGAATTTAAGAACACACCCGAAGTCGTAAAATGTCGTTAGTCATTTGTTATGCTAAGAAGCTACCAAGAGGTTGCATAGCAACAGCATCAACATCTGGTAGACAGGCGAAGCACTAGTATGCTCAACTGAAAGGATACCGTTTGTTTACAGTGTACTAAAATGAGCTAATAGTATATACTCATTAAGTATGTAGCATACTGTATGTTAGTATGGGTATTCGAACACAGCTATAGACTGTTCTCTCGGCTAACGCACGGAAAGCGGTACCGGAGCACCAAGTCTAGGTCCCAAAGGCTCCTTAACAGCTTCTACCCCCAAGCCATAAGACTGCTGAACAGTTAATCAAATGGCTACCTGGACTATTTGCATTGACACCCTTTTTTATGCTGCTGCTACTAACTGTTTATTATCTATTCATAGTCACTTTACCCCTACCTACATGTACATATTAACTCAGTTACCTCGACTAACCTGTAGCCCCACACATTGGCTTGGTACCGGTGCCCCCTGTATATAACCGCTATTGTTATTTTATTGTTGCTTTTTTTACTTTTAGTTTACTTAGTAAATATTTTCTTAACTGCATTGCTGGGAAAGGGCTTGTAAGTAAGCATTTCACGGGAAGGTCTACACCTATTGTATTCGGCGCATGTGACATACGATTTGATTTGATTGAGGAAACAGTTTGCTTCCTAATCAGAAGGCTAATCTAATCTGGAATCAAGGAGCAAAACATGCCCTAGACAAGTGAGGTCAAGTGTAGAAACCTACTTTGGCTGGGATAGGGAATTGTTGTACCTTTGCATCCGTTGTGTGCAGTTCCCTCTTGGTCCCTCCATTTGATTGTCCGGATCTCGCCACCCCAGCCTCCTCCTACATGACTTCCTGGTGCTTCTAGGAGCAGATAATTGATCCAAAACAGATTAAATCTCATTCTCACGTTTCATTATAGCCTCTCACGTGACACGCAGTGCCTTCAAAGTATTCATACCCCTTATTCCACATTCCGTTGTTACACCCTGAATTCAAAATGTATTGAAATATTTTTTACCCACCGATCTACACACAATATCCCATAATGACAAGTGAAAACGTATATTCTGATTGTTTTGCAAATGTATTGAAAATGAAATACAGAAATATATAATTTACATAAGTCAATACTTTGTAGAAGCACCTTTGGCAGCGATTACAGCTGTGAGTCTTTCTGGATAAGTCTCAAAGAGCTTTCCACACCTGGATTGTACAACATTTGCCCATTATTCTTTTCAATATTCAAGCTCGTCAAATTGGTTGTTGATAATTGCTAAACCATTTTCAGATCTTGCCATAGATTTTCAAGTGGGTTTAAGTCCAAAAAAATTACTCGGCCACTCTGGAACATTCACTGTCTTCCTGGAAAGCAACGCCAGTGTAGATTTGGCCTTGTGTGTTAGGTTATTGTCCTGCTGAAAGGTGAATTCATCTCCCAGTGTCAGGTGGAAAGCAGACTGAACCAGGTTTTCCTGTAGGATTTTGCCTGTGCTTAGCTCCATTCAGTTTATTTTTTATCATGAAAACCCCATAGTCCTTAACGATTTCAAGCATACCTATAACATGATGCAGCCACTACTATGCTTGAAAATATGGAAAGTGATACTCAGTAATGTGCTGTATTGGATTTGCCCCAAACACAACACTTTGTATTCAGGACAAAAAGTGAATTGCTTTGCCACATTTCTTGCAGTATTACTTTAGTGCCTTGTTGCAAACAAGATGAATGTTTTGAAATATGTTTGTGTACAGGCTTCCATCTATTCACTCTATCAATTAGGTTAGTATTGTGGAATAACTACAATGTTGTTGATCCGTCCTCAGTTTTCTCCTGTCACAGCCATTAAACTATGTAACTGTTTTAAAATCCCTGAGCGGTTTCCTTCCTCTCCGGCAACTGAGTTAGGAAGGCCGCCTGTATCTTTGTAGTGACTGGGTGTATTGATACACCATCCAAAGTGTAATTAATAACTTCACCATGCTCAAAGGGATATTCAATGTCTGCTTTTTCTTTTGACCCATCTCCCAATAGGTGCCCTTCTTTGTGAGTCATTGGAACATCTCTTTTTTTTGGGTGGGGTTGAATCTGTGTTTGAAAGTAATTGCTCGACTGAGGGACCTTACCGATTTTAATTGTATGTGTGGGGTACAGAGAAGGTAGTCATTCAAAAGTTATGTTAAACACTATTAATGCACACAGAGTGAGTCCATGCAACTTATTATGTGAGTTGTTAAGCAAATTTGTACTCCTGAATGTATTTAGGCTTGCCATAACAAAGGCGTGGAATACTTATTGACTTATTTTTCCTAGCCACTGTGCTTCTGCATTGCTTGCTCTTATTGGGTTTTAGGATGGTTCTGTAAAGCACTTTGACAACTGCTGATGTAGCTACGCTGGTCTACTGTACTTCAAACAATGTGGGTATGTTGAACCCATTCCTTTAAGTTTCAAGGCTAGAACTAATCTTCGAACACCACAAATGTACTGTAAGTCAGCCTTTCATGAACTTACATGAACTCCGTTACTAGGCCACCAGGATTTATTGACTAAGCACAGCTATTTCCCCTCCTATGTTTTTGCTTTTCGATGCATTACAAATTGGAAAGGTTGTGCGTGGCATAGCTATGCATTCATGGAAAGGTTGTAGAAGTCTTATCTGTTTTCCTCACGGATTTAACAGTTAGAAATATCCCTATGCTTTGACATAAGCTCAGAACCAATTGTGTTACAGAGATTACAAGGTGCTTTTTATGTGCGGTTTATAAACTTGGGCTTTACCTTTAATGTGATTGAGCGTCACCCAGTAGTGCTCATCTGGGCTGAATGAGTCTTTGGACCACTCCAGCAGGTCCCTGGACACGTGACTCTTCAGTACAAACTCCACAAAGGTCCTGGTTAGCGCGTAGTAGGCTGTGCCAAAGTAAATCTGCACCCCGTGGGGCGGAGCACCCTTCTTTGGGCCTCCACGCTTGGGGGCCACGTGGGAGCCCCTGACCTCCCTGTGCTGCAGCTGAGTCCGGTGCCTCATGGCCGCAGGCTGCTTGATGCCCGGGGTCATGTTCCTGTCCCTCCACTCCTTGCTCTGCATGTAGCGCACCAGCTCCAGGTTGCTCTTGACAGGGAAGTCCTGGCCGCACAGGTTTAGCACCTTCCTCCAGGGCACAGGCGATGCCGCCAGGTCCCTCATGCAGTTGATGTCGGCCTGCAGCCGTGAGAAGCCGGCGTAGGTCACCATCTCGCTGTGGCTGGCCAGGAACACATTGGGGAAGCAGCCCACAAGGCTCGCCACGGCTTCCCTGTACTCCCGCGGAGCCTTGGCGTCCACATGGACACAGTAGACATTCTGCGGTGTGTAGATGGCCCGCAGCAGGCGCACCAGCAGCTCCAGCTCCTTGTGGACAGTGAGGATGAAGGCCAGAGGGTAGTCTTCCTCCTCGCGGCTCAGCGGGCTGGTGATGAAGTGAAGCTCCCTCACCAGGTGGGAGCAGTCCAGGTCCCCACCTCGACTCCCCATACCCAGAAGATAGCTCTCCACCTGGCAGTCGCGGCGTTGCCATGCTGGTGAGCCCTTGGTGCTGGGGAGGAAAGCTCGGCAGTACTGAGAGAAGGGCCTGCAGCCCAGGGGCCCGCTCTGACCCTGGGGATCCGTGCCATCCTTGGCCCACAGGTAGATGACCGAGCAGATGAGCATGCAGATTCCCAGGCAGAACAGGAAACTGCACTTTGCACCTTCCAGCTGGAGCATAGTAGTCCAGCACTGGACGGACACCACGCAACCACCTGCAACAAAAGACCAGGGTTAGGCTGTACTTTAAAACAACAAAGCCAGACTTGAGACATTAAGTCTTTTAAAGAGTCACCCTTCCATACGTTTTATGGAAGATTATCGGACAAGAACCACAATTATTGGCAATGTTTTACAATCTCAGAATAATCTGTGTTTCCTCGTTGCAATTCATACGGGGGTTCTTTCTAGAGGTGTTTAACGATCCAGCACACAGCAAAGATTAGTAGCTTTTTATGGAGCTCTTATTAATCCGATCACAACAGATGACACATGATAAAAGTGAGTAGAGAGGAAATGCATAGATAATGCTCCTAAATAGACTGAGGAAGCTGACTCAGGAAGTTGAAGAAATGCATCATTAAGCAATGCAAGAGATGGACGTCAAAATAGATATGCACATTTGAATTTTGAACCTAGCCATGCAAACAAGGTTTGTATTTGTGCAGTGTACAGGTTTTGAAATATGGAAATTCTCTAGCTCCTAGATACACAATACCCTGGCTCTAAATAAATAAGATCACATAGCCATAATTACCTTCATACATTTTCTTAATCATTTGTAAATCAAAGTAGGTCTACCTGTTGTTCCTGCTAACAGATTATCTTTGTAAGAAGTGAGCTACACTGCTTCGCTCGTTCACTGCGCTACCACTGGTGGAGAATCAATAAGAATCCAGTAGAAAAGGGAGACCTTTTGCTCTTATAACACCCTCTGCAGTTGCCTAATAGCCCACTTGTGCGACTTATTCACCTGAGACTTGCTAGAACCCTGTAATCAGTGGCAGTCCGTTGCAGAGATTTGGACATTGGGCTTGTTATGCAAATGTGTAATGAAATCCCAAGGGTCTCCCACATCCACGACACAGGCCATTGTGACATTAAGGAAAGAACAAAGAAGATTGGTCTCTGCAGTAATTCCGTTAACAGACAGATAATGTTGAATAGAACCCCCAGGGATTTATCTCATTCTTGGCGTACTGATTCATGAAGTAGAGAGAGCCGTCTTGTTTGTTTATGGCAAATGATTGAACTTCCATTGATTTCATGTTTGTAGTTAATGGGAGACTTTTTCACAGGAAATGAAACCGTCAACTGGCGTCGTTTATTTAGAAACTAAGCAAACTACGTGTGGGTAGCAGTGTATTATCCAGTATGTGCAAGATTTTTATATTTATTTGTACAAATGTGTCACTGTAGGTCTAATTTGTTGAATGTGAACCACCTGTTGCCATTTATTAGTTGGATTAAACACTGCTAGTTCTCATGGAGCCATGCTTTTATTTTTATCACCCGTTAATGGATTGACTAATAAACCAGATATTCAAACACTCTTAGGCATTATTAATTGAAAGCTCATCGTGGGAATGTTTAATACCACACACAGCATAGCATACTCCCCTCAGCAACATTTTGACTCAGAGCAAATACAATCTTCCGTTACCTCCTAGTGTTACACGCACACAGAGGATAAGGCTAGCCAGTTACCTTAATTGCAGTTGAGCCCGGGGTCCTTTCACTGAAGAAGAGGTTAAACATTAAGCCCCTGCCCAAGAAATGGCGAGCCGGAACCAGCAGGGAGTCAAGCCAGGCGCACGCAGGGAGCTGGAGCCATGGGTTGGCAAGGGATGGGCAGGTGGAGCTGATGCTGCTGCAGTCGGCTGTGCGCTGCCTTTGTTGTGGTTGTCTCAGGGCGGCGGGTGGCTCGCGAGGTCGTTGTACTCCGCATGCATCTCTGTTGTGAGTGTGTGTGTGTGTGTGCCTGCGTGTGTCATTTCTTGCCCTCACGGCTGTGGCTGAGGCGCTCCCTCTGCATCCCACCTGAGATGAGGGCCGGCCCTGCCTGGTAACAGGCGGATTCTCTCATTTGGCGCACACACACACCCATACACAAGCACCGGCAACCTTTCCCAACAGTCTCCTAGCACCCTTAAATTGATCTTCAACTACCTCTATTTTTTTCTCGCTTCATCTCTCACCCCGTATCTCTATCACTCTCTCTCTCCTCCCCCCACCCTTCCCCTCTCCTTCCCCTATTTCTGATTTAACACAAAAAAAACAAAGCAACCACAATCTTCTTCCTTCCAATGTCAGATTTGCAGCAGTCGCGGCATGGATTATGGATCTTATCCTTGCCTCGCCTCTCTCTCTCTCCCTCTCTCTCCTGTGAGAGTTCTTAAGTGGTTCTGCTGCTGTGGCTGGTTTAGTACTGTGCAGACAGCCTCAGCCAGTGTTTTGTTTGCTGCCTGGTCAGCGACTGAGATTAGTTATTGTTGTGTTAACAGGGCCACATGGCCAGAGGTCACATTGAGCTGCCACCAGGACACAATAGGTCCCCCCTGCTGGTGGGCTTTTGTCTTTGTGTGGCTGAGTGTGACGTTATGTATGTGTGTGTGTGTGTGTGTGTGTGTACATGTGTGTCACTCAGTAATGAAAATAAACATTCAGTAGTGATCCACATAGGTCCGTTTTTATGGAAGAGCGGGAAAAAGAACACTAAAAACAGAAGCTGTGTTGATTTGAGTGGAATAGTGATTTTCTTCCATCATTCCACAATTTGCTTTTAGCCTGCCAAATTAGGGATATAATGGCCTCCCCTCTCATCATGTGTGGTAGTCAAACTGCATATTCCTTTTCTACAACTGTTTGCATGCACACTGCGTGAAACCACTTCAATTGGCTGCATACAGTGCATTCGGAAAGTATTCAGACCCCTTGACTTTTTCCACATTTTGTTACGTTACAGCCTTATTCTAAAATGGATTATTAATAGTTTTTTCCCTCATCTACACACACTACCCCATAATGACAAAGCAAAAACAGGTTTTCATAAATGTTTGGAAATGTATCATTTAAAAAAACACACAAAAAACAGGAATACCTTATTTACATAAGTATTCAGACCCTTTGCTATGAGACTCGAGCTCAGGTGCATCCTGTTTCCATTGATCATCCTTGATGTTTCTACAACTTGATTGGAGTCCACCTATGGAAAGGCGCACACTTGTCTATATAAGGTCCCACAGTTGACAGTGCATGTCAGAGCAAAAACCAAGCCATGAAGTGGAAGGAATTGTCCGTAGAGCTCCGAGACAGCATTGTGTCGAGGCACAGATCTGGGGAAGGGTACCAAAAAATGTCTGCATCATTGAATGTCCCCAAGAACACAGTGGACTCCGTCATTCTTAAATGGAAGACGTTTGGAACCACCAAGACTCTTCCTAGAGCTGGCTGCCCGACCAAACTGAGCAATCGGGGGAGAAGAGCCTTGTTCAGGGAGGTGACAAAGAACCCGATGGTCACTCTGACAGAGCTCCAGAGTTCCTCTGTGGAGATGGGAGAACCTTCTAGAAGGACAACCATCTCTCTAGAGTGGCCAGACGGAAGCCACTCCTCAATAAAAGGCCCACTTGGAGTTTGCCAAAAGGCACCTAAAGGACTCTCGGACAATGAGAAACAAGATTCTCTGGTCTGATGAAACCAAGATTGAACTCTTTGTCCTGAATGCCAAGGTTCACGTCTGGAGGAAACATGGCACCATCCCTACGGTGAAGCCTGGTGGTGGCAGCATCATGCTGTGGGGATGTTTTTCAGTGGCTGGGGGACTAATCAGGACCTCAGCCTTGGGCGAAGGTTCACCTTTCAACAGGGCAACGACCCTAACCACACAGCCAAGACAATGCAGGAGTAGGTTCGGGACAAGTCTCAATGTCCTTGAGTGGCCCAGCCAGAGCCCCGACTTGAACCTGTCGAACATCTCTGAAGAGACCTGAAAATAGCTGTGCAGCGACGCTCCCCATCCAACCTGACAGAGCTTGAGAGGATCTGCAGAGAAGAATGGGAGAAACTCCCCAAATACAGGTGTGCCAAGCTTGTAGTGTCATACCCAAGAAGACTCGAGGCTGTAATCGCTGCCCAAGGTGCTTCAACAAAGTACTGAGTAAAGGGTCTGAATACTTATGTAAATGTGATGTTTCAGTTTTTGTTTATTTTGTTATTTGGAAAAAAATCTACAAATCTGTTTTTGCTTTATTGGTTATTCTGTGTAGATTGATAAAAATCAAAAATTCATCAATTTTAGAATAAGGCTGTAACGTAACAAAATGTGGAAAAAGTCAAGGGGTCTGAATACTTTCCGAGTGCAGTGTATGCTGTTTGTCTGTCAGCTTTGTGTGACATGGATTGTAATACAGTGGCAGCCAAATATATTTGGCACCCTTGTACTTTTCTTAGATAATTCTGATTTCTTCTCAAATAAGTTGAAGTTGAAAAACAATGTTGGTCTCCACACGTTATTGGATTGTCAACATTGCAGAACCAATTTTCTTTAGGGAAACGTACATTTACAATGTTAATTAAGAAAATGAAAACAAATGGCACCCATTAGCTAATACTTGGTTAAACAGCCTTAGGCAAAGATGACTGAGGGGGGAAAAAACGCTTCTTGTAGCCGTCAATGAGCATGCTGCACCTTTCTACTGGCAATTTAGCCCACTCTTCAGCTGCAAAAGCAACCCCACAGCATTATTGAACCTCCCCCATGTTTGATTGTAAAAAGGAACGGGAAGGTGTTATTTTCTTTGAATGCTTCATTTGGTTGTTGGTAAACATAGGAATAGCCCACTGCTGAAAGAGACACAAGCAAGCTCCATTGAACTTAGCAAAACCCCACCTAAACGAGCCTAAATCCTGGGGAAATGTTCTGTCGACCAATGAAACAAAATTTGAGCTCTTAGGCAATACAAATCAGTGTTATGTTTACTGATCGGATGACCAATTGAAGCATTCAAAGAAAAGAACACCCTCCCTACAATCAAACATGGAGGTTTGCTAATGCTGTGGGGTCGCTTTGTTGCCTCTGGTACTGGGGGTCTTGAAAGTGTGCAAGAAATCATGAAATCAGCAGATTATCAATGTGTTTTGGAGTGCAATGTGCAACCCAGTGTCCAAAAACTGGGTCTCTGTTGAAGGTTGTGGGTCTTCCAGCAGGACACCCACCCAAACACACATCAAAAAGCACCCAGGAACGGTTCAAGAATAAAAACAACTGTTCTGGAGGTGTCCAGCGATGACTCCAAATTCGAGTCCCATCAAACCTATAGCGAGATGTGAAAACAGCAGTTGTTGGAAGGCACCACTCAAGAGTGGGCCAAAGAAGATTGCAGCAAGCTCTTTAATGGCTACAATAAGCTACTTTTTTATCTCAAGTATTTGTTCCTGGGTGCCAACAATGTTGTCCTTGCCATTTGCTTTAGTTAGCTTAATTAGGCTAAAATTGTAAACGTACATTTCCCCCCCAAAAGTTGGTTCTGAAATGTTGACAGTGCAATAACATGTGGAGGCTAAATGTTTTTTTTCAATCTCAACTTATTTTATAGGAAATGGGGAATTATTTAAGAAAGGTGCCAATATATTTGGCCACCACTATCTTAGTACTAGGCTTAGGTTATTTATTGTTTTAAGATTGTAACTATGTTCCATTGAGATTTGGATTGTATTATTGACTAGGGCTGGGAATTGCCAGTCACCTCACGATACGATATTATCACGATACTTAGGTGCCGATTTTATAGTTATGTATGGCGATTTTCACGATGCTATATGTATTGCGATTCAATACTGTGATTTTATTGCGATTCCATGGTCGAAACATATTGCTCACTATATGTCTGCTGCAGAGCGACAAGAGAGCCACGAGAAAATGAGTTTTGATCAGTCATGGAAATAAAAGTTATAAAACAAATTGCCTCCTTATTTAAAAAGAAGATGGAGAACAAGCTAAGCTATAAAGGAAAAATACTCAAGTTTTGGTGCAGGTACAGCCAACTAGCGCAAAAATAATATTGCGATATTGTGAAAATGATACTATACGATATATTGTCAAAAATAATATCCCGATATGTAACTATCAATTTTTTTTCTTCCCATCACTATTATTGACCCGAATTACACTCGCTCAACCATGACCCTTCTTGCTTCATGTCTTTGTTGTTGTGGCTCTAAAGTACACCAAATAAATGTTTAACTTCTATATTTGCATTGAACAAGACTACATACCCGTAGGTGAGGTGAGAAGCCCTAAATGTGTTTTCCTTTCATAAACCATCCCCGTAATGTTAAATTAATCAATTTAAAATAAGATACTCAAAAGCATAACATATGTCATGAAAGTAATGTATAAGAATGTCGGGGCTTAACTTAACCTTCTCTTGGTTGCAGTGTGGTGACCCGTTCAAAGAAGAAAACCTTGTAGTCCTCAACGGGACCAAGGAAGAGGTGGAGAAACTGAGGGAGAAAATGGAGGAGAAGAGAGCCAAGGCCAAGGCAACAAAGGTACACATTCGTAGAGTTTTCTAATAACATTTTTAAACATGCATGATGCGTTGATGTCAAAGTGAAAATTGTATTTACTGTAAGTGGAAGTAAGGATTCGCCCCTTACTGGTTATGTTAGTTACCTGGAATTTACTGTAACATTTACCACGTTTCCATCCAACCATTTCATGGGGATGAATTAACTGACGCATTCAAGAATATTTGCATGAAAGTCTGTCGCCAATTAGATGGAAACCTAGCTATTGATCTTTTGTTTTTGTAGAAATCAACGAAGAGCAAAGTTGCTGAGACTGTTGCCAAGCAGTCTGACTCAAAAGGTAGGAAGTGACAATGATGCTTGATAAATATCATATTTGGGTTTTGTATACACACAGGCAGAAATTAGTACAACTGGTTTGCAGAATGAATTACAGTTTTGCTTTTCCACATTGATATTGCCCCCTGCCTAGCTCAGTTGCCACCCACTTAAAATAATTTGGACTTTCAATGGAAGCTGTTTTCTAGTGACATTTATTTAGATACATCCATAACAATGAGCTAATGATGCACGATTTCGCCTGGCGTAGAGAATGTGCTCTCGTCAGGACACTGTTGTTCAGAGGAGCTAGCCAACAACACAGCTACCACAATCACTTCAAACTGAAGCTGGAATGACAGCAAACTAGCTGCACTTCGTTTCGTTTGACCTGTTTTCTATTGATAGTTATTTGTATATATCCATAAAAATTATGCTGATTCATGATTTCGATTGGCTAAGAAAAGCTGCCTGCCGGTCTGTCTCATCCCGACTCCCGACACGTTCATTACTATGGGACAGCTGGAGATCGAATTTGAATATTGAAACAATGTTGCAAATGTCATAGACAGACAGCAAGGTTTATTCAAATCTCCGCTGTTGAAAACTAAATGTTAGTCTAAAAGAAATGTGAGATAATGTCTAGATGCTTTTTATAGTGGACATCAAGTTTATAAATTGCCTGGCTGGGCTGATGAGACAGTGGATTGCGCAGTCAGATGGAACCGAGTAAATAGGCATTTTAACGTCATAGATTTAGCCGGTGGTAACTTGTGGAATAGACACCTGCTGGAATGCGGTTTTAGCACAGTGTCAGCACAAAGGTCCATGTTAGCCTTTATACAACGGGTCGGGTCTAATGCTGATTGGTTAAAACCGCATTCCAGCCGGTGTCTATTCCACAAGTTACCATCCTCCAAACACCGGCTTCTCGGGCATTGTCACTTAAATATTGCTCTCAAACTAACCTATAGCTTCAATGAAAACATTTATTGATTTACATTTTAGTCATTTAGCAGACGCTCTTATCCAGAGCGACTTACAGTTAGTGAGTGCATACATTTTTTAAATATATTTTTTTCATACTGGTCCCCCGTGGGAAATGAACCCACAACCCTGGCGTTGCAAACGCCATGCTCTACCAACTGAGCTACACGGGACTAGGTAGATGTTCATCAGGTCAAACTGAGTTTTTGTAATGGTTAAAGACCCACTCCAACCTACTTTGATTAGCTTTTGGAACATATGATGCCAATGTTCAATGTATTCATATTCACACTATTGTCAAAGATTGTACCTCTCTTTTCATACACAGACGGGAGCTTCATGAAATGTTTCGGAAACATTCTGTTTTTCTCCCAAAAATGCCAGTGTTTTGGATGCTTGTTAAAACTTTCTTTGTTCCTATATAGAAAATCCAGAGTCCACTGAAACCGTTTCTGCAGAGGGCAAAACTTCAACACAAAATGGTGGAGACAGCAGCCAGCCAGGTATTTGTGGTTTATTTTAGTAGGGAGAGATACAAACACATGAAATGGATACTTGGGGATTTTGAGGCCCTTTATCTACTTCGCCAGAGTCAGATGAACTCATGGATACCATTTATGTCTCTGCATCCAGTATGAAGGAAGTTAGAGGTAGTTTCACCAGCCAATGCTAACTAGCGTTAGCACAATGACGAAGTCTATGGTATCTACTAGCTTGCTAGCAGTTACCATAGACTACCAGTCATTGCGCTAATGCTAGTTAGCAGTTGCGCTAACGCTAGTTAGCATATTCCTTCTTACTGCACGCAGACATAGAAATGGTATGCATGAGTTCATCGGACTCTGGGGAAGTAGATAAAGGGCTTTATTGCCAAAATCCTGAAGCATCCCTTTAACACTTTGAACAAAATCATCTGAATCAGTGCACCATAGTGTGTTGCTTGCGCTAATTTTCAACACCCTTAGATATTGCCTTTCAGACACTATAACCTCACCTTATAGTTCATAACTCAGCAGCATGATGTTTCTAACCCTATAACTGCTATTGTTCCATTGAACAAGGCACTAAACCCCTGTGTGTGTGTGTGTGTGTGTGTGTGTATTTGGGGGGATTGAGATAGGCAGAAGACCAATTTCCGTTTGGCACAAAAAAAGTATATTTTATTTTATCCTACACAATCGTCATTAATGGTAATTATGTCTTCTCCCCCTAGCACTCCCTGGACCCCCTGGTTCTTCCAGCTCCTCCAAGGTGGTTACACCCTTGGCGGCAACCGGGAGCAAGCGGTCCATCCAGACCATGGAAGAGAAGTCGGAGACCTACAAATCTCTCTTCACCAGCCACAGTTCAGCCAAACGCACCAAAGCCCAGACCTCCAACTGGGTCACCCACACCCCCTACCATTTCTAAATTACTTAACCTCCCCTATATCACCCCCAAGTGGTCATGGCAGGCATCACACACAACCAGGTTGTGTATTTGAAGGGTATCTATAAAAAGTTATTCATAACACATTCATAACCCATACTTAATACATTCATAAGCAGTACGTGAGCATTTCATAAATGCTTATGTCAACAACTGCAAGTTCAAAGTTCACATTTCTGTGACATAAAGGCAATATCAACATGCTACTGCTTATGAATGTGATATGTGGGTTATGAAGCCCTTATGTCGGTATCCTTCAAGTAAAGTGTTAAGGAATTTGACAGATTACTTTTTCTTATAGGTATTCTTGGCTCAGGCTAGGAATGGCTGTATTATATATTGGTCTTATCTAGGTATCTATCTAGGTTTCTATGTATAGATGTGGATTTGGCAAGTCATTTATGATTAATCTTTTGATTATGGTTTCCTATGCAATATGACATACAAATGTTTTGAAATTATATTTCAAGGTCGTAGTTTATCTTTTTGCTATAGGAAGTGGAATAGTGAGTTTTTGTAGTGTTCATTCAAAATGTGTATTCAATAAGCTCATTACTTCCATAAACATTGTCTATACTTAATGTTGATGTTTCCTCCAAATAGCTTGTCACCCACCACCACCCATCAAAATATAGATGGGGGGAAAAAACGTGCATATTTCATTTTTATTTAAATGGTTACCTTTTAAATACATTTTTCCACTTATGTTTGTTCACCCCTCAACCCAAACAATATCAAAATAAAGACTGTCCTTTTACTTTAAAAATGTAGTAATTTTTTATATGGAACAACATTATAGTAGTGTGTACAAGTAAAGGTGCATTAGGTCGAATAAATCCGGTATATTTTTTTTGTCCCTTTCAGATGGTATTTTGGGTGTATCACCAAACTACTGCTTTAAAAAAAAATAAACATTTACAGTATATTTATTGTAACTAGTGTACCTCACCTTTTCATGACACTTCAGGTGTTTTTCAGGTTTGAGGGTGGGTTTATAGCATTTAAGGTATATTTGGATTTAAATTACATTAGCCTACTTCTAATACATTACCATGAAAGTGTGAATGAACCCAAAAGAGCGCAAAGTGCAAATATGAATTCACAGAAAGGTGTCAAGGCTTTAATAATTCCTGTCACACGATGGCAGCAGAGATTTAACTTTGCCTTAGATTCTACTTAGCAGAGTAGACCTCTGGAATTCTTCTCTGCGGATAACTAGACTCTACTAACTAAGGATATGACCTCTGGAAAAAGGCGCATTGGGGAATTCTGTTTCTCATGCAAGTAAATAAATTAAATACAGTATGTGTGTAGGCCTACTCTTTCAATGAAAGACTGAGGAAAGCCCCTCAACGTTTCAATTTCCTGTAGCCTATGCCCTATAGGCCTGTCTACATACTCTGAGCTGTAATTTTCATTTTTCCCAAATCCCATGCCCTTGTAAAAAAAAAAAGTGTATTGTATTTTTTTCTTAATTATTAGGCATTTTACAGATATATTTATAACCTTCATGTAGTCCTCAAAGATGGATCAAACTGAAGCAAATGGTGCGAGCATTCTCATGAATTCATTCACATTACATTTTCACAGTACATCGCGTATAAATTGAGAGTCAAGAGAACAATAATTTTCTTTCAACGCAATTATGCACAAATAAATACCAAAAACGATATAGGCATATGATTAGTCATTGCATAATAATGTGCATTGTGATTCATTATCAATTTGAATGAAACCTTAAAGTATAGCCAGGCTATGGATTTTTGTTAGCCTTCAGCCGTTCATTGAACGAAAATTGGAATGCGTCAATAATGTGTTGATTTTGTAGTAGGCCTTAGTAAGTAGCTTAGTTGACAGGTATTTCGCTGTAGGCTATTCTTATCCTCTGGCATTTGGCTTTGAAGTTGCACTATTTCAGGATACATATTTTAATCTATGTACCCTACACAAGTTTACGATAGTCTAAATAAGTTTAACGTTTATATGAGACGGGATGAAATTAGTCTAGTGGTTTATGCCCAAAGAATTCCCAGAATAAATTGTATAACAAAATTGAGCTGTAGTTGATCGAAATGGAAAGAAACGAAAATAAATAGGCCTAAGCCTGTATTGGCAGCTCCTCCCATGGTTTACAAAATTATTTATTCGATGAAGATACACTTGAGTAAGATTTTACTCTGGAATGTGTAGATTCAACAGCAATACAATTTCAGAGAGATGTAGGAAAGTCTAACAGCATCAGAGTAGCTTACAACTGGAATTTGCATAGGCCTTCACTCAGGTGTATTACCATGCAGGGCGCATGCGCATTCCAAGAGAACCAGGTGAAATCAGCAATATAGACCACTTGCGAATTCACTCATTCGTAGCCACACCACTGGAATTATACTGCGTTCCTTACAGATGTCTTTACTGGAGAGGCTAGATTGGCGGGTAAGTTAATGCATGTTTTGCTTTATTGTGTTTTTTGAAAATATTAAAGGCTTATTACTTGTCTATCTTTCGACCTAAGTCAGCACGTTACATTAATTGTAGGTTATAGTTTTTTTAGGACCTTTGGACTAGGTTACTCAGCGGTATTTGATAGTGGCTGCTAAATATGCTATTTGAATTAATTATTAAAGGCAATAATTATGATAATAGACCATATAATGTTGATCCATTGAAATAAGATGGTCCTCGGGTGCTCACGACTTAGGAAGTTGAAACCCTGCAGAAGATAAATAGTATAGGTCTGAATTTGCCTTACACCTGGTTAGATCACTATACACTTATTACTCGTGTGACTTAAAAATACGTGACCAAAGGCGACATAGCTTCATAGTTCATATTGGCAACTGGTTTTCTGATAACTTTGCTTGTGCTATTCATTTCAAGAACATTATGTCTCCTGGTTTTCACAATACTCAGTAGACCAAATTTGCACCATATTATAACAAATACTATAGGCTACACTAGATAAATGGTTCAATAATAAAGTACTATAAATACAAATTTGTTAGGCTACTTTGAGATTGCGCATGTGCATCAAAATTCCTCAGTGTGACAGATAATATTAGCATAATTCACCTCTTTATTTTTCTATTTCGAATGAGCATTTCATATTCACCTTAAACCACATGGCCCATGTGACGACTAACATTTGTTGCTAATTGCTTTTATGGATAACGATTTACTTTACAGTTGTCTATTCTGTCATTAGTCCTTGTTTAAACAAATCGGCCTTGACATGATAGGCGATTGAAATTATAAAAAACAAAAAACTGTTCACAACAGAACGGCAAGGCTCCTCTTGCGTGTCTAACCTCGTTTACTCTGTTCCAGGGCGATGTAAAGATCCCTTAATTAGTGAGCATTAATTTCTGGTTCACATCACTTCACCCACAGAAGAACCACACGCAGCTTAAAGCCACCGCGTCGTTCATGGATGAGTTGATCTTCGTTAACCAATTTGTATTGTTTCCCAGAGACGCAACAGGCATATAATCCCATTCCCAAAACCTTCATGATAAATTTAGACACCTGTATTGTTCTCCCATGGATATAAATGATTATCGGACAGAAAATTATTCACACCTTTCATTTACTACTGTAGCCTATCTCTAGGACTAATTATCTTTCACAATAATATTGGAAACTTAACAATAAAAATAAAAGCCCAAGCATAAGTGTAGGCCTATTGTCTTTAAAATACTCCCTTTTGCTTGAAGTTATGCATATCAACACATCAAAGGGAACCTTTATTTTGGATATTGCACTGTTCCACCATAAATGTTAATTACATTTTGAGGAAGATTTTCGTTGAGATCCCTGGTGCTTAGTGGTTCCGAGAAGGAAGATGCTTTTAAGCCTTGGGTTTTTGAGGTTTGTGAAGGCACCAAACTGCAACGTGAAGCTCCGTAAAGTAATTATTCATAAGTAAGTGTAAGTAGGTTAAGTAATTGTAAATTATAAAAAATCAAATCAAATAAATAAAAAAGGTTTAGCATGGAAATCGGAATATTTGATATGAGCGCCTTGATGCTTGATGTATTAAGCGAAATATGCTAATTCGTTTTTCAGACTGTTGGCAAGCAATGGGTGGAGTGCTTTGCCAGTGAACCCAACGCCTGTTCTAATCGAATGATTTGATGGAGTCAATAAAAAGTGAGAAAAGAAACAACATTTTGACAGCCCTGCAATGTTATTGGCGTGGATCGCATTGGAGGATACGCGCATAATGGTTTACATTGATTTGCATATAGGCTATTGTTTTGCAAATGTACTCATTGCATTGATTATCGTATTGCTTAACATGGCAAAAAAATATATAGATTTTCTCAATTACATTCATAAGCTATAATTGTCATCACTTTGTAAAACAAGTTTTCCAACTATAATATTAATACATTCAGTTATTCAGCCACAATTACCAATAATAATAAAGTAGGCCTGTTATTATTATTTTATTAAGCTATAGTAAGGTTATCGGAAGTTTAGGCCTAATCCTATCATATTTGTGTCATGCGAGCAACTGCAGACGGACAGCAATATGATTGGCTCGTTATTCCAATAATAACCAATCAGCAAACTTTTCTTCTGCCATATTCAAGATGACATCATGACAAAGGCACGCCCACTAAAAATATATAACCTATGCAAATATAGTACACATGCTTCCAAGCGTGTTCAGTAAGGAGAAAAGGTTTGAACATCATCACTTTGTCCGTCAGAGGGAGTCAAGTTTCTTATTCAGCGCTTCTTCCCATATTCACTGAAGTACTGCTTACTGCGTCGTCGGGCTGGAAAGGGATCTTGCTTGACAACTGTTTTCACTCAGTTGCTGTTGAGACCTATGTTGATAGCCGCCCGAATCACGCTCAAACGTCAGTGCGCTTCAAGGAACCGCCGCCTCCACTCGGGTTGAAGAAGTTGATTCATGATTTCTAGGAAGTACAGTATTACTTCATTTACTACCTGGATTAACTCGTAGAATACCACCAATTTTCCTGGTCACCCTTCTTGGTGTAACATTTTGCCTGTCAGAAACTATGCTGTGGAAACTAGCAGATAACGTGAAGTACGAGGACGACTGCGAGGTAAATTCTAACTATACACAGAGACAAACCGCACGACATTGGGCCTAAGTTTCAACAAGGCTAGGATTTATGAAAAAACTATTTCATGAAAATGTTCTGGCCCTCATGCGCACCATCGCATCTGAAATTGGTAGCCTATTTTATCGATATTTTTCGTGCGACAATAGCTTTTAGGCAGACTACTTGATAAAAGCTTGACGGAATGAAAACGACTTTAATGCAACATTTTTAAAATGATAAATCATTTTGAATAAGACAGATCAGTGGTCGGTTTATGCTATTTTCCGTTGTCACTATTTGCTTTTATCGAAATTCAGCTGGTGAAACTTCAAGGCATTAGGGCACCCATGTTTGGTTTTCTGGTTTCTTAGCATTGTCAATATGTTTCTAGATATGATACATTATTAGATGTCTATAGGCTAATCTCGATGGGCTTTGACTCTATCCGCAGCATCTCCTCGACTAATGCATTGTAGACTGACGCCATGTAGTTTTGATTTCAGTAAATAACTTTTAGATTAAGCTATATGGATTGTAAAGTAAATTTGCTACATGAGTTGGATTTTAATGATAGTGGAAAGCTTTTTGATTTACTTAGGCTTATTTCTCTGAGCTAGGCCAAAGTCAGGTTATAGTAAATAATTACAATTACAAAATTATTATTATTATTATAGGCCCACATGTGTAGTAAAATAGTCCCCTCCTGACTGTTTTATGAGAGCCAATCGTGGTGACAGCAATATCTCAACAGTCCACAGAGATTGCAGAAAGGAGAAATGCTGTTCGTTCCTTTCCTTTTCAGTTTAACAAATTATGCATTATTAGGCTACTTTGAATACTGAAACCATGTATTGGTTTGGCTGGGATGAACAGCGTTTTTCTGAAAAATAGGTTAACCTCCAGAAATTGAGTACTGCAATAAAATAAATTGCCTTATTTTGCCCACTAAATGTGAGCCTAGGCATGAATGTGTAAAACAGTTCACAATGTAGGCCATGCTTTCTTAAACAATGGTGAAAAATAAATCTCGATGTCAGGCCTAGCTGTCAACACAGTTGTTATTTCCAATTTTGTCGACGATTGTTGATTAACTACGAATTTGTTTGATTGACAAGGGGCACAAAATATTATAATTTATCTTAATACCATTGTCAACCTTAACGAAGGTCTCTCTGTCCGCAGGAAAGGCACGACGGGAGTAGCAATGGGAACCCCCGGTTACCTCACCTCCCCGCGGTGAGCCAGCACCTTTATAGCCCGTCGCCGTCCCTCTCCCACTCGGCCAGCTCAGAATTCCAACCTCCGTATTTTCCGCCTCCCTACCAGCCTATATCATACCCCCAGTCCAGTGACCCCTACTCGCACCTCGGCGACCCTTTCAACATCAACTCCATACACCAGTCGTCGAACCAGCAGCAATCATGGCCGGGGAGACAGGGTCAAGAAGGACTCGGACCTCATTCGCGAAGCGGACTCGCTAGTCAGATTCTGGGCCTGGAAGGCGGCTCGTCCGCCTTGAGGAGAGAAGGTTTCCGCCGGCCGGAGCTGCTATCGCCTCACGCCCATAGCATCGAGTCATCCGTCATTGGTGATAATATAGGACTACACGAAATGGGCCATGGCCTGGACGATGTTCAAGTGAGTGATTTCATTGTGATTTTGTTGCTGAATGAAATTGAACGAAGCATGACATCTAAAACAATGGTTCCACTAAAAATAAATAGGCATGCAACATTTTATTATGGTTTCATGTAATGGATGTAATGTAAATGTCATATTTCATAATAAACTCCCTTGTGTAAGATTAAGTAAAACATCACTTATTTAAAACTTATTTTTTCAGCATGTAGATGATCACAGTATTATAATGGCAGATCAGACGGTCATCAAAAAAGGTGAGTTTATTTTACTTTCCACATAGGTACTTTCCTACTGTATATTGACAAATTGAGAAATGCTTTTACCACTTCAAGACAATATTCACTTACTGGTTTGTGAGGTAGACATGCTTGGTGTATAAGGCACTGCTTGTGCAGTCAGCCATTGGTGTGCAACAGGGAACAAGGATGCAATAGAGAAACATTAAGTGCTATTTCCATCAACTCCATCTCTGAGATTGCTTGTTACTAAGTACATACCTGGGAAAATCGACTTCTACAAATATTTTGCACAGTGATGTCCTTTGATTTCATTATAAAAATTCGGAATGGGAAAGGCTTTTCGTTGTACTTGTTCGTACATACATCGATAATCCCCATAGTCATGAGGTGCACTTAACTAAGCCTAGTTTGACCCTGTATGTATTCTCGTGCTGAGGTCGTTTGAATAGAGCACCAGAAAAATAACCTTTTCAAAATGGCAGGCTATAGCTGACAAGATGTAACTGTGAGGACATTGTGCAATCCTTGAAATCCTGCATTGACGAGAGTGAGTGAGAGAGGAGAGAGAGAGTGAGAGAGAGAGAGAGAGAGAGAGAGAGAGAGAGAGAGAGAGAGAGAGAGAGAGAGAGAGAGAGAGAGAGAGAGAGAGAGAGAGAGAGAGAGAGAGAGCGAGAGCTTTGGATAGTCTTTAGAGGTCTAAGCTGGTGCATTCGAGTCTTTTTGAATTCCAGTTAAAAGCAGTCCAATGGACTGTAATTTCTCGAGACTCACTGGTGGGGTGTGGCGTCCTGCTTGCAATTCAGTAATTTGTTGGGGCATGAAATGTTTTGCGTGAGGAGGATTCAGAGTATTATCTATTACGCCATTCCTTCAACAGTCTTTCACTCAGAAGAAGGTCATGTTGTGCATTGATTTGAAATTCTGCACCACTTTTGTAACTCAATGAATTTATAGATTTATGTAGGTATTGGATTGATCATATTAGTAGTATATGTATTATAGATGTTGTAAGGTTTGTTAAAACAACATCACTGTAGACATATAGGTTAAAGAACTGTAATGATAGATAACATTGTTGTGGAATGGTGGGTGACTACAGATAGTAGTGTGAATGACATGTCCTTAGCAACATTGGCAAGAATGGTAAAGAGTAGTTGATGTTGTCTTTTCTGTAGTAAAGCCTACATGTATAATGCTAAACTGCGCAACACGATGAAGCATGTGAACAAATGTATAGTTAACATGATATAGAATAGCCTAATGTGCATGCTCAAGTACCTATTTATGTTTTTAGCCAAAAGATTTTGATGGCCATTTAGGCAGTAGAAGGTTTGAATATTATATTTAATCCAGCTATAACCATTTGTGTTAAAGCTACCTAAATGCTCCTAATGCCTCGTTTTGCATACATATTTTTCTCAATTGCAGGCATTTTGGATTTCAGACACTCATAACATTGGTGGACATTGTTGATTTTCAGATTTGAATCAATACGATAATCTGATCAAACATACAGTATTAAGGAGGTAGCAAGTTGTACGATAAACAAATAGTTGTCGTTAAAATGTGCGATGGCTGACTTTATTGGTCTTACCCTCAATGGCAGACTGTGGGTAGCCTACAGCCTACTGTACATTCTAAACGGTGACAGCAAAACTTCCCTCTTAGCCATTTAGCCAATAGATGAGCTCTAAATCATAATTTTGCCCCCCTTTTGTGATTCTTCTCTCAGTACTAGGACTACGAGGGGGCAGGAACTTTGATCACTTACAGAGGACTTATTATGAGGGGGGCATTCTTGCTGGTGAGGACGAAGGTATATGTAGTGTACGTCTATGTTTGTCTGGGTGTGACTTGTTTGGTTTGACCCTTGAACTTTTGACCCAAAATGGCCACTCAGTTTGCCAGTTGGGCAAGTCTTTAATTAGGTTATTTTTAGTCACTCAATTAGAAGTAGCTACAGACCTTTGAACGTTTAATCCAAAATGGCCGTCCAATTTGGGCCCTGTTTCTTCAGATAGGCAAGGCAGGGATAAGGGATTAATTGGGAAGATTGCAATTGCATACTCCTCACGTCCTCTCTCCTTGTCTCCTTCTCAAAACCCATTGGAGGAGAAGGTCAGAGGGGAGGGACCTCTGGCTTTCTCATCCAATGGGTTTTGAGAAGGAGATGAGGAGAGAGGAGAGAGGACGCGAGGAGTAAGCAATTGAGATCTTCCCTCTGTGAAGAAGCATGGAGCAGTTGTGGATGTGTGCGGATGTCATGTCAGTGGGTGGTAGGAATGAGGGGACTTTTAGCTGTGACACCGCAGATATTATTTTTAGTGTACATTTTGGCTTCCACAAAGGAAACATGTTTGTTGTTTACGTGTAACAGTTCAGTTACCCAGATTTTTTACAAATCATTATGATGGTGTTAAATGTCACAGTTTATTATAAGGAAAAGCATGTTAAAGTTGGAATCCAAGCTGCAGTGTTTGGAGGTTACAAAAAGTGTGAATGACATTTACAACTGTCAGCAAACGCAGCCAGCCTTGATGACTCAAAACCAGAATTTGTCAAAGAAACAGTGTCTTCTCCCGGAACATTTTTACAATGTAGCACAACCTCCAGAAAGTCCAATAATGTTGTATAATGTCCGTCTGTCCTCCCTTTAAACAAAAATTCCCAATGGGACAATACAAATACATTTACCTTGATACTCCAACTTTTACTCTTACTTTTACTAATCCTACCATTTCTCTTCACATCTATATTAACCTACACCCATACGAACCTCTCCTCTCTCTCCACCCCTTTCCCAGGCCCCATGTCTCTCCCCAAGGGCAACTCATTGGGCCTGCCCTTCCAGAAGGAGTCCCTGCTAGGCATGGTGTCCAACCCCACCGAGGTGTTCTGCTCGGTGCCCGGACGACTCTCGCTTCTCAGCTCCACCTCCAAGTACAAGGTGACAGTGGCAGAGGTGCAGCGGCGTCTGTCCCCTCCCGAATGCCTCAACGCCTCCCTGCTGGGGGGAGTCCTGCGCAGGTCAGTATCCACACAACGTGAATCCATTATGAGATGGTTCTAAGACATTATAAGGGGTGTGAAACATGTATTGCAAAGCATTTTAACATCATCATAATACGCTATACCTGTCGGCTTTAAGTTTAGTTTTCGCCTGAACATTTAAATAAACAAATGCATCATAACTGCATCGTAATGTATTATACCGGCAGGTGTTACTGTTTTTTATTGGGTGCAATTGTGAACAATGGCCAACATCTAGTTCGTTAAAATTTGGTTCACAGCAGCTCAAAGGATCAGTGATTGTGGTACAGCTGATGTGATGTGGTGTAGTTAGGAGATCACGGTGAGATGTGCATACTATATATGTCTCAGTTTAGTCTGATATTGCTGCTGTTTTACAGCTATTGTTAGTGAGCTACTTCCGGTTGCTGGACACTAAGCTAGTAAAAGATTGTAGGTCTATACTCAGTTGTACACTCTTAGAAAAAAAGGTGCTATCTAGAACCTAAAAGGGTTCTTCGGCTGCCCCTTGAAGAACCCTTGTTCGTTCCAGGAAGAACACTTTTGGTTCCAAGTAGAACTGTTTTGATTCTACTTGGAACCTAAAACGGTTTTACCTGGAACCAAAAAGGGTCCTCCAATGGGGACAGCCGAATAACCCTTTTGGAACCTTTTTTAATAAGAGTGCAGGTCTATACTGTGAAAGTTCATACCTGGTTCATGGACAGACATTAGTTTAGGAACATTTAGCAAAATGTTTCTCTAAAAGCAGCTTTGGCTTTGTTGCTGTTCCTCTTCAGTGTTTGTGTGGATGCACCGTGACTACCTTTGTGTGTGCTCTGCAATTCCGGGTTCTTCGCTTTGGGGATATGTTACATCAGAGTAGCTAGCACCAGTATGTTAGAGTGTGTTTGTGTGTGTGTGTGTGTGTATCTATGAGTTCAGGGGGGGGCTACAGGGCTGTTTTAATTGCTGCTGAGCAGTTGACCTTCTGACCCATATGTCAGCAGGCAGTCTGTTGAGGGACTAGGGGGTTCGCCCCTGACCAGGGCTCCTGCCTATTTTTGCTGGGAATGCAAGTTTTTTACTTCCCCTGTGCCCCGGCTAGTGCCACACGCATGAATGCCGCTTACACACGCACACACACACACACACGCACACACACACACACACGCATACACACACACACACACACACGCACGCACAGACACACACACACACACACACACACACACACACACATAAACACAATCTGAGGCACTGTTAAGTAGGTCATGAAGCGATAGGAGGGGGTGTGGAGGGAGGGAGGCAGTCACACACGCCTCCCCAAAGACGCTGTCTCTCTCACCCGCCACGGAGGGAGCGAAGCCTGCCACTCAGTCATGCGGAAAACTGAATTGGCTACAGCGAGTGGAGAATGTTAGTGTTTGTGTGTGTGTTTAAGTGAGTGAGTGAGTGTGTGTGATTTCCCTGCTATGTTCTTAGGGCGGGAGAAGCATCATTTGTGTCATTGTGTATTTTCTTTTTAGGTTAGGATGGGTATCAAGGCTCTTTTTCATTTGATTTTATTGGTTTTCAAAAATGTATGATGAGCCTTTTGCTGCTAGGTTTTCTCAAAGTGGTAGGAAGTCTGAAGTTACGGTGACAGTAGCCCTTACAACATCACTTATTGATGCTTACTCTTCGCTTCATAGAAAAACCATTCCATCACAAATAGCCTATAGAATATGCTATATTCTTTAGTTAGAGGGACCGTTTTGAATTCAGACACCACAATTTCTTCACTATAAATTACCCCATTGTGGCCTTGTTTATATGAAAGGGGACATTTGTCAAGTAACGATGATGACACTAACTATCTTTGCCCTTATTTCTCCTACAGAGCCAAGTCTAAAAATGGTGGCCGGTCATTGAGAGAGAAGCTGGACAAGATTGGGCTCAATCTGCCCGCTGGAAGGAGGAAGGCTGCTAATGTCACCCTGCTAACTGCACTGGTAGAAGGTACGCTGCCCAATGTTTCCCTCTTCATATATAAAACTGTGGTCAATGAACCTCAACATATATGACATCATAGAAATACAATGCTTAGAACTCGTCTCCATCTTTACTCCTTGAACAAGTTGGCTCGTCCAAAATGGAGAGCCAATTGAATTCATTGTTGCACATATAATACACAGAGATGTGATAAGCAACATTTGGATTGATCTTTGTAGATTTGGATGATCTTTGTAGTCATCCTGGCCCATCAAAGATGGTTGTTTTCTTTACACCACTTCCACTGGTGTTGTACCATCTATTCATTATATTTATATGGTGAACCTAAACTCTGCGATCTGTTACTGTGACATGATTATCTATATTATTATTATATTTCCTGTATAAAACTTACTGTAACTTGGCTTCAAAAGTAGCTGTGGCTGGTCTTTGTCTTGTAATTTCCTCGTTTTGACCTAGCTGATGTTTGATTTAGTCTTTCACTACATTTCTCTGCCTTTGACAATCAAGGAAGCTTTGACGTTATCCACCCTGACTGTCTTGGTGACATTTTAAGGTTAGCAAGCAGCAGGCCAAGACCTGTAGAGCAAGAGAATAACCCTGAAACACAACTTCATGGAGTCCAACCCTGTCTATTAAGTCTGTAACATTATCTAATACGGCACATGTGACCAAAGGACAAAGAAACGTGTAGCTTGTAACCTTCCTGTCTTTCAAATCACACATAAACTCTTCAAAGATGTAAAATACCCATCTCCTGAAATAATTTTCAGGGCAAAATATTTCATTAAGATTTTTCTTGTTTCAATTATTGTTTTTAGGCAGGATAGTCACCTCTGTCTACTTTTTCATTAAATCTGGTCTTTGACGCTTTCGTTAGTCATACCTCGGCTAGACAATGTCTAAGCAATGACGCATAGCTGTGCGCCTAGCCATCCGAAGCTACGTGTCATTTTGTTTCTGGTTCGGTGCAGGAGAATGACTCGGGGCCAGTATTATTTAGAGACCTTCAAAGTCTGAATTATGGCTTGTTATAACGTGTTTGACTTGCCAGGGGGGTCAACTGACCTTAAAGCCTAGTGTTTCTGCATAGCTACATTCCCCAAGTGATGTGTGTGTCTATCAATAAGTGGCTCTGTTTGGTGCTACAGGCCGTCCAGGTGCAGTTAGCCACATACGCCCATTAAAGACCATGCAGGAAGTCCCCCCTGAAGATGGGATATATTCATCTCAGTGGCACAGCTTCCCCCGAGCCAAGAGACTGAGCGCAACTGATTATTTACGTTGCACCACTTCAATGTTCCCCTTTTTACATATAGTGCCCCCTGTGGGATGTGGTATGTCAGCAAGACCACATTCGCATTTGTCTCTTAGATAAGAGTTTTGTGTGTTTTTGTGTGTGTGTTTGTTTGTGTGTTTTATGTGTGTGCAACACTTGTGTGTTTGTTGAGTTTTCAAACTGTGTCTTTGTCTTTATAGGTGAAGCCCTTCACTTGGCAAGGGATTTTGGCTACGTGTGCGAGGCAGAGTTTCCGGCAAAGGCCATCGCTGATTACCTGTGTCGACCACATGTGGAACGCAATGAGGTCAACTCCCGCAAGAACATGCTCCTTGCTGCCAAGTGAGTCTCTCTCTCTCGCTCTCTCCTCCAAATGAAGGGATGTAATTTACATAAAAGCCCTGCGGGTTTTGAACGTACGTGAAGGTTTGGACTCGGTTAACATGTTTTCAAGTAGTTTTCAATCTGCTATTGATTAATAAAACATATTGATGTCTTGGCTACTTTTAAGACCTCCCAATTTCATAGTGTCTACAAGAAACAGTGTACGCCTATAAGTGGATCATTGTCACCTAGACATAAATCCAATAGTCCATGTCTGGGTCATGTACATTTCATTACCTTTATCTAATTCCTGTAATCTTTTGTTAAATTTTTTTGGTGTTGGGGGCGGGGGGGAGGGGGAGGAGTAGATCAGCTTTAATATTGCAGATAGATTGCAGCTTCTATCAATGTAATTGTCTCCATCATTTCCAATCCCCCACATGTATTCTTTTGTAAATATATATATTATTTTAAATATATATATATTTTAAAATATATTTTCCTTCTTTATTATTTTCCCCTAACCCTACCACCCTTCCCCTAATTGGAGTAAACAAATGGACAACAATACTTAGGCTTCCACTTCCATACTACATACATTTCACAGACAGTATATTTTACATTCGTTTTCTTTTGTTTGTTTTTAGTCCCAGCCTTCAGCTACCCTCAACCCCGCCCATATATCTGAAGACCATCCAGTTTTGATTTCTAGCTGCCATATATTTTTCTGCTGTGATGTTTCACAAAAGTTCTGAACCTTTCTATTCTCATCATTTCTACAGGATTGTAAATTATTATTAAATTATATTATTGATCGATTGACTATGACTTTTCAAATCACCCAGCAGTTCTATTTGCAGAGTTAGCTTCAAGTAAATGTTGCAATATTTCTGCCATTCCTGAACCTGTGACCAAAAACAAGCTACATATGGGCAGTACCAAAAAAGTGATCTAATGATTCTGTCTCTTCGAAGCAAAATATGCAGAGCTGGGATGGTTGTATTCCCCATATATATAACTTTCTATTGGTTGCAAGAATTTTGTATAATAATTTAAATTGAAAAACTAAGTTTTGAATCGGCGTCGTTTTGTGTATCAGTTCATAGACCATGTGACATGGAATCGGTACATCAAAAATCTCCTCCCAACTATTTTGCAACCTGTACGTTTTTTGGTTCTTAAATGAAACTGGTATACTTCTTTATTTATCACAATTTTCTTTAGCCAATTTTGGTCTTTAAAGCAAGACCGACAGACAAGTTCCTCACCTTATACCTTCAACATAAATCCAATAGTCTATGTCTTGGTCATGTACATTTCGTTAACCTTTATCTAATTTTTATTTTTGACAGGCAAATCTGTAAGGAGTTCACCGACCTGCTGACTCAGGACCGCTCGCCTCTGGGGAACTCGCGACCGGCGCCCATCCTGGATCAGGGAATCCAGAGCTGCCTGACCCACTTCAGCCTCATCACCCACGGATTCGGCTCACCCGCCATCTGCGCCGCCATGACCTCCCTCCAGAACTACCTGAACGAGGCCCTCAAACAGGTGGACAAAATGTACCTGAGCTCTGGCAGCGACACGCAGGGCTCCTCCGACAACGGTAGCAAAGCCTCCGACAAAATGGAGAAGCACAGGAAATGAGGAAATGCTCTCCCGTTGGACTGTATAGCCCCCCTTTCCCCTTTGGACTACTTTGACATCCTATTTAGTAGCGAAATTGGTCGATATGATTCCGATTCTAGATCGTTTGGGTTTTCGCACAGTTGAATTTACAATTTCCCCTATTATGGCCTGTGCTCTTTTACGAGTAGAGTTTTTCAAAAGACTTGTCCTTTCTTTTGCCCTGTTACTACCATTGGCTGGTTTCAATGCGAGATCGACCTACCTTGGTGCCTACTGTAATAGTAGGTGCTTAAGCTGCTTACAGCCAAAGGGCCTGGACTCTGTTGACATGGGGAAAGGAACAGAAAACAGACTTTGTTGTTTCCCTATAGGACATAATTTCAAGATGGGTCGCTGTGGCTGTAAATTCTTTTCAGCTTTTTTTCCCTCCTCTTCTGTCTGGAGACAAATCCTCTGATTTCCTGTGTCTCTTCCGCGGTGCTCAGTTCCCATTGGACTTACCAAAGGACACTTTTTTTTACTGGAGATAAGAAAATCCACTTCATTCTTGTTTTCTTTGTTGCTTAAATTTTCATAACGACTTCAATGGGTACAGTGTTATTGTGCTTTGTTCATGGGAGTTTCTTTAGTAGGTCTGATTTAAAAAAAAGAGCCTGTTTGTTTGTCTACGTTCCCCAGAAACTTTAAGATGATTTGCAATGGCAGCCATTCAGTGTTCGATAAGGGATGGTTACTTGTGGGCTGTGACAAAAACCACAGCAATGGGGTCTTTGTTAATTTTAATCCTGTCTTTAAGTACTTACATTGCCCATTGGTTCCTTTAGTATTTTTACAGTTTGCAATGTAAAAGGAATCAGTCCCCGACAAGATTAGATATCCCTCACCTTCAGTACAAACTATTCCATGTTGATGTTAACTGTATCCAATCATAATCAGCCATTTTCATCTAAATTGTATCTCTTCCAGCCAGTACACCAGCAAGTGTGTATGTGTTATGTTGTGTGAGCGTGTGTCTGTGTATGCTAAATGTATATATTTCTTTTGAAAAATAGTGTTTTTAATTAGAAAATGAACTACAAACAGAGGACCCCCCCGTTATCTTTACCTTGATTGTAAATATTTTCTAATTTATGTTGTAATTTAACGGGATATGTAAATAATGGTATCATTCTGGTGTATGGCTTAACTTTTTATAATGTGTTAAAGTTTTATAAATGGGTTAGTTTTTATAAAGTAGAGGTTAGGCAGTGGGTATGATATGCTTTTTGAATATGTGTAAAACTGTTTTAAAGTTATTGGAAAAAATAATAAAAAGTCAACCCTGTGTATAACAACTTTGTTGATATTCTCCCATTTGGGCAAGAGTTTTGCCTTGCATAGACATTTGATGAGATCTGAGGCAGTGGGTTATCTCCCTCTTTCCATTTCTCTCTTCCTCCACACACACACACACACACACACCTGAATGCACTCATGCACGCACACATGCACACACATACACACAAAGCAGCAATGTACAACAGGCAAAACATTTTCAGTTGTGTTTCATGAATTATGGGCAAGTCATTTGCGTGAAGATTTTCCTATTAATAAATGGCAAAAAAATGATGGGAACAATGGGCATCATTATGTAGTAAGTAACTTTGCAACACAAATAAGCAATGTGGCTTGGTGCATGAGTATAGTACAAAAAGGCATCATGTGAAGGCCATGCACTCAAGTGAGAGCAAAACATTTCTAGTTTATGTTTTCACTTAGTTAACCATTTGGTGCACAGCACACATACTTGTTTGTCTCCCTAAAGCTGTATATATATATATATATATATATATACACTACCGTTCAAAGGTTTGGGGTCACTTAGAAATGTCTTTGTTTTCCATGAAAACATACATGAAATGAGTTTGAATAGGAAATATAGCAAAATGCATAGGAAATGTAGTCATGGACAAGGTTAGAAATAATGATTTTTAATTGAAATAATAATTGTGTCCTTCAAACTTTGCTTTCGTCAAAGAATCCTCCATTTGCAGCAATTACAGCCTTGCAGACCTTTGGGATTCTAGTTGTCAATTTGCTGAGGTAATCTGAAGAGATTTCACCCCATGCTTCCTGAAGTTGGATTGGCTTGATGGGCACATCTTATATACCATACGGTCAAGCTGCTCCCAAAACAGCTCAATAGGGTTGAGATCCGGTGACTGTGCTGGCCACTCCATTATAGACAGAATACCAACTGACTGCTTCTTCCCTAAATAGTTATTGCATAGTTTGGAGCTGTGCTTTGGGTCATTTCCCTGTTGTAGGAGGAAATTGGCACCAATCAAGCGCCGTCCACAGGGTATGGCATGGCGTTGCAAAATGGAGTGATAGCCTTCCTTCTTCAAGATCCTTTTTACCCTGTACAAATCTCCCACTTTACCACCCCCAAAGCATTCCCAGACCATCACATTGCCTCCACCATGCTTGACAGATGGCATCAAGCACTCCTCCAGCATCTTTTCATTTGGTCTGCGTCTCACAATTGTTCTTCTTTGTGATCCGAACACCTCAAACTTCGATTCGTCTGTCCATAACACTTTTTTTCCCAATCTTCCTCTGTCCAGTGTCTGTGTTCTTTTGCCCATCTTAACCTTTTCTTTTTATTGGCCAGTTATTGGCTGAGATATGGCTTTTTCTTTGCAACTTTGCCTAGAAGGTCAGCATCCCGGAGTCGCCTCTTCACTGTTGACGTTGAGACTGGTGTTTTGTGGGTTCTATTTAATGAAGTTGCCTGTTGAGGACCTGTGAGGCGTCTGTTTCTCAAACTAGACACTCTAATGTGTATTTGTCCTCTTGCTCAGTTGTGCACCGTGGCCTCCCACTCCTCTTTCTATTCTGGTTAGAACCAGTTTGCGCTGTTCTGTGAAGGGAGTAGTACACAGCGTTGTATGAGATCTTCAGTTTCTTGGCAATTTCTCGCAAGGAATAGCCTTCATTTCTCAGAACGAGAATAGACTGACAAGTTTCAGAAGAAAGTTATTTGTTTCTGGCCATTTTGAGCCTGTAATCGAACCCACAATTGCTGATGCTCCAGATACTCAACAAATCTCAAGAAGGCCAGTTTTATTGCTTCTTTAATCAGCACAACAGTTTTCAGCTGTGCAAACATAATTGCAAAAGGATTTTCTAATGATCAGTTAGCCTTTTAAAATTATAAACTTGGATTAGCTACAATAACCATTTACAACATTAACAATGTCTACACTATATTTCTGATCAATTTGATGTTCTTTTAATGGACAAAAAAATTGCTTTTCTTTCGAAAACAAGGACATTTCTAAGTGACCCCAAACTTTTGAACGGTAGTGTATATATATCTGTACATTTATAAGCCCATCTTGGGAACAGGTGTTTTTGTGTGTTGCCCAATGGAAGCTGATCTCGACTTTAGCATATAACACACTGACAAATGTAAGAGTATGCTGGATGTTTCACAGTAGGAGAATACTATTTTGATCTGTGAGAAAAAATGATTGAACGAAAGTGCTATGGTGTTCAATGTGTTGACTCTTGAGCAAGGCTGCTTAATCATCACTTACCCATCCCCACTGATTCATATGGCAAGTCTTTGTTAACATGGAGCACAGCAACTCTTACAACACAAATCCCTGCCCCCATGTGAAACAAGTGTGTCATACCATCATGCATATTAGACACTTGACTCAAATTACAAGGGGATTTCAGAGTATCTCTCACTTAAGTGACACATATGTAGGGAGCCTACAACATCCCTCTTATCTCGGCTATCCCACGCCTCAATGAAATGTGTTACCACTGACATACTTTTAGCATACCTATTTTACTACCCTGTGTCCTACAGTGTTGTTTGGAGTGTAACAAAGTGCCTGGTTGGATAAATAGAAGCTGTTTGACTCATGTCATGCCTAGCAGCCCAACAAGTAGGAGCCTCTCCCTTAGAACCTGTTTGACCTGTCAGTCCCGCTATGGCTTAGCACTCTTAGCGCTCTACTAGCAGTTGTCTGTAACTGCCTTCAGTTATATTATACATTTTCTTCTCCAGAGGGGTTGAAAGCTGAGACAGGGGAACCGTTTCAATTGTCTTTGATGACCGATCTAGCACGGTTGCGATTGTCTCAAAGGCATTGACCAGAGGTTCTTTCTTTCTTTCTTTTCTTTCCTCTCTCAAACTATTGTTAATGTTTGTCTACTGCCAGGCGTTGCTTTTTGTTATAAGCTTTAGCCGCAAGCTAGTTATTAGCGAGGTACAGTGAGGGAAGAAAGTATTTGATCCCCTGCTGATTTTGTACGTTTGCCCACTGACAAAGACATGATCAGTCTATAATTTTAATGGTAGGTTTATTTGAACAGTGAGAGACAGAATAACAACAAAAAATCCAGAAAAACGCATGTAAAAATTTTTATAAATTGATTTGCATTTTAATGAGGGAAATAAGTATTTTACCCCCTCTCAATCAGAAAGATTTCTGGCTCCCAGGTGTCTTTTATACAGGTAACGAGCTGAGATTAGGAGCACACTCTTAAAGGGAGTGCTCCTAATCTCAGCTTGTTACCTGTATAAAAGACACCTGTCCACAGAAGCAATCAATCAATCAGATTCCAAACTCTCCACCATGGCCAAGACCAAAGAGCTCTCCAAGGATGTCAGGGACACGATTGTAGACCTACACAATGCTGGAATGGGCTACAAAACCATCGCCAAGCAGCTTGGTGAGAAGGTGACAACAGTTTGTGCGATTATTCGCAAATGGAAGAAACACAAAACAACTGTCAATCTCCCTCGGCCTGGGGCTCCATGCAAGATCTCACCTCGTGGAGTTGCAATGATCATGAGAACGGTGAGGAATCAGCCCAGAACTACACGGGAGGATCTTGTCAATGATCTCAAGGCAGCTGGGGGACCATAGTCACCAAGAAAACAATTGGTAACACTACGCCGTGAAGGACTGAAATCCTGCAGCGCCCGCAAGGTCGCCTTGCTCAAGAAAGCACATATACAGGGCCGTCTGAAGATTGCCAATGAACATCTGAATGATTCAGAGGAGAACTGTGTGAAAGTGTTGTGGTCAGATGAGACCAGAATGGAGCTCTTTGGCATCAACTTAACTCGCCGTGTTTGGAGGAGGAGGAATGCTGCCTATGACCCCAAGAACACCATCCCCACCGTCAAACATGGAGGTGGAAACATTATGCTTTGGGGGTGTTTTTCTGCTAAGGGGACAGGACAACTTCACCGCATCAAAGGGACGATGGACGGGGCCATGTACCGTGAAATCTTGGGTGAGAACCTCCTTCCCTCAGCCAGGTCATTGAAAATGGGTCATGGATGGGTATTCCAGCATGACAATGACCCAAAACACACGGCCAAGGCAACAAAGGAGTGGCTCAAGAAGAAGTACATTAAGGTCCTGGAGTGGCCTAGCCAGTCTCCTGACCTTAATCCCATAGAAAATCTGTGGAGGGAGCTGAAGGTTCGAGTTGCCAAACGTCAGCCTCGAAACCTTAATGACTTGGAGAAGATCTGCAAAGAGGAGTGGAACAAAATCCCTCCTAAGATGTGTGCAAACCTGGTGGCCAACTACAAGAAACGTCTGACCTCTGTGATTGCCAACAAGGGTTTTGCCACCAAGTACTAAGTCATGTTTTGCAGAGGGGTCAAATACTTATTTCCCTCATTAAAATGCAAATCAATTTATAACATTTTTGACATGTGTTTTTCTGGATTTTGTTGTTGTTATTCTGTCTCTCACTGTTCAAATAAACCTACCATTAAAATTATAGACTGATCATGTCTTTGTCAGTGGGCAAACGTACAAAATCAGCAGGGGATCAAATACTTTTTTCCCTCACTGTAACTGTTTGCAGTTCTCATCTTCGCTGTTTTCTCTTTTGAATGCCGCCACCAGTGGATGTTGGAGTTTTGTGGGTTTACTGTCATATGCTCAGAATGTTATGATGTTTGAGATGGCTGTGGGTTCTGAGTTACCATTAACATTCATAGCCTTCTAGGTTTTTAATGACGTGTTTCACTCCTTTACAGCATTTACAATATTCAATGAAAGCTGAATTATCCTGTATTTGTGTCTGCTGATGAACCCTCAAGAGTTTTTTCTCTCAGGGAACATCTGAAAGTTTCCCCCCCCCCTGTCATTTCCCCCCATTCATCACAACTAGATATTAATTTGCATTGGCCATATGTTATCCCTCTAAGCGTAAAGTGGCACACCCACTCACTCATTTTCAATCAACACAGGATGGTTTATATGTGAAGCAGGTTTGGACCTGTTACGTGTACCTGTACCTGAATCTAATCTGCGTCTGTTCTCCTAAACATAATTGATGAGCTAAAATATGTAAAGAGTTTGATCCCATTTCGACGCCCAAAGCTAGTTGTAAACTATCAATTCATCGAGCCATAATCATATTTTATGCAAGCTGTGTCTCGATTACCTTTCTATGTAGGTCACGAGAAGTCACATGACACAGTGGTGGCCAGCTATGCAAGATGTGGATGTTCCAAGGATTCCGGATAGCGGTGTGGGTGGTTGAATTCTCAGAAAATGTCGGAAGCGGATACCGAGTTTGAAACTGATCGCGCTAACAAAGATGAGAGTGAGAATGAAGGTGATGAGAATACTGGATGGACTACAGTCGCTAAATGACGGATAAAGATAACTAAAATTGCAGTTAAAAGGCCGGCTAGAAAGCCTACTGCTCATTGCACAACTACTTCACGGTTTTGTAGTAGGAGTGCAGTTTGAGGTTAAGAAGATGTACAGTACCTGGGAGATCCGTTTGATGTTGCCAAGATGGTGAAGAAAGTGTTGGGTACTGTGGAATCTGTGAGGGTGACCAGTCCAAATGTTTTTTTTTTTTGTGTGTCAGCAGAACAAAAAGAGTGCGTGCAACACCAGAATCAAGGAGAACGAGGTGACTGCTTTCGATTTTCGGAGCAGGGCACCAATCAAGGGCGTGATTTCTGGAGTCTCTGTGGAAGTTGGGGCTGAGAAGATCAAGATGAAAATTCCTAGAGTAGTTGGGGGTCGACGATTGATGCGTATGTTCAATAGAAAGAAGACAGAGAGTGCGTTTTGATGTCGCTCCCTACACATGTCAATATGGGATACAGTGGGGAAAAAAAGTATTTAGTCAGCCACCAATTGTGCAAGTTCTCCCACTTAAAAAGATGAGAGAGGCCTGTAATTTTCATCATAGGTACACGTCAACTATGACAGACAAAATTAGATTTTTTCCCCCAGAAAAACACATTGTAGGATTTTTTATGAATTTATTTGCAAATTATGGTGGAAAATAAGTATTTGGTTAATAACAAAAGTTTCTCAATACTTTGTTATATACTCTTTGTTGGCAATGACACAGGTCAAACGTTTTCTGTAAGTCTTCACAAGGTTTTCACACACGGTTGCTGGTATTTTGGCCCATTCCTCCATGCAGATCTCCTCTAGAGCAGTGATGTTTTGGGGCTGTCGCTGGGCAACACAGACTTTCAACTCCCTCCAAAGATTTTCTATGGGGTTGAGATCTGGAGACTGGCAAGGCCACTCCAGGACCTTGAAATGCTTTTTATGAAGCCACTCCTTCGTTGCCCGGGCGGTGTGTTTGGGATCATTGTCATGCTGAAAGACCCAGCCACGTTTCATCTTCAATGCCCTTGCTGATGGAAGGAGGTTTTCACTCAAAATCTCACGATACATGGCCCCATTCATTCTTTCCTTTACACGGATCAGTCGTCCTGGTCCCTTTGCAGAAAAACAGCCCCAAAGCATGATGTTTCCACCCCCATGCTTCCCAGTAGGTATGGTGTTCTTTGGATGCAACTCAGCATTCTTTGTCTTCCAAACACGACGAGTTTAGTTTTTACCAAAAAGTTCTATTTTGGTTTCATCTGACCATATGACATTCTCCCAATCCTCTTCTGGATCATCCAAATGCACTCTAGCAAACTTCAGACGGGCCTGGACATGTACTGGCTTAAGCAGGGGGACACGTCTGGCACTGCAGGATTTGAGTCCCTGGCGGCGTAGTGTGTTACTGATGGTAGGCTTTGTTACTTTGGTCCCAGCTCTCTGCAGGTCATTCACTAGGTCCCCCCGTGTGGTTCTGGGATTTTTGCTCACCGTTCTTGTGATCCTTTTGACCCCACAGGGTGAGATCTTGCGTGGAGCCCCAGATCGAGGGAGATTATCAGTGGTCTTGTATGTCTTCCATTTCCTAATAATTGCTCCCACAGTTGATTTCTTCAAACCAAGCTGCTTACCTATTGCAGATTCAGTCTTCCCAGCCTGGTGCAGGTCTACAATTTTGTTTCTGGTGTCCTTTGACAGCTCTTTGGTCTTGGCCATAGTGGAGTTTGGAGTGTGACTGTTTGAGGTTGTGGACAGGTGTCCTTTATACTGATAACAAGTTCAAACAGGTGCCATTAATACAGGTAACGAGTGGAGGACAGAGGAGCCTCTTAAAGAAGAAGTTACAGGTCTGTGAGAGCCAGAAATCTTGCTTGTTTGTAGGTGACCAAATACTTATTTTCCACCATAATTTGCAAATAAATTCATTAAAAATCCTACAATGTGATTTTCTGGATATTTTTTCTCTCAATTTGTCTGTCATAGTTGACGTGTACCTGTGATGAAAATTACAGGCCTCTCTCATCTTTTTAAGTGGGAGAACATGCACAATTGGTGGCTGACTAAATACTTTTTTCCCCCACTGTATGTGGGTTACCCTGTGCGGGCATTTGTCCCCAGGTTACTGCAGTGTTCCAACTGCAAAGCATTTTGGCATGTGTCAAGTGTTTGCAAAGAGTGTGACTTGAGTAATTATTTTGGTGCAGAAGATGATGATGTGGAATGTCGCAATTGTGGTGGGAAGCATGTACATGAGTTCCCTGAATGTCCTGTAAGGGTGAAGGAGGCAGAGATCGCTAGGATAAGAGCTCCAGCGTGTCTCCTATGCAGAGGCAGCGAGAAAAGTTAAAGGATGTTCTAGTGGTTCTGTTGCCGTGGAGACACCGCACTTCAGTGCTGTGGGTGCCATTCGCAAGGTGAAGGATCCAGATACCCTTGTCGTGAAGAAAGTACATTTTTGGGCATTTATTGCTATGGTGATAAACTGCACTGAATCGATAAGAACTACAGAAAGATTGATGTCATCACATCTGCAGCTGAACGTTTCTTGGGAATGAAGGATGTAACCGGTGAGGAGCTGCATGGTCTACTGACTGGAGCAGCAGTTCCGTCCTCTCTGGTCACCGGATCTGAGTAGGGCTCTGAGTGTATTTTGAAGTGAAGAGGGTTTTTAGTTTAATATTTTGTTTTCAGATGTTTGAGTGGATTAAACATTCGTTTATTTCCCTTTTCCATTTTGAATTTCCCCCCTTTTTTATATCACGCATCCAGTTTCCGGTGTAGTCCTCCCTAAAACACCACTGAAGAAGAAGAATGACATTGTGGTTCAAAATGGAGGAGGACAGATCGTGAGACACTCACCGGTGTAATGAATACTCGGACAGAGTGGTAAGATCCAATCGCAGAATGGCGATGCTTTATTAGAGTACAGACAAGGGAATAGCTTAATCGTGGTCGGGCGGGCTGTGGTCAAAACCGGGCCAGGCATAGACAGGCAGAGGTACCAAGGGAGCGGGCTTAGTCGTAGTCGAGGGCACAGGCACAGGATCAGAGGACGGTAATCACTGGGGTAGACAAGCAGAGGATTAAGCAATTCGGGGAGTCAAACAACAAGGCACAGGTCGGATACACGGGTAATCAAAAACAACAAACTCTCTCTCTCTCTCTCTCTCTCTCTCTCTCTCTCTCTCTCTCTCTCTCTCTCTCTCTCTCTCTCTCTCTCTCTCTCTCTCTCTCTCTCTCTCTCTCTCTCTCTCTCTCTCTCTCTCTCTCTCTCTCTCTCTCTCTCTCTCTCTCTCTCTCTCTCTCTCTCTCTCTCTCTCTCTCTCTCTCTCTCTCTCTCTCGGAACAAAACGCTTAGCAAGTCACAAAGGAACAATACCTCGCACCGACTGAACTTCTGAGCACACCTTATATCCTGCCCTAATTACGGACAGGTGTGCTCAGAACTCAGGTGAACCAGATCGAGTCTGATGACTCCCCCTCTCTGTAGATCGGGGAAGTGTCAGACTCTGTCTAGACCCAGCCAACCCCCGATCCCTTACAACCGGCTTCAAAGATGAGAAGAATCCTAAATTGTTACCCAAGTTGTGTGAGTCATTCTTTGGGCATATTATCCTGTCTTGATTGAAACAAATGGGTTCAGTTAACAGCACCTCAGTGGGAATGTGTTCATGTATGCTTGACTGCATACCAAAATGTCAATGAGTCAGTTTCAAAGAAGCAATGTCAATGTCAGTTCCATAGCACCTCATCACTTATTTTATCTACTCCATTCTTGCCCTTTCCTAACAGATGCAACATAACCACCTTTCAAATCTGCTCATCATTAAGAGTAATTTGCAGTCGCTCTAATCAGTACTGAAACACCTGACCACTGAAACCACTTAATAGTGCAAAGTTGAAAACATGCCATGTCACATGCCTATCAACTACAGCCGTTCCTTAATGCCTAATTTAGAATATCACTCATTGTCCCTTGAAAATGGGACAAGACAAAAATCAATACAGATAAGAGGGACACAAAAAAAATGGTCTAACCTGGGACTTGATTTTAGAGGAGGGGAGGAGGTCAGTTAAATGACGAGAACATCAAACAACAACGGGGTGAACAACTAATCCGGGGGAGAAAATATGGAAGAAACTAATCTAAATTACAGATGAGGATGGGTTTAGGGGGGGGTATAGACCCCAGGGAAGTAGGGAAGGGGCAGGGAGAAGGGTGAACTCACTGCGTAAGTCACTCCTCTTCTTCTCTGCTTTTTGTTCTTTTATTTTGGACTCATTCTGTGGGAATGTGGTGGCCTGTCCCTCTCCCTCCTCGGCCGCCCACCCAAACACCCCTCCTTCCCCTGCTCCTCACACATCCTACCAATTAGGCTGCAGTGCAGGCTGCAGTGTCGCCGGGTCCACAGCCACCCTTCTATCCCTCGCCTCTCCTCACAGACAACAGATGTCTAGGTTTCTCAGGGAACTAGCTCTGCTAGCTACCTCCGCTAGGAACCAAAATAAGGATGTTTTCCTCTTCTCTGAACTGCTAACTAACTGGAACTAGGGAGTAGGACTCCGCTTCTTATGATAGAGGTCACTTTTATCGAGGACAAGATTCCCCCCCCTTTGCTAGGGCCTCCTCTTCCTCCGTCTTTCTATTTAGCACAACAACAGAAAAATTGATCAATTACAAGATGGTCGACACCGCATCTCCAGCCAAATGAAAAGCATCTGTCGTCCCTAACAAACATACAGGCAGCCTTGTCCACCTATCTAGCACCGAGCAGCAACAGTAATTGGAACAAGCTGTTTAGTCAACAAACAGGCCTACATGTACACAGACTTGGTACTGTGCGGCCCAAATGGCTGAACAAACATCGCCTTTATAACAATGGAGTTGAAATGTCTAATCCTATTAGTATTAGACATTGACATTTGTCCAGTATTGTCTTCATTTTCAATGGATTATAGCCCTTATGGATTATGAAGGTATTATTGATGTCTCCCTTCCACTTCTCTCCCCTAGCTCTACCTCTCTCTCTATCTGTCTCTTTCTCATTACTGATCACATGGCTGATTCCCAAGCCTATGGTGCTAACGATTGTTAGCGGAATCCTAATGCTGTTGCAATGCGTTAGCCGTTAGCATTGGGTGGGAGGACTCTGTGGGGGAGAGGGACCGGAGTCACCCAGGAACCACCTGTTAGCCAGCCCAGCCCTGCCCAATGCATCATGGGAAGGCTTGGTGATGCCAACTTTTAATCAGTGCATGACACCCACATACAGTAAACTTAAGAACTCAGGTCAATAGAATTACAAACATTTTCCAAAAGCAAAGATTTTAAAGCTGGAATCCTTAATGGTGAAACTGCCACGTCCGTTTGCGATGTTACAACGACAAAGAAGTTACTGCAAACAACAACAAAAAATGTCCCCTCAGACATCATTGCACGCGCGACAGAAGAGCAGAATAACGCTCCTCACCTCCGCTTCGTCAACAAAACAAAAACAATAACAAAAAGTGGTGCTGTTTCCCTTACTGTGGATTCCATCTTTAAGGAATATGCCTACAACTCAAAAATAGCCAAACGAAGCACGTTATGAAATGCTATTGTAGATACTGTTATTGCGAAAGTGGAAAATTACAGATACAATTATGGAAAACTACCCTAGGTGCATTACACAGCCAACAGCAAAAAAAGTATTTTTTTCCCACATAACTGAAATACAGTAAGGAGGTGAGAGAGGGATTTGGACAAAAGCTGATCTTTGTAATGGCCTATTGACACACACAGCACATAAAGCATACATCAATTGCTTTTCAGTTATAGTGTAGATATTTCCAATGCAATAAAAACTAAAAAGATCACCAAGAGCACGTTGTGTCGAAGCAAATGTTGTAGCAGAAAGCAAATTACCCATGAAAGTAGATACAGCCTTCAAATGAACGTCTGATCTGTTTACCATGTCTTCAAATGAACATCTGATCTGTTTACCATGCCTTCAAATGAACGTCTGATCTGTTTACCATGCCTTCAAATGAACAGTGAGACAGTGAACCTCCCTACTTTGTTTCAAAGTATGGTAATGTTTGTGACTATAGAGTGAACACATGAGATGAGCAATCTTCAGGGATGGAATGGGACCAGAAAATGGCCCAGGCATTTCTAACACACTGGTCCATTTGGGGCTCCTACACTGGCCCATTTTTCTATTCTGCTCATAACCCCCAATTTAGCAGTTTTTTGCCACTGGGCAAAAGATGGAGCAACCCATCTTGCACTGCCAGAACTGCCCTATAACCAGTCCGTCTCTAGCAATCTTTAGACTGTCCAATACATCACTGACAAATATCAACACATAATACAAATCCACTTATTGTAACAAAGTGTAGTTCAAGTAATCAATGGTACATAAAAAATCACAAGACTGGATTAAACGTCATGACTCATGTGCATGGTCTTTGAAGGAGTCATGAGTAGGTTATACGCTGTCATACTTCTAGATGTAGTGTGCCATTGCATCATACACACGCTACATTTTCACAATTTAGCAGACGCTCTTATCCAGAGCGACTTACAGTTAGTGAATGCATACATTTTCATGCAGGCCCCCCGTGGGAAACGAACCCACAACCCTGGCGTTGCAAGCGCCATGCTCTACCAACTGAGCTACAGGGGACTACATGGGATATTATCTTTAACTGTCATCTTTTAGTCATGCCTTTAAAGGGAAAACAGCCCATACTGACTACCTCATGAAGCTGGTTGAGAGAATGCCAAGAGTGTGCAAAGTTGTCATCAAGGCAAAGGGTGGCTATTTGAAGAATCTCAAATATAAAATATATTTGGATTTGTTTAACACTTCTTTGGTTACTCCATGATTCCATATGTGTTATTTCATAGTTTTGATGTCTTCACTATTATTCTACAATGTAGAAAATAGTCAGACTAAAGAAAAACCCTGGAATGAGTAGGTGTGTCCAAAAAAAGGGGGGGGGGATCAAAATGAGATGTGTATCTGTTAAAGTAAGAGACAATAGTAAACATGTGAGACCACAGTTCTGCTTTCTTTGACAATAAATGCTTCCAGTATGGAGTGAATCACTGGAAACCACGTTAATTTCCTGCATGTGTTTATTCAGCGGAGATGAGATACAAGCTGTCCAGACTTGTTTGCAATGTGCAGGATCAAGGGGGAAAAGATGAGCTGAGAGAGAGCACTATATCCATTGTAGAGTCATGGCTGACGATTAGTGTTCTTTAAATGTACTGTATGACAATCACTTGAGGACTAGACAAGTTAGACAACACCAAAAGAGAAACAAATTACAATCAGTTAGGATAATTTCTCCAAAGAAATGCATTAGCAAAATGTTTTAGTCTCAAGTAAACAATTGATTCATGATACATTGTTGGATTGTTGGAGGAACCTACCTGTATATATAATACATTGATAAATCAATTGGTGTCAATATTGTTTCACAACAGATCACATACTCAGCATGCCCACTTATTAAAAACCATAGGGGCATGATCTGACACTAAAAAGGTGGGCTTCCTTCTCCATCCACATACCTCCCTCACACCTTACAACACCCATGTGCCATAGCAACCACAGCCAGTGTCCTAGGCCTGTTGAGCATTATTGTGTTGGAGAAAGACTTGTGTTTACAGTATACTCTGGCATCCGGCCAGGGTACAGATTTCTGCCTAAAGAGGGATGGTGATGAAAAGTGTCAATGCCGCCTTGTCAAATCGGCTACGCCCTCTTTAAACAACAGGGGACAGAGGAAGAAAAGCATTGCTGATCTCTCTACCTGAATTGGGATGTTCTCTACCCATCATTCCATTAACTCACATCTAAAGTAATTCTAGTTCACGCACGCAACATGTCCAACTCTTAAAGCTCAGTAAAAGCTAAGTGTAGGGAAAGTTGATCAGAAAACCAGTCAGTATCTGGTGTGACCACCATTTGCTTCATGCAGCGCGACACATAACCTTCATATAGAGTTTATCAGGCTGTTGATTGTGGCCTGTGGAATGTCCCACTCCTCTTCAATGGCTGTGCGAAGTTGCTGGATATTGGCGGGAACTGGAACATGCTGTCATACACGTCGATCCAGAGCATCCCAAACATGCTCAATGGGTGACATGTCTGGTGAGTATGCAGGCCGTGGCAAAACTGGGACATTTTCAGCTTTCAGGAATTGTGTACAGATCCTTGCGACATGGGGCCGTGCATTATCATGCTGAAACATGAGGTGATGGCGACGGATGAATGGCACAACAAAGGACCTCAAGATCTCATCACGGTATATCTGTGCATTCAAATTGTCATTGATAAAATGCAGTAGTGTTCTTGTCCGTAGATTATGCCTGCCCATACCATAACTGCACCGCCACCATAGGGCACTCTGTTCACAACGTTGATATCAGAAAACCGCTCGCCCACACAACGCCATACACGTGGTCTGCAGTTGTGAGGCTGGTTGGACGTACTGCCAAATTCTCTAAAACGACGTTGTAGGCAGCTTATGGTAGAGAAATTAACATTAAATTCTCTGGCAACAGCTCTGGTGGACATTCCTGTAGTCAACATGCCAATTGCATGCTCCCTCAAAACTTGAGACCTCTGTGGCATTGTGTTGTGTGACAAAACTGCACATTTTAGAGTGGCCTTTTATTGTCCCCAGCACAACCTGTGTAATGATCATACTGTTTAATCAGCTTCTTGATATGCCACACCTGTCAGGTGGATGAATTATCTTGGCAAAGGAGAAATGCTCATTAACAGGGATGTAAACAAATTTGTGCACACAATTTGAGAGAAATAAGCTTTTTGTGTGTATGGCAAATTGCTGGGATCTTTATTTCAGCTCATGAAACATGGGACCAACACTTTACATGTTGTGTTTATATTTTTGTTCAGTATAAATAACGTTCTGGGAACATGTTTAAATAAGACTTCTAATAACACTTCCAGCTTAGTTTGTGTTAACTGTTTTGAAAACAGAAGACAAAGGGTCTGTGAGACATGGGTTTGATCCTAGACACATGAAAAGTGGGATGTATACGGAGGGTACGGGGCAACAGAAGACGAACAGCAGAGGGGCTAAGAACTTTAGAGATCGGGAAAGGACCAATAAAACCGGGGGAAGGTTTGCGGGACTCCACCCGGAAGAGCAGATCCCGAGTGTACAGCCATACCCTCTGCCCAAGATGGTAGTGGGGAGCAGGGGTCCGGTGGCAGTCCGCCTGTCGTCGATACCTGGAGGTGGTCTTGAGAAGAGTGGCCCGGGCTCTCTTCCAGGTACGGCGACAGTGACGGACGAACACCTGGGCAGAAGGTGTGCTGACCTCTGCCTCTTGCTCCGGGAAGAGCGGGGGCTGATATCCTAGGGAACACTCAAAAGGCGAGAGACCGGCAGCAGAACAGGGAAGGGTGTTGGAGGCATATTCCACCCACACGAGTTGCTGGCTCCAGGTGGTGGGATTGGTGGAGATGAGGCAGTGAAGAATCGTCTCCAGGTCCTGATTGGCTCACTCCGACTGGCCATTGGACTGGGGATGAAAACCAGAGGACAGGCTGGCCGATGACCCAATAAGGGTGCAGAACGCCTTCCAGAACCGGGACGAGAACTGAGGACTGCGATCGGAGACCATGTCGACCGGCAGTCCATAGATCTGGTAGACATGCTGCACCATGAGCTGGGCCGTCTCCTTAGCTGAGGGCAACTTAGGAAGGGGAATAAAATGGGCGGCTTTGGAAAACCGGGCCTCTACCGTAAGGGTCCATCTGAACACTCCCTGCAGCGATGACGTATCCTAGGAAGGAGATAGTGGTGCGATGGAACTCACACTTCTCCGCCTTCATGAACAGCTGGTTCTCCAGGAGATGCTGGAGGAGCTGTCAGACATGGAGGACGTGCTCTTGAGCTGACTGGGAATAGGTGAGGATGTCGTCGAGGTAGAAAAACACAAATTGGTTCAACATGTCTCAGAGCACATCATTGACCAGGGCCTGGAACACTGCGGGAGGGTTGGTCAGTCCGAACGGCATCACCAGGTACTCGTAGTGCCCACTAGCCGTGTTAAAGGCAGTCTTCCACTCATCCCCTTCCCGTATCCGAACCAGATGGTAAGCGTTCCGAAGGTCCAACTTGGAGTAGATGGTCGCCCCCGGAGAGGCTCGAAAGCTGAGGAGATGAGTGGTAGCGGGTACCGGTTTTTAACCGTAATGTCATTGAGACCCCGGTAGTCGATACACGGACGCAGGGTCTTGTCCTTCTTCTCCACAAAAAAGAACCCTGTGCCGGCGGGTGAGGCAGAGGGACGCAAATCAAATCACATTTTCAAATCAAATATACCCTTCCATCGCTTTGGTCTCCGGACCTGACAGGGAATAAAGTCGCCCCCGAGGAGGTGTCGTGCCCGGGAGAAGGTTGATGGCGCAGTCATAGGGCCGATGCAGAGGAAGCGAGGTGGCACAGGCCTTGCTGAAAACCTCCCGGAGCTCCTGGTATTCCGTGGGACGGTGGAGAGGTCCGGGGCTTTTCCCAAGCCCGCAGGAAGACGTCCCGGGGCAGGCAGCGCCGACTTCAAGCAATGCGCATGGCAAAATGGGTTCCAACCCAGGATAGAACCAGTAGCCCAGTCGATTAGAGGATTGTGCCTCTGAAGCCAGGAGAACCCCAAAACCATGGGTGCATGAGGGGATTCAATGGGCAGGAACTGCATACTCTCACTGTGATTGCCCGACACTCTCAGGACTACGGGAAACATAGTGTGGGTGACTCTACCAATAGAGCAGCCATCCAACGCTCTGACGTCCATGGGAATGGAGAGGGGTTGTGTGGGGATTCCCAGCTCTGACACCAGGGTACAGTCCATAAAGCTCTCATTGGCCCCAGAGTCAATGAGCACCCGGAGAGATTTGGACTGGTCACCCCACAACAGGGTAGCATGGAGAGGGGTACGAGCAATGGAAGGTGGGAAACTCCCCGTACAGCTCACCAGCGTACCTACTTGATGAGCCTGGGTTTTTAATGGGCAGATAGCTATGAAATGTCCGGTAGCACCACAATATAGACAGCTCTGGGTGTTAAGCCTGCATAAGCGCTCAGCAGGAGACAATCTAGCCCTGCCCAGTTGCATGGGCTCCGAAGGAGGCGAGTTGGCAGCCCTCGGGTGACATCGGGTTCACTCGGACATGTAGACTTCGGAGGTTTCCGGGATTCCTCGGAGGCGAGGTGGGAATCGAAGGCGAGTGAGGCCGACAGGGCACAGATTCCCTCTCCCTCCTACGTTCTCGTAGCCGCCCATCAATCCAAATGGTCAAGCCTATGAGGGAGTCTAGGTCCATGGGCAGCTCCCGGGCTGTGTGCCCATCTTTGATTAACTCCAATAATCCGTGAAGGAACATGTCAAACAATGCTTCCGGGTTCCAGACACTCTCAGCCGCTAACGTGCGGAAATCCACTGCGTAGTCTGCCACACTACGGGAGTCTTGACGTAGCTGGAGCAGCTTACGAGCAGCCTCTCTCCCGGATAACGGAGAATTGAACACCTTCCGTAATTCCGCTACAAACTCCTCCAGGCTGAGGCAGACGGCGGAATGTTGCTCCCACACCGCCATAGCCCAGGCGAGTGCTCTCCCGGACATCAGCGTTATGAGGTACGCTATCTTTGAGTGGTCTGAGGGGAAAGAAGAAGGCTGCAGCTCGAAGACGAGGGAGCACTGGAAAAGAAAGGCCATGCAGGTTCCAGAATCTCCAGCATAGCGCTCAAGAGGAGGTAAGAGGGGTTCTCGGGACATTGCGGTAGGCTGGGAAGAAACGCCGCTGGTGGCGGGGTTGCTGAGAGTCTGGGGGATCACTGGTGTGGCCCGCTGCCTAGTAGGGAATCCGTGGAATTGCTCCAGCAATGTATCGAACACCTGGTCATGGCGTTCTGCCAGGGTATGGAGTCCCTCCATAAGGCATTGCAGTAACTCCTTGTGTCTTCCAATGGTGGCTCCTTGCTGGGAGACATTAGTGTGGAGCTGGTCTGAATCTGCTGGGTCAGTCATGGCCAGTTCGTACTATCACTACTCAGGATATGACCCTGATGCAGACACATGAGGTGGATAGTACAGTTCTCAGATGGTTTATTATAAACAGGGGGCAGGCAAAGGGCAGGTCAAGGACAGGCAGAGGTTCGTGATCAGGTCAGAGTCAGGCAGGTACAGGCAGGCTCGGGGTCAGGGCCGGCAGAATAGTCAGAACCAGGAAAACTAGGAAACAGAACTTGAGACACAGGAAGACGGGAAAGCACGCTGGTAAGACCTGACAAGACGAACTGGCAACAGACAAACAGAGAACACAGGTATAAATGCACTAGGGATAATGTGGAAGATGGGCGACCCCTGGCGGGGGGTGGAGACAAGCACAAAGACAGGTGAAACAGATCAGGTTGTGACAATGAGAGAGTGGTTTCTTCACTATAGCAAATTCAGAGATCGTTTTATAGCCATTCATCTAAAATAATTCATTGATTTTAAACAAAAAACACTTTCTGTTTGTTATAGATGGACAAGATTAATATGAGATGAAAGGTCAGTTCCTAACGAGTTCAGGAAGCCAAGCTAGAGCTCGGTGAAATGTTTACAGCGATGGGTGCAGACATTTTGATCAAGAGAGACCTTTAGAAAATGTACACATTTTCTCTATGTGCATATATATTTTACAGTTATAAAGGTGAAATGTTATAGTTAGTCATTTTATATTTTCATTATACTATATTTAGAAAGCATACAGTTGAAGTCGGAAGGTTACATACACTTAGGTTGGAGTCATTAAAACTTGTTTTTCAACCACTCCACAAATGTCTTGTTAACAAACTGTAGTTTTGGCAAGTCGGTTAGGACATCTACTTTGTGCATGATACAAGTAATTTTTCCAACAATTGTTTACAGATAGATTATTTCACTTATAATTCACTGTATCACAATTCCAGTGGGTCAGAAGTTTACATACATTAAGTTGACTGTGCCATTAAACAGCTTGGAAAATTCCAGAAAACGATGTCATGGCTTTAGAAGCTTCTAATAGGCTAATTGACATCATTTGAGTCAATTGGAGGTGTACCTGTGGATGTATTTCAAGGCCTACCTTCAAACTCAGTGCCTCTTTGCTTGACATCATGGGAAACTCAAAAGAAATCAGCCAAGACCTCAGAAAAAATATTGGAGACCTCCACAAGTCTGGTTCATCCTTCGGAGCAATTTCCAAACACCTGAAGGTACCACGTTCATCTGTACAAAAAATAGTACGCATGTATAAACACCATGGGACCACGCAGCCGTCATACCGCTCAGGAAGGAGACGCGTTCTGTCTCCTAGAGATGAACGTACTTTGGTGCGAAAAGTGCAAATCAATCCCAGAACAGCAAAGGACCTTGTGAAGATGCTGGAGGAAACAGGTACAAAAGTATCTATATCCACATTAAAACGAGTCCTATATCGACATAACCTGAAAGGCCGCTCAGCAAGGAAGAAGTCACTGCTCCAAAACCGCCATAAAAAAGCCAGACAGGTTTGCAACTGCACATGGGGACAAAGATTGTACTGTTTGGAGAAATGTCCTTTGGTCGGATGAAATAAAAATAGAACTGTTTGGCCATAATGACCATTGTTGTTTGGAGGAAAAAGGGGGTTCTTGCAAGCCGAAGAACATCATCCCAACCGTGAAGCGCGGGGGTGGCAGCATCATGCTGTTGGGGTGCTTTGCTGCAGGAGGGACTGGTGCACTTCACAAAATAGATGGCATCATGAGGAAGGAAAATTATGTGGATATATTGAAGCAACATCTCAAGACATCAGTCAGGAAGTTAAAGCTTGGTCGCAAATGGGTCTTCCAAATGGACAATGACCCCAAGCATACTTCCAAAGTTGTGCCAAAATGGCTTAAGGACAACAAAGTCAAGGTATTGGAGTGGCCATCACAAAGCCCTGACCTCATTCCTATAGAAAATGTGTGGGCAGAACTGAAAAAGCGTGTGCGAGCAAGGAGGCCTACAAACTTGATTCAGTTACACCAGCTCTGTCAGGAGGAATGGGCCAAAATTTACCCAACTTATTATGGGAAGCTTGTGGAAGGCTACCCGAAACGTTTGACCCAAGTTAAACAATTTAAAGGCAATGCTACCAAATACTAATTGAGTGTATGTAAACTTCTGACCCACTGGGAATGTGATGAAATAAATAAAAGCTGAAATAAATAAATCTCTCTACTATTATTCTGACATTTCACATTCTTAAAATAAAGTGGTGATCCTAACTGACCTAAAACAGGGAATTTTTACCAGGATTAAATGTCAGGAATTGTGAAAAACTGAGTTTAAATGTATTTGGCTAAGGTGTATGTAAACTTCCAACTGTATATGTAATCTCAAGCCTTATTCATACAGTTTTGTTTAATAGGATATACATCATATAAAATATAAAATTTTCATATTTGTATTATATTTGTACTGTGTACTTGAGCTTGTGTTTTCCTTCCTCATGATGCCAAAAGTGACTACACCTCAGCAATTAATAAAACATTTTAACATGAAGGTGAGCATTACTAGCATTGCTAGTTATTGTTTATGGCCCTCTCGTGATAAATACTGTAATTACTTTTGGGGATTACATAGATTCCATTTTCGATTCCATTTAGTTACGTTTAACTGGTTTTAAGATCAGGTATGGCCAGTTAGTGGGCTCGTCCAACACACCTGAACACACTTAGAGACTCACTTAGAGAGAGTTTTGTTGATTCTGAGAACGGAACGTATATGTTTTAAATAACATTTTTAGAACATTCTCTGAACGTTAAAAAAGTTTTAAATAGCACCATGAGGAAACCGGTTGGAAATGTTATGCTGAAGTACTGAAATTCCCACTGAAGAACGTTGTTTCTAAATGTTCTCCGAACAATATGAGAACATTATTTGAAATAGAACCATGAGGAAACCTGTAGGAAACGTTTAAATTCCCACAGGACAACATTTTTTGTTAACATTTCTGAACTATTTGAGAACATTCCAAATGTCAAACCAGTTGGAGAATGTTCCTAGAACATTACCAAAAATGTTATGAAATGTAACCATGTTTCAACTTTTAGGAAACGTTCTGTTAAAGTAATGAAAATACCAAGAAAATTAAGTTTTTTGTCAAATTCCTTAAATGTGCTGAAAATGTTCCAAAGCCAAGCAACTATCCTGCACCATTCCCAGAAAGTTGTGGGAAGGTTGAATGCAAATTAACCATAGGACAACCAGGCTCTCACCAAGCTCTAAGAAACATATGGTTCTCAGAACGTTATGTGCTAGCTGGGTATGTTGTAATGTGCAGAGCATGACATTGGCTTACTTTGCTGCAACAAATTGTGGTAGACCAGCTCTCATGGATTCAAGCAGTAGGCTTCCAATACCTTTGAATATTCAAACTTGTGTGAGAGAGAAAAAAATAGTCTGGCAAAGGTGAGAGAGAAAGAGAAAGAGAGGGAGGGAGAGGAGACTTCACATCAATGGCTAGATATGAACAGAATGTTACACTTTGATGACCTGGAATTTCATAACTGAGAACAAATGAAGGGTCAGGAATCAACCTCTCTCTCTCTCTGCGGGCTGTGTGTGTGTGTGCTTTCATATGTCTATGTGTGTGTGGTTTTGTGTGCGTGCGTGCGTGCATGCATATTTGCGTAGTTGCTTGAATGAGTGTGTGTGTGTGTGTGTGTGCTTGCATATGTCTGAGATAGAGCATGCTGCCATGCACCTGTCTGTCCTGGGTAAAAAGAGGCTAAACAAGAGTGACTACCACAGACAACAGTTCTGCTGACGCCCACTTCTGGAGAAACGGGAGAAAAAAAATAAAAAGAATATAGAGCATGAGAGAAAAAGCGAGGGAGGGAGAGGGACTGACAGGACGACGAGGAGAGAGAGAGAGAGAGAGAGAGAGAGAGAGAGAGAGAGAGAGAGAGAGAGAGAGAGAGAGAGAGAGAGAGAGAGAGAGACTAGTGGAGGATAGAGAGATACAGTAGCTGTAGATAGATCCCATATGGTAGAAACATGAGGCTGATAAATGTCTTATCTCAGCATGTTTTCACAATGAGATATGCTGCACACAGTATTGTGTGATAAGCTGTGGTCTGATTGCAGCTTGCTCACAGTGTAAATATTCATTATCAGCATCAAAGCACTCTACTGTACAGTATATGTGCCATATAAAACTAGTTTGCTATAGTATATGCAGAGACAACAAACAGGTTGAAGGTTTTATTTCGGCATGATCTATTTCTCACAACCCAATCCTTGCAATAGGAGTGATGAGCATTTTTGCTGAAAACAATGGCATTGCATATCATTTGACCACTGACTTATAACATTGATACACTCTTAGAAAAAAGGGGTGCCATTGGGGTTCTTCTGCTGTCCCCATAGGAGAACCCTTTTTGGTTCCAGGTAAAACCCTTTTTGGTGCCAGGTAGAACCCTTTTGGGTTTCATGTAGAACCCCCCTGTGGAAAGGGTTCTTGATGGAACATAAAAGGGTTCTACCTGGAACCATAAAGGGTTCTTCAAAGCCGAAGAACCCTTATAGGTTCTAGATAGCACACAGCTTGCCCAGAGCTGATTTCAGAGTAGCCAGTTAATATTGCAAATATGAAATAGATATCTGATTCTCACAAAACATCAGTGTAGCTATTGTAAGTTGTGTGTGTTCATGCATGTGTGTATGTGCCTGTTTTAAATCATACAGATGCCGAATGATACCACGTCACATTATCACACTTGGTTTATTGCAAGAGTTGTTGATGGGGCATGAGGGAGCTTGTACCAAATTATACTGAACAAAAATATAAACGCAACATGTAAATTGCTGGTCCCATGTTTCATGAGCTGAAATAAAAGATCCCAGACATTTTCCAAAGGCACAACAAGCTTATTTCTCTCAAATGTAGTGCACAAATTTGTTTACATCCCTGTTAGTGAGCATTTTATCCTTTGTCAAGATAATCCATCCACCTGACAGGTGTGGCATATCAAGAAGCTGATTAAACAGTATGATCATTACGCAGGTGCACCTTGTGCTAGGGACAATAAAAGGCCACTCTAAAATGTGCAGTTTTGTCACATAACACAAAGCCACAGATGTCTAACGTTTTGAGGGAGTGTGCAATTGGCATGCTGACTGCAGGAATGTCCAACAGAGCTGTTGCCAGAGAATTGAATGTTCATTTCTCTACCATAAGTCGCTTCCAACATCGTTTTAGAGAATTTGGCAGTACCTCCAACCGGCCTCACGTGTAACCATAACACAAATTAGTCTTATGGTGTATTGCAACGCCATATGGACATTTTTATTGACCTGCCACACCCAGGCATGGACGCACGCAAGCATGTATGCACACACACACACGCACAGATGTTTAAGCAATTCCTCTGTTATGCAATGTAACATACTGTATATAGCACATTAAGTAGGCCTATGTACATATATGTGACTGAATGGGGTTCGAACCCGGGCCTCTGGTGCGCTACAAGACTGTTAACTCACTGAGCTAAAACCTTTACATATATGCAAATGAGCTGAGCTAATATACATAAACATATACATATAGGGTACTTATACAGTGGGGTCTAAAATTATTGACACCCTTGATAAAATAAATAATTCAAATACTGAGATATGTTGTATGCAAAACATTTTGGGGAAATTATTTTATTTTATGCTAATACAATTGCTCAGAGAAAGACATTTTGTTTAACAACTAGTATTTATTTTCTCAAAAAGGTAGTTGTCAAAATTGACACCCCTAAAGATACTTATAATGAAAGTAGTAAACATTTTAGTATTTGGTCCCATATTCCTAGCATGCAATGACTACATCAAGCTTGTGACTCTCCAAACTTGGTGGATGCATTTGCAGTTTGTTGTGGTTGTGTTTCAGATTATGTTGTGCCCATTATAAATAAATTGTAAATAATTACCTCATTTTTTCCCCATAAATACAGTATATCTCAGTATTTGAATTATTTATTTTATGCAGTCATTATTGCTCATCTTCATCAAGGCTGTAAATAATTTTGGACCCCACTGCAAATACACATATATTGTACTTTTATTGTACTGAGTGTACAAAACATTAAGGACACCTGCTCTTTCCATGACATAGACTGACCAGGTGAATCCAGGTGAAAGCTATGATCCCTTATTGATCTCACTTGTTAAATCCACTTCAATCAGTGTAGATGAAGGGGAGGAGACAGGTTAAAGAAGGGTTTTATAGCCTTGAGACAATTGAGACATGCGTTGCATATGTATGCCATTCAGAAGGTGAATGGGCAAGACAAAATATAGAAGTGACTTTGAACGGGGTATGGTAGTAGGTGCCAGGCGCACTGGTTTGTGTCAAGAACTGCAACGCTGCTGGGTTTTTCATGCTCAACAGTTTCCCGTGTGTATCAAGAATAGTCCGCCATCCAAAGGACATCCAACCAACTTGACACAACTGTGGGAAGCATTGGAACACTTTCGACACCTTGTAGAGTCCATTCCCCGATGAATTGAGGCTGTTCTGAGGGCAAAAGGGGAGGAAGGTGTTCCTAATGTTTGGTATACTCAGTGTATATACACATACATACACAGTTGAAGTCGGAAGTTTACATACACCTTAACCAAATACATTTAAACTCAGTTTTTCACAATTCCTGACATTTAATCCTAGTAAAAATTCCCTGTCTTAGGTCAGTTAGGATCACCACTTTATTTTAAGAATGTGAAATGTCAGAATAATAGTAGCTTTTATTTCTTTCATCACATTCCCAGTGGGTCAGAAGTTTACATACACTCAATTAGTATTTGGTAGCATTGCCTTTAAATTGTTTAACTTGGGTGAAACGTTTCAGGTAGCCTTCCACAAGTTTCCCACAATAAGTTGGGTGAATTTTGGCCCATTCCTCCTGACAGAGCTGGTGTAACTGAGTCAGGTTTGTAGGCCTCCTTGCTCGCACATGCTTTTTCAGTTCTGCCCACAAATTTTCTATAGGATTGAGTTCAGGGCTTTGTGATGGCCACTCCAATACCTTGACTTTGTTGTCCTTAAGCCATTTTGGCACAACTTTGGAAGTATGCTTGGGGTCATTGTCCATTTGGAAGACCCATTTGCGACCAAGCTTCAACTTCCTGACTGATGTCTTGAGATGTTGCTTCAATATATCCACATACTTTTCCTTCCTCATGATGCCATCTATTTTGTGAAGTGCACCAGTCCCTCCTGCAGCAAAGCACCCCCACAGCATGATGCTGCCACCCCCGTGCTTCATGGTTGGGATGGTGTTCTTCGGCTTGTAAGCACCCCCTTTTTCCTCCAAACATAACGATGGTCATTATGGCCAAACAGTTATATTTTTGTTTCATCAGACCAGAGGACATTTCTCCAAACAGTACAATCTTTGTCCCCATGTGCAGTTGCAAACCGTAGTCTGGCTTTTTTATGTCGGTTTTGGAGCAGTGACTTCTTCCTTGCTGAGCGGCCTTTCAGGTTATGTCGATATAGGACTTGTTTTACTGTGGATATAGATACTTTTGCACCTGATTTCTCCAGCAACTTCACAAGGTCCTTTGCTGTTGTTCTGGGATTGATTTGCACTTTTCGCACCAAAGTACGTTCATCTCTAGGAGACAGAACGCTTCTCCTTCCTGAGTGGTATGACGGCTGCGTGGTCCCATGGTGTTTATACTTGCGTACTATTGTTTGTACAGATGAACGTGGTACCGTCAGGCGTTTGGAAATTGCTCCCAAGGATGAACCAGACTGATTTCGTTTGATTTTCCCATGATGTCAAGCAAAGATGCACTAAGTTTGAAGGTAGGCCTTGAAATACATCCACAGGTACACCTCCAATTGACTCAAATGATGTCAATTAGCCTATCAGAAGCTTCTAAAGCCATGACATAATTTTCTGGAATGTTCCAAGCTGTTTAAAGGCACAGTCAACTTAATGTATGTAAACTTCTGACCCACTGGAATTGTGATACAGTGAATTATAAGTGAAATAATCTGTCTGTAAACAATTGTTGGAAAAATGACTTGTGTCATGCACAAAGTAGATGTCCTAACCGACTTGCCAAAACTACAGTTTGTTAACAAGACATTTGTGGAGTGGTTAAAAAACGAGTTTTAATGACCCCAACCTAAGTGTATGTAAACTTCCGACTTCAACTGTACAAGTAACCTCACAGCTGCACCTCCTTCCCATAGCAGGCCAGTCAACAGGGATCCCATGAGAAGGAAAAATGTGCAGCCTGTAAACAACCATCCTGTTCTGACTTGTTCAAACAATTGCACCACACCGAGCAAGTCTACTAAAGCCTGGTGCGTAAAGAAAGACACTACAGCAATATCGAGGGAGGGAGCCAAATAATAAAGTGACATTTGCACATGCTGCTCTCTACACTTCTTTTACATACTTTCAGAGGTGTAGTCAATGTCAGAACTACTTAGTTGACAAAATAATTAGCTCCGTAGAAATGATGACCTCACAAAAACAGTTGACATGTAAATAAGCTTACTAGGAATCAGGCCTAGGCTCTGGGGTTCAAATACGATTTCAAATCTTTCAAGTACTTTGCGCGTTTCCTTGAGCCTGCCTGGAGTGCCGGGTGGACAGGGTTTGCACTTTTGGGACTGTTCTATTGGTTCCATTGCAACATGTAAACTCAATCAAACCCAGCTAAAGCATGTGGCATGATTTCAAATAGTATTTGAACCCAGGGCTGTTAGGAATGCTGACCTCACAAAACGCCATATCTGCTGGTCACAGGTCATTGGTGCCCTGAGCTACAGCCTAGGTACTTCCCTTCTATAACCTCTACACTTCACTTCTGAAGGGGACATACAGTAAACGCGTCAACGCAAAAAGAAGAAACACAAATCAATAGGTAACTAATGCACAGGAAACACAGTCTTCTGCATCCCAAATGGCACCCAATTCCCTATTTAGTGCGCTACTTTTGACCAGGGCCCATAGTGCTCTGCCTAAAAGGAGTACAATATGTTGGGAATAGGGTGCCATTTGGGACACAAGCCTTTAGGATGTAGCCAACAAACTGGATGGACGTACAACACATACTTGGTTAAGTGCTCATGTCGTCTGACTTCCAAGCCTCGGTAAGTGTGCTTGGAAGTCGGACAGTCAACAGCTGTCACAGAAGCATGAGGTGGTAGTGTTTTTAAAGGTACAATATTTAGTGTCTGTGCCACGGTTGAAACCCTAGCGGGGGTTTCCTCTTCCTGTCCATATGCAGCAGCTGCCTGGTGAAGGTATAACAACATGGTCTCATTAGGTTATGGTCTCGTCAATCATCTTGAAAAAAAAGTATACTTAAAAACTGGAAATCAACCAATCCTCCGTCGTGAACACAATGGAAAGGTCAAATGCTTTATTATCTAAACAATGCTCTACACATAGTCATACTATCAACAAACAAAGGTTACTAAGGTTACTGCTCGCTAAGGTTACGGTTAGGGTTAGGTTTAGAATAAGGATTAGGGTTAAGGTTAGGGCTAGGGTAAGGGTTAAGGTTAGGGTTACGATAAGGGTTAAGGTTAGGGTTAGGGTTAGTAGATAGTTACTTGAAATGTTACTGATAGTCTGTATGTAGTCTGTAGAGTATCTACAGATGGACTATCCAAATAAAGTGTTACCCAAAACGCTTTACATTATACAGGGTTGTGTTATCGATCATCAGACTAGAGGGTGACTTATGCTAATACTGTATTTCCTTATGCTCTTTATTTTTTTTTAACCAATATTAACATTACAGTGACCATTCGTTCATCATTTTCCATCCTTCTCTACCATCCGCCAGTGGTTGGCACCTTTCTCCTAGCTGCCATGTCATTGTAGGGCAGAGCTCAGTGATATCACAGGTGATGATGAGGTAAAAGGTTTAGGGGGACAGGATGAGTGTAGGCGATCTCCCTCTGCTCCGTCTACTGTCTCACACTGTGTGTGGAGGAAATATGTGCGTGCATGCGTATGTATGAGTGCATGAGTGTGTGTGTGTGTGTGTGTGTGTGTGTGAATATGGGTATGTGTGTGTGTGTTTGTGTGTGTGTATGGAACAGCATGTACACTCATAAACATCCTCCAGGCAATAGGCGTCATCCTGGGAATATTTATTTTAGCTGGTAACGCAAAGAGGCAGCCAACCCCTAATCTTGCCCTCAGCTCTTTTCTCTGAAACCCAGAGGAGGGGAGGAGGAGAAACAGAGAGAGGGGTCAGGGGTCAGTATGACTGTAGAGGATTCTCAAAGAGAGAGAAAGAGAGTGGTGGGTGCCAGGGACGAATGGGCGATAAATGGAAGAGGACGTGTGTGTGTGCACCAATGTGTGTGTGTGTGCACCAACGTGTGTGTGTGGGCAGATTGAGGAATTGGGGTGACTGGGGGCTGGGCGCTGAGGTGTGGTGGAGACCCCGTGTTTGATGGGGCTCTAAGGCAGGAAAAAGGGGGCAGATGGGGGGTGGTGGAGGTGAGGTAGGGGGTTCTACTAGTAGAGAGGGTGCTGGGTGTTCCCGGAGGCTGAGTGTAGCTCGGCGTGTGCCTGATTCAATGTGAATGGCAGCGTGCCGCGCGGCCCCATCCCCGCCAAATCCCTTTTGACACTCTTCACCTTCTCTTAGATGTCGGCGCGGAAGGAAAGAGGGACACACACAACACCAGAGAAGGCACTGACACACTCTCTCTCACACACTCTGTAGAACACACAGAAAGATGAACAGGGCACCTATTCAGTGGTGTGTACATTCATGACATGCCACATGCTATTTCTTTCACATGGGTCCACATGGACATGTGGACTACAGTACATGTGTTGATGTGCACAACTGGACCTGAAACGGCAGCCTACATCACTTGTCACAGCTCCTTGTGCCAATGCTGCTTTAGCTTTTAATCTTGGCTGCAATTTACGCTGCAATTAGAATTTGAGGTGGTCACTTGTCACACTAAACACTCAACTTGAATTATTTGGATTGTGGAGCACTGACATAGACACCTGTCATTGCGTATAGATCCCCAAGATGAATGTCTTTCCTTTGCAAGATGGACCACTACATTTCTATTCTATGCTGTCTTGCTCGATCTATGGGAATTTCAGGGTTACACTGGCCTCCTTATCTTTGTCTTATGACAGTGTAAATGTATTTTACCCTCATCACTATATTTAATGTGACACAGAGGGGACATGTTTGAGTGGGGCACAGTTGAGTTCCCACCCATCTGTATTTGGGGACATATTTTAGCATGGCACAGAGCTGAATACAGGTCCTGTGACAGGGGGGACAGAGACCTGCTGTTTTATGACCAAGGCTGCAAGTCTTCATGTCATCATAGTGCTTGTCGTGTGTGTGTGTGTGTGTGTGTGTGTCTGTCTGTCTGTCTGTGTATTTCTTTATATTTTTGGGGGACAATATTTGTATTTGTTTTGTTATTTTTTGTTGGGGGGGGTACAGGTACACTACCCATTTCAACTTATAGGTTTATAAAACATGTACCCATAGGCTGCCACTCAAAATTCCGTACAATCAGGAAAAATAGCACATAAAAGAAGCGGGCCTCCACCCCGAACCTCCCATCCCATTCCCCCAACCCCACCCAGCCAACATGTCTCCACCCCCACTCCTGGAAACCATGTTTCCCACCCCCCCTAGCAACTAGGGTTGCTCATCAAAAAACCAACTGAAATATCACATTTACATAAGTAAGATAAACATCTACCGGTAGCCATATCAATGACAAAAAAGAGAAGAGGTTTTACAAACAGAGGTCTTTTGTTTCTCAAATGTAAAACCTCTTCTCTTTTTAGTCGCTACTAAACAGCAACCTACAACGAGCCACCTAAAGCTATGTTTACTAGCAAACGTTAGCACGTGACTGGAGTTGGCTAGCTAGTTAGCCTGGCGCATGCTAACTTGTTATGCACCACGCCTCGCGTTTGTAACTTGTTAGCAAACATGTGTAACATCAGCAACTTTAAATACACTGAACAAATATAGAAACGCAACATGTAAAGTGTTGGTCCCATGTTTCATGAGCTGAAATAAAAGATCCCAGAAATGTTCTATATGCACAAAAAGCTGATTTCTCTACATTTTTTGCACAAATTTGTTTACATCCCTGTTAGTGAGGATTTCTCCTTTGACAAGATAATCCATCCACCTGACAGGTGTGGCATATAAAGAAGCTGATTAAAAAGCATGATCATTACACAGGTGCACCTTGTGCTGGGGACAATGAAAGGCCACATTAAATTGTGCAGTTTTGTCACACAACACAATGCCACAGATGTCTCAAGTTTTGAGGGAGTGTGCAATTGGCATGCTGACTGCAGGAATGTAGAGCTGTTGCCAGAGAATGTAATGTTCATTTCTCTACCATAAGCTGCCTCCAACGTCGTTTTAGAGAATTTGGCAGTATGTCCAACTGACATCACAACAGCAGACAACGTGTAACCACGCCAGCCCAGGACTTCCACCTCATGTTTCAGCATGATAGTGCACGGCCCCATGTCCCAAGGATGTGTACAACATTCCTGAAAGCTGAAAATGTCCCAGTTCTTCCATGGCCTGCATACTCACCAGACATGTCACCCACTGAGCATGTTTGGGATGCTCTGGATCGACGTGTATTACAGCGTATTCCAGTTCCCGCCAATATCTAGCAACTTCGCACAGCTATTGAAGAGGAGTGGGACAACATTCCACAGGCCATAATCAACAGCCTGATCAACTCTAAGCAAAGGAGATGAGGCAAATGGTGGTCTCACCAGATACTAACTACAGATGCATATCTGAATTCCCAGTCATGTGCAATCCATAGATTAGGGCCTAATGAACTGATTTCCTTATATGAACTGTAACTCAGTAAAATCTTGTTGCGTTTATATTTTTGTTCAGTGTAATTTTATTAGCTAGTTATGTAACATAATTGACAAGGGTTGACATTGGTTATGATTATGACCGTGGATGCACTTCAATCTCACAAACGTATAGGCATGACACAAGATAGGATTCCAAACAGATGTAAATAACAAGTATTGCATATCCAGCAAGCTAGCTAGCTAAGTTTACTAGCAAACAGTGAGGAGAAACAATAATACAACAATTTACTGTTGTAAATCTCTAAATCTAAAAAAGATTTGCCTAAGCATGCCTGATAGACATGGCTGTAGGTAGATACTGTCTGCCTACCTACCTAGGTACAATTGTAAGGTCTGGTCACTGTGAAAAGGTTGAGGTTCATGCCATATTTATTTATATTAGGCTAGATATTGTTGTAAATGTAATCTCTGTGCCTCTGCACATGTGTGCATGTTCTAGTCTACCCTAATGTTGAATTATGCTGTCACAGTTCAAACTGTACAATAGAGTATAATTATATTTTTGTTGTCTTGGGGCTTCTTCCTAGAGTGGATTCTAAATACAGAAACATAATTAATTTGCCTGCGTGTCATTGTAGCAGAACTCCCGTGAGCTGTATCCCTTTTGAGGGATTAGACTTAGTTATCTTGCTGGATTTCAAGCAGATGACTCACGAGGAGCTGAATGGCAGTTTGATCTGGGCAACACTCCTCCCACAGCTTTACAAGTATTCCCTGAACATACTGATCATACTGTATTTTCTTACTGTTTCATCATTGACCACCAGTTGTCTTAGCTACGGATTGTTACACCAGATTATGTGATTTAACCAAAGATTTTTGGTATCCATCACTGTGAGTTACAAGATAGGTACTGTTTGGTGTAGCACAGAGAATTTTCGACCAAACTTAGCTATGCCGTCTTCGTCCTCGATTCAGGGAAACAGGAGTCTCATAAAATGTCTGTATCCAGTTGCAGTTTGAATTTAGAAAATGCTAAATTATTAAAATATGATTTTTTTGCTCCATGACGTAATACAACAATGTGTACACCGCCATCTTGTCTGTTTCAAGTCGTCTCTCATTGATCAAGACAGGTCTCTGTCATCATTACATACAGCACTTTGGGGTGGACACCCACCTGTCTCGATCAATAAGAGATGACTTGAAATAGACAAGAAGTCGGCAAATATCTTTGGGTAAATCACATTATCTGGTGTAACAATCTGTAGCTACAGTTCTCTGCACTTGTGTGTCTCTACACCTGAGACACACTCGGTCACACTGAACTGTACTACACTGTTCATAATTTTTTTGGGGGTATGTTACTTTTACCATATAACATTCTTGTTGAATACCCAGTTATTTTGAGCTAACATTAAAGTGGAACTGACAGCGTTTTAGCTACTTTTGAGATATGAAACAAACTGACAATCATAATATCAGTCAAAAATATCAAATTCTTTGTTTATGCTTCAAAATCAACTTTATAAGAGGTTTTAAAAATGTTTGACAAAAAATGTCATGACGTACAGTAAGGCATTGTTGGCAGAATAGATGGATGCAGTTCAATGCATGATTAATATAATTCACCAATACATTTACATTTACATTTAAGTCATTTAGCAGACGCTCTTATTCAGACCGACTTACAAATTGGTGCATTCAACTTAGGATAGCCAGTGGGACAACCACTCCTTTATTTATTTTTATTATTATTATTATTATTATTATTATTATTATTATTATTTTATTATTATTATTATTATTATTATTATTATTATTATTATTATATATATATATTGTGACGTCACGAGAGGCTACACAGCTTTCAGCGGGATTGCTCAAGTAGTGCAAGGAGACAAGGTTCAAACAAAACAAGGATTTTATTATAGTTCTTGGGAAATTAACGAAAATATAACCAAATTCTGTTCTCTTGTGGCTCTTTAAGGGTTAACAGTTCAGGGATGTCTCTTCCACATCCAAAATCACAATTCTCACTCGCTCAGATAACTTTTCCCCAGCCTTACTGTAGTCCACGTTGCAGCTAGTGGCCAACCCAGCAAAAAGTCCTTCCAAATGTCTCTCACGTATTTCCACAGGTGCATATATCCAAAGGTGAGTATTTCCCAAAGGTAAGTATCTCCAAATCCTTATATTCCTCATGGAAGTGGACGTGCAGCACTCTTGTCCTCCAGAGAGCCCAGGTTGAGACTGTGTTTCTTCACAACCCACACACTCCCTCAGTGTGTCTCTTCCCTTCCCAAACCTTCAGCTCATCAGCTCCTCATTTGTTTCAGCTGCGTGGGAAGATTGGCCATAGAGGGGTGGAGTTCCCGACCATACCAGCAGATGGAGCCATAGCTGTCTGGGTTTGCAGCCATCTCAGGGGGATGTAACGTCCCTCCAGGACACAGCCTCTCGTGACATCACACATCCCCCTCCTCGGGACCGACGTCCTCGTCGGGTAAAGGCAGCGAAGAAGGCATCACGCCGGGAGAGGCCGTCCGCATTGCCGTGGTGCTTGCCAGACTGCTCTCTCTTCAACTCCTCCAACTCTAGGACCAGGGACTCAGTCTCCTGTTGTCTCTCCTTGAGTTTCTTACTGAACGCATCAGCCTTGGTTTTAGCAGAGTTTAGCTTCTGTTGAGCAGCTTTCAGTTCCTTCTCTCTCTCTGCCTCCGCATTCTTCATCTTGTTCTCCAACACCTTGTACTTCTCCTCTGCCTTCTTCTGGACCTCCTTACTACTGCGAGGGTCTCCTCACACTCCTCGATGGTCCTGCGCAGCCTCTCCAGCTCCTCCTGTTGCTTAGGGAAGGAGCTCTGTTGGAGTTTAGCCTGGAGGATATCTAACTCTTCTGTCTTCACGTCTAACTGTTGCTTTAACAAACGATACCTCTCAGCGGTCCCCTTCAGACCAGACAGTTCTTTGTCCAGATTCTGTAGCTCCGTCTCTGTGTCGGTCTGGGCACCTGCCATCCCTATCAGAGCCCGGGCGGGAGTGAGTAACTCGGAGGATTGCACCGGAGCCTTCCCAGGATGAGTCTTGCCTCTCCGTTTCCGAGGTACTCGGGTTATCCTCTCCTGAGACTCTCTCCAGAGTGGGTAAAAGGCTGGGCAGTCTCGTCCAATAAGGACAGGGACGGGAGGGAATCAACCACCCCCGCCGTCGTGTGTATGGTTCCCCGTGTGCTGGTCATTGTAAGTTCAGTAATGGGGTATTCTCTGGTGTCCCCATGGACACAGGAAACTGGGAGGACTTTCCCGGGGTCAGACACGTTGGGCCCACCAAATCCTTACGCACCAGGGTGGCCCGGCTACCAGAATCCAGTAAGGCCTCCACATCATGGTGATTCACAGTTACCGGGCAGGTGGGGGGTCGATCTGGGCCGCCATCTACGACTCCCAAGAGCGAGGCAAAACGGTGTGTGGGTGCTGAGCTGGAGGACTCCGCAGTGGGCATAGGTTCATCGGCTGGTTTCCCACACTGCCAGGAGATATGTCCCATCTCCCCACACCGGTAACACTGTCGAGTTTCCCCCTCCTGGTGTACTCTTCTTGGACCCGCCTGGTTTCTGGCTCCCCCTGGAGCCGGGATAAGTCCTGACGTGGCTGGGTTCGAGACCTTGGGGTCCTTTGGACGGGTTCTTCCCATTTGTGGTGGGGCCGCACTCCTGGGGTCTTTTCGGGAAGCATTCAGCATCTCCGCTGTGGCCTGGTACTTTTCCACAGCTTCCACGGTCAGATCAGCCGTGGTCAAGGCCTGTTGACTGATGAACCGTTTTTGCCTCATAAGGCAGGGCGCGTAGGTAACGATCCACCACAACGGCCTCCATCACCGCCGCTGCTGTATTCCTCTGCGGATCCAGCCATTTCCTTGCGATTCGGACAAGTTCATGCATCTGCGCCCGAGGAGGTTGGTCTGGTTGGAAGGTCCAGCTGTGAAAGCGCTGGGCCATACCAAACTTTGTGAGTCCATATCTGCTGAGGATCTCAGACTTCAGGGCATCATAGTCAGTAACCTGGTCAGGGCCCAGGTCCCGGACAGCATTCAGCGATTCCCCGGTTAGAAAGGGGCTAACAGACCAACCCACTGTTGCTTGGGCCAGGCTTCCCTAGTGGCCGTGGCCTCAAATGCATGCAGGTATGCCTCAATGTCATCGGTAGCTCCCATCTTAGATATAAAGTCACTTGCCTTTATTGGGCGGGTATTTTGGACCACCCTCTGTCTCTGCAACTGCAACTCCTCTGCCTTCAGAAGGTTGGCTTTCTTTTGCTCCTCCAAGAGAGCCACGTTTGCTTGCATCTGGGCTTGCTGGCCAGCAACAAGGGCTTTCAATATGTCCTCCATTTCAGTCGGGCGGGGAGCCTACGGCCAACTTGGAAAACTGGGTGATCAAACCTTCGGTATCCTCCTCTGACATGCACTATTAACGCTTGAGCTTGCCCGTATTCTCCACCATCTGTGACGTCACGAGAGGCTACACAGCTTTCAGCGGGATTGCTCAAGTAGTGCAAGGAGACAAGGTTCAAACAAAACAAGGATTTTATTATAGTTCTTGGGAAATTAACGAAAATATAACCAAATTCTGTTCTCTTGTGGCTCTTTAAGGGTTAACAGTTCAGGGATGTCTCTTCCACATCCAAAATCACAATTCTCACTCGCTCAGATAACTTTTCCCCAGCCTTACTGTAGTCCACGTTGCAGCTAGTGGCCAACCCAGCAAAAAGTCCTTCCAAATGTCTCTCACGTATTTCCACAGGTGCATATATCCAAAGGTGAGTATTTCCCAAAGGTAAGTATCTCCAAATCCTTATATTCCTCATGGAAGTGGACGTGCAGCACTCTTGTCCTCCAGAGAGCCCAGGTTGAGACTGTGTTTCTTCACAACCCACACACTCCCTCAGTGTGTCTCTTCCCTTCCCAAACCTTCAGCTCATCAGCTCCTCATTTGTTTCAGCTGCGTGGGAAGATTGGCCATAGAGGGGTGGAGTTCCCGACCATACCAGCAGATGGAGCCATAGCTGTCTGGGTTTGCAGCCATCTCAGGGGGATGTAACGTCCCTCCAGGACACAGCCTCTCGTGACATCACAATATATATATTTATGATTATTATTATTATTTTTAATGGGGGGTGGGGGAGGGGGGATAGAAGGATTACTGTTATAGCTACATTAATTGTAGTCCAAAAAATATTGCTATCAGGTTGTAAATCACAGCTGGCCTGGTACATTGTTTGCTGCCTCCACCCATTCGGGATGCACTGTTTCAGTTTCAATGACTTAATATTTTGAACAAAATACCAGATTACTTTAACTTGGACTTTAACTTTAGGCTGGGAATGTCAATACAATCAAACTAGCAAGGGCAATGATCACAGGTCAGTCATAACGTGGCTAATAGGCTAGCTGCACATGTGTCAAACACAAGGCACACGGGCCAAAGTATAAATGAGTCAACAGTTGAGTCATCTACTTTATGAAATTACAGCCTGACACACTCGTATCGGTGAATTCAACTTCAATTGCACTGCTTTTGTGTATCCTGTTTACAGCGCGCAGCGCTAGGCTACTAAAATGTTGCGGTCTGGCGTCGGTTTTTAAAGCTTGACAATAATTAACCAAAAAGCTAAACCTGCAACAAAACACCATGCAAAGGAGAAACATGTAGGCCTATTAAAGCAGTAGCCTAGGCTGGCTACTCAACTACAATACATTTTGAGTGCACCATACAGCAATGTTGCATTCAACCGCAACGGTGATCCATGCAGTGCAAAAAAATGAAAAATATGTTTTAAGTTTAAATGTTACAACACCCTGTAGCTACGTTTTTGTTATTTTGAGATATTAAATACTTTTTGATTAGGAGTTTGTCACCCCTGGGCTAGTGTATCTATTTCTGTAGCTAGCTATTTCTTTATTTAGCTAAAAACATGGAGCCTAGCGTTAGCTAGCTAGCTAGCTGCTGGGAGGATGTCATGTCATTGGAGGAGTGGCTGAGTGACTGACTTTTCCCCCTCATATCGTTTTTCGGTGGCTACAGCTAGAGATGTTGGTTAGCTAGCAAGAAATGTCAATCACTTTGCTAGCTAGCTATGCTGAACTTGAATTACTGTTATCAACAGTTAGCATATCTCTTAGTTTGGTTGGAGACAATGAAATGTATTTGGCATCGATCAAACGGGCGGGCAGGCAGGCAAGTTCCCATTCAGCTGTCAAAACGTCGGTTGGGATGAGCGTGCATTGGCAGGCAAGTTGCACAAGGACGAGCAGGCTACTATTCCCAATTGTTTATCTGTGCAAAAGTTTGAGAGGGTTTATATACATTTCCCTCGTTAGATTTTAGCTCATCTCTCTCTGACTACCAATAGTTGTTGACTTTGTTGATGTGCATAGGCAACTGAGGGAGAGAGAGCCTACCTTTTCATGGTTGTTTGACTGTGAAGTTCCCAAATGTAAGAGGACTCCTGTGGTATTAACATATTAGCAGAAATCCATTCAGGTGTATTTTGTGGCTTTGGCGAATGCGTTCTGATGATCTAAAGTCGCGCTGTTGCTACTGCTGTAAACACAGTCCAGTTAAAAGTCAAAGATGGCAGGGCCATGTGGCAAATGGCTTATTTCCATATAAGCCTACTCTAGCTCTGATTGGCTGTGGCACACCGGTCTCCGTAGACTCCGGTCCTGGACAATAAATATGTTTTTATTCGGTTTTATTTACTGTAGTGCTTATTACTTGTATAAAGTGAGACGCAGAGTAGGTGAACGGATGATCTCTGCATGTGTGGTTCCAACCGCGAAGCATGGAGGAGGAGGTGTGATGGTGTGGGGGTGCTTTGCTGGTGACACTGTCTGTGATTTATTTAGAAGTCAAGGCACACTTAACCAGCATGGCTACCACATCATTCTGCAGCGATACGCCATCCCATCTGGTTTGCACTTAGTGGGACTATCATTTGTTTTTCAACAGGACAATGACCCAAAACACACCTCCAGGCTGTGTAAGGGCTATTTGACCAAGAAGGAGAGTGATGGAGTGTGCAAAGCTGTCTTCAAGGCAAAGGGTGGCTACTTTGAAGAATCTCAAATATGTCTTCACTATTATTCTACAATGTAGAAAATAGACCTTATATAGACAGGTGTGTGCCTTTCCAAATCATGTCCAATCAATTGAATTTACCACAGGTGGACTCCAATGAAGTTGTAGAAACATCTCAAGGATGATCAATGGAAACAGGATGCACCTGAGCTCAATTTTGAGTCTTATAACAAAGGGTCTGAATACTTATGTAAATAAGGTATTTCTTTTTTTTTATAAATGTGCAAACATTTCTGAAAACCTGTTTTCGCTTTGTCATTATGGGGTATTTTGTGTAGGTTGATGAGGATTATTTTTTATTCAATCCATTTTAGAATAAGGCTGTAACGTAACAAAATGTGGAAAAAGTGAAGGGGTCTGAATACTTTCCGAATGCACTGTGTATACATTTTACGGACAGTATATTTTAATTTAGTTATCTTGTTGTTATTAGTCCCACCCTTCAGCTCCACTCAACCCCTCCCATCTATCTCTTAACACCATCCGTATTGGATTTATATATATATATATATATATATATATATATATATATATATATATATATATAAATCACACAACCACTTGTTGCTAAAACACAGACAGTGTTTTAGCAACATTCAATATTTTATATATATATATATATATATATATATATATATATATATATATATATATATATATATATATATATATAAAAAATATTGAATGTTGCTAAAACACTGTCTGTTCCACTTTAAATAGTGTACACTCCCTCTGTATTTTAGATTTGGACAAATAAACATCATTTGGATATCTGAATGTCTAGCATCTGTTTGATGCTATAGAGCTCTGTACAGCTTATATAAATATCTTCTGTGAATCCATAAAGACAGACATATTTCGAAGATTGATTGAAAATATCCATATTTATTTTATGGTGGTTCTACATCTACATGGTCTTATGCTGAGCCACACTGTCGGCGTTTACTCAGGCAGCCCAATTCTGATATTTTTCCCACTAATTGGTTTTAATCACATCAGATCTTTTTCAGAACTGATCTGATTGGTCAAAAGACCAATTAGTGAAAAAAAAGATCAGAATTGGGCTGCCTGTGTAAACGCAGCCATAGTCCTTTATCCAACTTCGGTACATTTACATTTTAGTCATTTAGCAGACACTCTTATCCAGAGCAACTTACAGTTAGTGAGTGCATACATTTTCATACTGGCCCCCCGTGGGAAACGAACCCACAACCCTGGCGTTGCAAGCGCCATGCTCTACCAACTGAGCTACAGGGGGACAAGTTGTATTTTTTAGTGATCCAATTGACATTTTAGTCATTTAGCAGACACTCTTATCCAGAGCGACTTACAATTAGTGAGTGAATCCATTTTTCATACTGGCCCCCCGTGGGAAACAAATTCTGGTAATGGTGTTTGGCATGGTGGGTTGGGGAAGCTGAGACTCTTTGTGCTTGTAGCAAATGGTGTTGTCCTGTCTGTGGTGAACGGCCAGCTGGATAAGACTGCCGAAAGTGGTGTAGGGCTTCTTAACCACCAACTATATGGTCCTCTTGCAGAAGATTTGCTGGTACTGCTTGTGGTGTTAGCATTTTACACTTTTTGTAGAGTTTGGGCAACATGCCTTTATTGGTAAAGGTGTCAACCGAATGGGACCGGCTAGCTTATTGTTTAGGGACAATGAGGGGACATTGGGAGCTGCTTTTGAGAGTCAACAAAGTGAATGGGCTGGGGGGCTAAAGAAGGTGTGAAAAGTCTTAGGAGGGTAGTTCTTACACAGTATGAATTGTTGTGTATGGGAGATTGAGGAGACATTGGCACCTCAATCGCTCTCATACACAACAGTACATTTACAATCTAAGCACAACCCTGCACAACCAAAAACCCATTCTTCATATCAAAGCACTGTCTGTAAACCTCCCCCAGCCCATTGACTTGGACAGATCATTCTTGTCAATAGTTGCCCTTTGCAGGGAATTTTTTGTAGACGTCTTTGTATTGTGTTTAGAGAATCTGCAGAAAGGAGAATGAAGTGGTTGTGTCATTACTGTTGTAGTCTTGATGTTATACCTTTCAGTGTCCCTTGCTGGTTTCTGTCCCACAATCTTGTTGTGCTCCGTAACCACAAGGTGTGTCCGCTTTCTCATGCTTGTGTACCCAAAATGCAGCCGTTTTGGGGTATTTTTCAGCAGGGCACTGTGGAATGACTCCAGATAACCTGAATTCTATAAAAAGAAAAGGTAAAAAGAGAACAGGGTTTGACTAAATTGATTACATAGTCTGGAAGGTTCTCTGTGGTCCTCAGGCTACCTCTAACCACCTGTAACCCAATAGCACACACAAACCAATCAAACACTACCCAAATCATGTTTATACCATGCTTACTGTAAATTGAGCTATCTTAGCCGTCAGCTTGTAAATATCTTTGCCAATTTACCTTCACCTTGTACAGAGCTAGGGTTTGGAAGCACATGTTGGTGGAATCAGATTCTGTACCGCCTACAAAATACACAACAATACACAATTTAACCACCCCACTAATTGTATTGATCTCTATTAGACTGACTAACTTAGCATACCTAACATGGTCATTTCAATATTGTTAGCTTGTTGTTAGCTAACTAGTGTCACTAAATTGGCAGCAAGATTGCTAGCCAGCTGAGACTGGCTGAGAACTAACTAACTAATCATAGACGATTTATACACATTCATCATTGCTACCAACACACAAACAGAGAGTGAGTTAGCTATATTGACATTCCTATTTTTAGTAACAGAGTGTTTTCCAGACAAGAGTGGAATAGATGTCTACCAGATTGAGCTACTCTTATTTGTTAACATTAACTAGCCTATGTTAGCTAACGTCAGTCAAAGATAGAATGAACAAACAAACCAAAATGTTTACTCTGCTGAAGGTATCTACCAGTCTAGCACTGACTACCATGGCGTAGTCGAAATTGATTGACGTTGTGTAAACCAAAAAAGATAGCTATATGATTTAGCTGATCGTTTTCAGAGTTCAATACAGGACTGTAACGTTAGCTAGCTAAACGAATAGGGCCTGAGGGAGAGGTAACTGTCATGGGGTTAGTGTACACACACACACACACATGCATGCGCACACACACACACACAATACTAGGGGGTGGGGGTGGGGGGGGAGGGGGGGGTCACTTCCTTAGTGACAGGCTTGTGTCCCCCCCCACCTTCTCCACCCCAACCCCACCCACCCCCAGTCTGGGTGTCGATATGTGTCCGCTTGGGTTTATTTGAGTCCCTGTCATGTCACGTACAGTCTGTTGTATGGCTGCATTTGTCCTTGCCTTGGGCCCAATGTGTCCAAGGCAAGCGTTTTGTTTAACATCAGCCATCTTTGGTTGGAGATCACATATACTGTTTATCTGAGGAGTGCTTGGTCAACAGTTCTGCTCCATATAAGGCCTGGATTTTAAGAGTTTAATAATATATTGGGCAAAGTACTGGGAGCGGACATATCCGGGCTTGTAGTGTATAGTTCTCATGCTACAGTCAAGAGAATCTGAAGGGGATTTGGAAGACGAGCGAGTGAATCAACTATCGTAGAACGTCTTGCGGTGTCTGTCAATGGACCCAGTCACCGTATCAAACCGTGGGTTTAAATAGTATTTGTTTTATCTCAGATACTTCAGCTGCACTTCATTGAGCTTGCCTGGCGCAATGGAACCAATGGTATAGTTCCAAAAGTGCAAACCACGGCCATCTATGCAAACCATTCCAGACAAGTGCGATCAAACTTCCAACATATTCAAATGAAAACAATTCTATTTGAATCCAGGAGGTGTGCACCATCCGTATCTCACCCTCACATTTGGACATTGTGACTGGATAATGTTCGACTGAATGTGTTTGCTGCATGTTGATGGTTTGTCTGGAATGTATCCCAAATGGCACCCTAATTCCCTATATAATGCACTATTTTCTTTATCAGAGCTCTGTGTACCCTGGTCAAAGGTAGTGCACTATAAAGGGAATAAGGTTCCATTTGGGACGCAGCCCTGCAGTGCGCATGGGATTAGTGTGTGTGTGTGCAGGCTTCTTCATTCATCAAGCCAATTTTAAGTTTCCTCAGTGAACCCATCAGCTCAGAAAAGGGCTATATGCACAGTGTGTGCACAGTCAGCATTCCCATCCAATGAGCAGGCTGTTGGAACATTTTACGCCATGAGCAGCAAACACATCTAAAATGATCCAAAGGTGATTAATCATTCTTATGGAATGAATCTTGATCCAGAGGAGAATCCAGAGGAAGAAATAAAGTGGATTCTATGGTTAATTCCCATGCTGAATAGACTATGTGAACACTGATATATACATATTTAAAACTGTATATTTAGGGCAGTCAGACACTATACCTGTATACAGTATATACAGATACGCTAGTTAAAAAGTTCCCTTAATTTAGCCTGCGTCACAATGTGTGTGAGAGCTCCGTGGCAGCACTTACAATTGCAAACCCCGGCAAATGGAAACTTTTATAGCAGAGCTGTTCATCATTGATAATCTCAATACTTCTGTCTACATACCTTGAAGGACGCTAACACATAACCTATATTTCAGTCTTTAAAAGTGAAGACACGCTCTACTGTTCTATCCACTATAAATTAAGTAAATGTATATTTACCTACTCAAATATTTGACTTGCATGCAAGCCTGAAGTATATCTGATTTTGAACTAAACCCCATGATGTATTTAAAAAGCATTTTTATGGCAGTGGAAATACATGGATTATGCAAGCGTGTGTTGTGTTGGAACTCAGGGCAAATTACGTACTTGTCTCTTTCAGTGAGTGTTACCCAGACCAACACTGTGGGTCTATCACAAGCCTGCCCTTCCCCTAAGCCCAAAGTAACTCTTCAGAACACAGAATGAAACACAACACAGAGATGGCTTCACCTAGAGGACCCAAGTTCGTAAATATACAGCGTAGTGTCATATCCTTGGAGGGCTTTTGTTTTAACATTGTTACATTTAAAAACCTGTCCGCTTGCAACCTCAGTGAGCAACCCTAGAATTTTGAAAAACAGAACCCCCCCCTAAAAAAAGACGAGGGACACGAAAAACCCATTGCAGGAGAGTCGGGATACGACTTTGTGCTACGCTTTCAGAAGCCCAGCTTCCATCCCCTGGGCGCACATTGATGTCATTGTCAAACTCTGTTCCCACTCCCCCCCCACCATCACACATCCCCCCCTGCCCCTCACTTTCCCTATCAGCACTCACGCCTCGGGCACTGCAGATGAGACTTGTAAGGATTAATTAACCAATTAGGTGAACAGCCCTTGGGAAAGGTTGGGGGCACCCGCCTCGTCATCGCCCCGACACTGAGGGGCAGACCTCAATTAGGCCATGCTGGGGACTCCAGGAGAGAGAGAGAGAGAGGGAGAGAGAGAGAGAGAGAGAGAGAGAGAGAGAGAGAGAGAGAGAGAGAGAGAGAGAGAGAGAGAGAGAGAGAGAGAGAGAGAGAGAGAGAGAGAAAACTTGTGCATTCCCCTGAGTGAGCAACCTTTTAATTGAATTATCATTAGTCCTGATGTCGGGTCTCTTAGCCCCCTCTTATCCCTGGATGCTGGCAGAACGAAATGCCAGCCTGCTCGGTGCTGCTTGATGAGGCTGATAAAGATGTGCCCCCCTCCGTCCCTTCTTCCCTGTTTTCTTTCATCACTGCTCATAGTTACATACTGCAGGCGACTCTGACTGACAGTCTGTCTACATACCTATGGGCAGCATCTGTCCCACACTGGCTTTGGGAGGAGATTTCCCTCTCTTTGGGATGAGAAACTTTAGAGTAAAGGCGTGTGTGTGTGTGTGTGTGTGTGTGTGTGTGTGTGTGTGTGTGTGTTCGTGAGAGAGAGCGAGACAGATAAAGATAAAGAGAGAGGCAAAGCGATTGATAGAATTCCAGGCATGTTTATGAATCATGTATAATCACATTCCATAAACATATCGTTGTATATTACAGTGGACATGCGCCCAAAATACCCACTGCACTTATTGCACTAGGAGCCAGCCAGTCAGTCATTTGAGATTGACGGACGTCGCATTGCCGGCCGACTGTGACATGTATGCCCAGTGTCAGCGGTTAAAAGCTGGGCCACAGACAGCAGGAGGGCTGGACAGAGAGAGAGAGGCAGAGACAAGATGGGTCCTCTCAAAAACACACACACACACTGTCGCCCCTGCTCGCATGGCCAACTTATCACATCGCTGATCTGCATGGCTGTGCATTATGAGTAGGCAGAATGAGATGTATACCCTCTCTAAATGATGGGACCTGACCTTTGGAGGCCAAACACACTTAACCCCAGAGGGTTCTATTTTAACAGACCTAACACTAAATCTAAGTAAATCTAAGCTCTGGCGGTAGCGCTGTAGGTCCGGGAGTGTGTCAGAAATATTTGTTCTATTTTCACAGCCGCTATTATGAGCACAATAGTTGGTGATGGCGCAAAAGGGCTGGGTTTTGATGAATAAACAAGTTGTAAGTGTGAAGAGGGCTTGGCCACTCAATGGCCAATCAAGGTGTTCTATGGCTTTTGTTGGGGGGGGGGGTAGATCAGCTTTAATATTGCAGATAGATTTTAGCTTCCATCAATGTAATTGTCTGCATCACTTCCAAACCACCATATCTTTTTTTTGTAAATATATATACAGTACCAGTCAAAACTTTGGACACCCCTACTCATTCAAGGGTTTTTCTATATTTTTACTATTTTCTACATTGTAGAATAATAGTGAAGACATCAAAACTATGAAATAACACATATGGAATCATGTAGTAACGAAAAAAGTGTTAAACAAATCAAAATATATTTAATATTTGAGATTCTTCAAATAGCCACCCTTTGCCTTGATGACAGCTTTGCATACTCTTGGCATATATATATACTATATTTAGAAAGCATACAGTTGAAGTCGGAAGATTACATACACTTAGGTTGGAGTCTTTAAAACTCATTTTTCAACCACTCCACAAATTTCTTGTTAACAAACTATAGTTTTGGCAAGTCGGTTAGTACATCTACTTTGTGCATGATACAAGTAATTGTTTACAGACAGATTATTACACTTATAATTCACTGTATCACAATTCCAGTGGGTCAGAAGTTTACATACACTAAGTGGACTGTGCCTTTAAACAGCTTGGAAAATTCCAGAAAATGATGTCATGGCTTTAGAAGCTTCTGATAGGCTAATTGACATCATTTGAGTCAATTGGAGGTGTGCCTGTGGATGTATTTCAAGGCCTACCTTCAAGGTGTATATAAACTTCCGACTTCAACTGTATATGTTTTTATACAGACTAGCTAAAAAATAAGTGAAAATTGACAAATTATCCAATGGATTAACATACATTTGCTCCCCCTATTTTAATTTGCTCCACGGCACAGGCGGCCCAGTGGACACAAGGCTGTTTGGCTCATCTCAGTGGTGAAGAGGAATAACTTTGCATCTGTTTCTGATTAATAAACAATGCCATGCTGGTGGGCGGTAACATTCAAATAATACCCAGCCCTGAAACGAAACGTAGGCTGAAAATAAGTAGTTGACTATCGATAAAGGGTTTGGCTAGTGTGACCTCATTGAAATAAATCTTAATCACCAAAGCTTTATTAAAATATCAAGTTTGGCAGCAGTGAAACAGTGAGCGGACATCCCCTTTTTATCTATGTAGGCTATTACATTATTTTAGCCAGCTCCTGTTATTATTTTGGATGTGCGTAAATACCTCTCTGTGTAGGCTATATGCCCATCATGGAAAGAGAGATGAGATAATCCGGTGACACTGATATTTAGAAACATTTAAGTTATTTTCCTGTAGCAATTACTTGTTTTCCATTTAGTTTGTTTAAAAAACAAGTCCTTAGTAGGCTACCCTTACCTTACTATAATGAAGGCTGGTTCAACAGTAATGCATCTGGTGTCTTTCTTATCATGGCCATGCATTAGCCAAGTAGCCTATCCATAAAAGGTTTCTAAATGGTCTACTTGTGAGGCTTCTGCTGACATGCTTTTGCATTATTCCCAATTCACATAGGCCTACATGCTTTTCAAATCAAATGTTATTGATCACATGCGCTGAATATAACAGGTGTAGACTTTCCAGTGAAATGCTTTCTTACGAGCCCATAACCTACAATGCAGACAAATAAGACAAATATTTGCTAAATAAAAAAGGAAGTAGTAACACATCAAAAAACAATAACGAGGCTATATACAAGGAGTACCAGTACCGAGTCAATGTGCAGGGAACAAGGTAGTTGAGGTAATTGAGGTAATACAGTATGTGGATAGGGGTTAAAGTGACTAGGCAATCAGGATATATAATAAACAGAGTAGCAACAGTGTATGTGAACTGTGAAAGTGTGTCTATGTGTGAGTGTGTGCGTGTGTGTGGCGTCAATATGCATGTGTGTGTGTGTTTGTGTTTTGTGTGTGTGAGAGCATGTACTGTGTGTGTCTGTATGTGTGTTTGTGTGTGTGTTGGAGTGTCAGTGTAGTATGTGTGAGTGTGTGGGTAGAGTCTAGTTGAGTGTGCAGTCAGCTCAAAACAATTAAGATGAATAGATAAATAATAAACGTGCTCAATGTAAATTGTTCGGGTAGCCATTTGATTAACTGTTCAGCAGTCTTTTGGCTTGGGGGTAGAAGCTGTTTTTTGGTCCCAGACTTGGTGCTCCGGTACTGCTTGCCATGCGGTAGCAGAGAGAACAGTCCATGACTTGGGCGGCTGGAGTCTTTGACAATTTTTAGGTCCTTTCTCTGACACCGCCTGGTATAGAGGTCCTGGATGGCAGGGAGTTCGGCCCCAATAATGTACTGGGCCGTACACACTACCCTCTGTAGCGCCTTGCGGTCGGATGCTGAGCTGTTGCCATACCAAGCGGTGATGCAGCCCGACAAAATGCTCTCAATGGTGCAGCTGTAGAACCCTTTGAGGATCTTTTCAGCCTCCTGAGGGCGTAGAGGCGTTGTGTCTGGACCATGATAGGTCCTTAGTGATGTGGACACCGAGGAACTTGAAGCTCTCGAGCTGTTCCACTACAGCCCCGTCGATGTGAATGGAGGCTTGTTCGGCCCTCCGTTTCCTGTATTCCACTATAAACTCCTTTGTCTTGCCCACGTTGTGGGAGAGGTTGTTGTCCTTGCACCACACTGCCAGGTCTTTGACCTCCTGCCTATAGGCTATCTCATTGTCATCGGTGATCAGGCCTATCACCGTCGTGTCATCAGCAAACTTAATGATGGTGTTGGAGGCGTGCACGGCCACGCAGTCGTGGGTGAACAGGGAGTACAGGAGGGGACTGACCATGCATCCCTGAGGGGCCCCCTTGTTGAGGGTCAGCATGGCTGATGTGTTGTTGCCTACCCTCACCACCTGTGGGCGGCCTGTCAGGAAGTCCAGTTTCAGAGGGCGGTGTTCAGTCTCAGGGTCCTTAGCTTAATGATTAGCTTGGAGGGCACTATGGTGTTGAACGCTTTGTTTGCATTCTGGTGTTTGCATTATTAACACACATAGGCCTACCTGCAGTGTATACTCCATTCGGCTTGTATCCATCCCTAATTCCAAAGAGCGCCACTTGTTCGGTTACCAAAGACACGCTCCTCTAAACTGAATTAAATTATTCTGTCCTATAATGCAGCATCAACGGTAGGCCTAGGCTATATCTTGCTTATTGAGAACGTGCGGCATACATACAATACAATTTACAGGAGCCTAGTATTTTTTATTTGAGGAGAAGTGCGAGGCCTACACTCGTTGAAGGCCTACACTCGATGAAGCCAATTACAACAATGTTGACTGTCAACATTCCAAACATATTGAGCAAACACTGGATGTTTTATTTGTACTGTTGCTATCACTCGTTACTGTAGCCTATGCTATTTAATAAACTGTAGTATCAATCCACAATGGACTGAGACAGAATATTCCGTACCCCCAGCTGAATTGGAGTTGATGACAATGCAAAGATTGTCAATAACCTACAGAACTTGAGAGACATGCATACAGTATTAAGCCATAGAAGCCATGTATACAGTGAGGGAAAAAAGTATCTGCTGATTTTGTACATTTGCCCACTGACAAAGACATAATCAGTCTATAATTTTAATGGTAGGTTTATTTGAACAGTGAGAGACAGAATAACAACAAAGAAATCCAGAAAAACGCATGTAAAAAATGTTATAAATTGATTTGCATTTTAATGAGGGAAATAAGTATTTGACCCCTCTGAAAAACATGACTTAGTACTTGGTGGCAAAACCCTTGTTGGCAATCACAGAGGTCAGACGTTCTTGTAGTTGGCCACCAGGTTTGCATACATCTCAGAAGGGATTTTGTCCCACACCTCTTTGCAGATCTTCTCCAAGTCATTAAGGTTTCGAGCCTGACGTTTGGCAACTCGAACCTTCAGCTCCCTTCACAGATTTTCTATGGGATTAAGGTCTGGAGACTGGCTAGGCCACTCCAGGATCTTAATGTACTTCTTCTTGAGCCACTCCTTTGTTGCCTTGGCCGTGTGTTTTGGGTCATTGTCATGCTGGAATACCCATCCATGACCCATTTTCAATGCCCTGGCTGAGGGAAGGAGGTTCTCACCCAAGATTTGACGGTATATGGACCTGTCCATCGTCCCTTTGATGCGGTGAAGTTGTCCTGTCCCCTTAGCAGAAAAACACCCCCAAAGCATAATGTTTCCACCTCCATGTTTGACGGTGGGGATGGTGTTCTTGGGGTCATAGGCAGCATTCCTCCTCCTCCAAACACGGCGAGTTGAGTTGATGCCAAAGAGCTCGATTTTGGTCTCATCTGACCACAACACTTTCACCCAGTTCTCCTCTGAATCATTCAGATGTTCATTGGCAAACTTCAGACGGGCATGTATATGTGCTTTCTTGAGCAGGGGGACCTTGCGGGCACTGCAGGATTTCAGTCCTTCACGACGTAGTGTGTTACCAATTGTTTTGTTGGTGACTATGGTCCCAGCTGCCTTGAGATTATTGACAAGATACTCCTGTGTAGTTCTGGGCTGATTCCTCACTGTTCTCATGATCATTGCAACTCCATGAGGTGAGATCTTACATGGAGCCCCAGGCCGAGGGAAATTGACAGTTATTTTGTGTTTCTTCCATTTGTGAATAATCGCACCAACTGTTGTCACCTTCTCACCAAGCTGCTTGGCGATGGTCTTGTAGCCCATTCCAGCCTTGTGTAGGTCTACAATCTTGTCCCTGACATCCTTGGAGAGCTCTTTGGTCTTGGCCATGGTGGAGAGTTTGGAATCTGATTGATTGATTGCTTCTGTGGACAGGTGTCTTTTATACAGGTAACAAACTGAGATGAGGAGCACTCCCTTTAAGAGTGTGCTCCTAATCTCAGCTCGTTACCTGTATAAAAGACACCTGGGAGCCAGAAATCTTTCTGATTGAGAGGGGGTCAAATACTTATTTCCCTCATTAAAATGCAAATCAATTTATAAAAATTTTGATATGCGTTTTTCTGGATTTTGTTGTTGTTATTCTGTCTCTCACTGTTCAAATAAACCTACCATTAAAATTATAGACTGATCATTTCTTTGTCAGTGGGCAAACGTACAAAATCAGCAGGGGATCAAATACTTTTTTCCCTCACTGTATGTGTACAGTATATTCAGTATATATGACCATTTTATAAATGGTATAATTGTGTGATATGATAGCGTTTTGAAAATCCTTGCTCGTATTGGCGGTGCGTGGATATAGTAGTGCACTTTAGTAATTTTATTAATTAAATCTGGCCAGTGTCGTACAGTATATTACATTACAGTATGTATTTATTTGTTTGTGTTGTATAGTATATTATACAGTCATCAAGATTTTAGCTCAAGGACATATTAGCTTATTATTAGTCTAAAATGCTAAATTCAGGAAAATATGAGCTACATTTAAAAAGTATACATTTTAATATCAGTACTGATTTTTATAATGAAGTTGCTAACATAACTAACTCACAGGTAGGTTATCATGCCTATATCTCAATCAAACAACATGATGCAACTATATAGTTAAACAAGTTCAAACGTTTTAGCCAGCAAATCTGAGCCAGCAATCTCTGCAACCTGGCCTCAGGGGTAGGTGTAACATAGTAAATGTAAATACGAGACTCTTCAATTAGTATTATATGTTACGTTTGTATGGTATGTATTAATTTGTGGATGTCCATCATCGTTTTGTATGATATGTTATAAATTGCAATTTGTACAATATGTTACAAATTACGATACGTATAATATGTTATGAATTTGCGAAATGTATGATATGTTATGAATTCCAATTTGCTGTGGCTAATGTTAGCTAGGTGGCTGACTTTAGCTAGGCTAGGGGTTAGGGGTTAAGGTTAGGGTTAAGGTTAGGGGAAGGGTGAGCTAACATGCTAAGTAGTTCAGAAGTAGCTAAAAAGTATAAGTAGCTGCAAAGTTGCTATTTAGCTAAAATGCTAAAGTTGTCCATGATGAGAATCGAACTCGCAAAATATTTGGGTTGCCTGACATTCGCATTATATGCCTACCTATCCACCCCGACCAACCACCCTACCTATGTTTTTGCATTAAGTAACCTTCTGTCTTATGTAACCATACAAAACGTAACATTTCATACAGTATATAATTGACTTTCATGGCTTTACGTTTACTATGTTACGTCTAGTCAATGAGACCAGGCTGTTCTCTGGGACAGAACTGGACACAAACTAGAGAGACTCTTTACTTGTGGGCTAGCCTTCTACATGACTCAGGGGAAGATTGTTTAGAAGAGCAAGTTCACCTGCATCATTTAACCTTCACAATGTTATCATATGTCATCAAATATCTCTATTTAAAATGAACACAACATCTTAAAACATCTATGTCAGAGGACTAGCCTGACCATGGGGGCCTGAACAGATCCTCCAACCTCCTGGCCAGAGTTCTATGAACAAACCCACCTCTCTGCTCCTCGCTACTCTCTGCAGTGTCGCAACAACAGAGCAGCAGCAGCAGCAGCAGCAGCGGCGTCTCCGTTACATCTGCAAGTGATCTCCTGGAGCACTAGGGAAACGTTGTGAAAAAAAGGAAAGCAGAGTTTTTACTGCATCCTGGTACATCCTGCCCTAATGAGGCCCCCCTCTTCCCTCGACCCATCTGTCCCCAGCGGGACAGGCGGACAACCCCGGCTGGGTGGAGGGGGTGGTGGAGGGGCGATTCAGGGGCCCATCATTAGGAGCCCCTATGATAGCCATTCCTGGGGCCCTGTGATAGCCAACCCAGCTCACTCTGGCTGGTGACACCCTCTACATGGCACAGTCTCATTAGCTCCGGTTGCAGCAGCTTGTTAACCCTGCTAATTGAAAAGGGGAGCGAGCATAAAAGAGCCAAGGAATTTACTGGCCGGTCCGACATCAAAGGACAGTGGGTGAGGTTGGCGAGGGATGGGAGGGAGGGAGGGTGAGTATCGACATTGGAGTATTAGAGAAAGGACGAGGCAGGATAGGGACTGGAGTTAACAGGTGGAGAATTTGAAGAGGACATGGTGTAAGTGTTTGGTGTATGTTATCATCATAAAGTAGTAGCTTAAGACAGTTTGCCATTTTGGTGACAAGTTTCAGTTCAAATGTTGAAATATGAACACCGAACTTTATGCTCTGACAAACGAGACATCCGTTTAGCTGAGATTCGATCTATTTGTTACACAAAGTTGACATTTGAATCCTTGATCCATTTTGGAAAGCGAGGGTGGCCTTGAGCCCGAAATTGGACACTGTTGAATTCACATAGAGCGTCCCAATGTATGCGTTTCTGGGGCATGCCATAGCACGCCCAGCTATCATCACCATCCACTTGGGTAAGACAACAAAAGTCCTGTGGAACTACAGTTTCCAGTAAGCAGTGTCTGACATGGCTACCACAGGAATAGAAGCCCCTGAGTTGATGTGTACTTGAAATCCTGAAGGATCAGGCTAGGATAACCCGTCGCTCCAGTGGCTTTTCAGAGACTCTGTATAAGCTGGGTATGGCAGTCATCACGTAGTAAACTCAGAAATCCCTGAGGTGCGGAAAGCTGCTTTGTACAGAGGAACATGTAATCCATTTACTGAGTCATATGTATTTGCTTTGGGATCTATACTTGTCATTAACATTGTGATTGTTTGCTTTGTCTTTTCTCGTTTTGTGAACATAAAAAATAAATTGTGCCTAAGTGAAGGGCAGTGGTTTAGTGTGATATTCCGGTATTCCACTAGATTCTGGGCTCACACAAAACTTTGGTTTTAATGATTTAGTTTCAGTTTATAGTTCGTTATTGTAGTTTATTCGGTTTTCTTGAAGTGCTTCTCGGGAAGCAGCACCAACATGAGAAAAATGGGCTGGTTAATTTTTACTGTAACTAATCTTCTTGTCTATCAGTTTTACTTTTCCATCAATTACAGTTGAACTTGGCTATGTCTCTGTATCTCTTTGAATGTTTTCCCCCCATTCCTTCTGAATGTGGACTGTTTACGCTCAAGGGTCAATTAGACTAACCTTATCTCGCGACCCATCATTTTTCTCTGTTTTTCATCCTAGAAATACATCAAATAAACTATTAGGATCTCTTAGTTTTTCAATTTAAGATGGAAATATACAATAATCAGTAGCACAAGTTACTGGTTAAAATATACTTTGATAGAAATGTGGCTTGTGAAAAAGGTAGTTTGTTGCAGCTTGAACAGTACAATGAAAATAATAACAATTTGACATTGGTTGCTTACGTTATGCGCAGCTGTATAATCCAAAATAAAACTTAATGAAAGTGCTTATGCTATGTTAAAGGTAACATCATGAGCCTTCCAATTACTGTTTTATCATCCTTTAAAGGCTCAATGACCAGTAAGATGACGTTCTACAATTTGCCAAACATAAACTACGGGTGATGCCCTGTCAAATAAACAATTGACGTCCGTTTTTTGCTGGACATATTTTAATTTGGTGCACACTGATGTCTGTACTATGTTGTGATTAGTAATGAGAATTCTCAATGGACTTTCAGAGAAGAAACAAACTGTCAAAGGAACACATTGTCATTGTTTTTCCCAAAGACAATGTCATAGCACTGATTGAATTCACTCCAACTTGTCAAATTGCTGCTGTCGTAAACATGCAAATGTAAATTTACTCATCAGTCAGACAGTCAGACTAACTGATATAAAGTAGCAGACTGTCTATTTCATAAACTCATACCAGTTGTTATTATTAATGTTATGTATGAAGATTATTTTTAAGGGGACTTTAAAGTGGATTGGTCAAGGACTGACAATGATCCAAAACATATCACATACACAAATCTATGCTCACCTCCTGAGGAGATATCTTGTTATCGTGACTAAATGTGAATATCCCAGCAAAACAAAGAAGTATCGACTACAGAAAACCTCTTAAGACTCATGCTTGACATGCAGTCACCTTCATCTGGTTCTAATCAAGCTAGCTTAATGTACGCCCCCAGCCCTTCCAGTCCCCTCCTCTGCCTGTTCCACAACGTCCCAGTGACAGTCTAATCTTATACCACCAGCAGTATTCAGCTGTCAAAACTGTCAATTGTACTTGTGTAACACACATGGCTGAGACATAGCCTTGTTCGCTCACACTAGCCTACACATGACCGTGCATCGGCGGTGAAGTTATGTTTGGGTGTGTTTGTTGTCACATGGGTCTTCTGTCACCATGATTTGTGTACAATTTTGTAATTTTTTATATAGTGTCCATATGTGATTCTGTCCTAATATGGATACCGGACGTGAAGTTACCATATTGAGTCATAACATTATACATTTGCTATGTTTACTGGTAATAAGCTTTATGCATATTTCAAAGAAATGAATGTGCATTAAGTAAGGAATGAAGAAATATTTTAATAAATACAATACTGTGTCTATCTATAGATAGTATCTATATATTAGCAGAGTTATTCTCTGACCAAATGTAATGTTGTCCTAACAACAGAAAAACAACATTTCCTGGAGCAAATATGACAATTTAACGCAGCACAATGAGTTCAGCAAGATGAAAACCTTTTATTTTGGATGTTTTATGTCCTTCACAGGTCATGTGGCAAGGAAATTGATACCATGCATGAAAGATGCATTATAGAGACCGAACAGCAAACAAGGGCTCTATTGGAGAAGGGCGGTTACATCATCCCTAGTTAGTAAGAACAACATGGTCAGGAGGGTTCATAAACTATCCTTGTGGCCTGACAGTCACCGACTAGCAGAGAGTCCACAGGCCAACTGTGCTGTCTGCAAAGGAGAGGTCCTCTGAGGACATGGAAACTATGCAAACGTGTGTGTGTGTGTGTGTGTGTGTGTGTGTGTGTGTGTGTGTGTGTGTGTGTGTGTGTGTGTGTGTGTGTGTGTGTGTGCGTGTTCATGAGAGAGTTACATATCTGAGATAATTACTTAAAATGCCAAACGTAATGCTTCCCATTGCCACAATAACTTATTGTCAATGAATAAGAAAATGTATATCTGAGAACTACATTTGAACTTCACAGGAATGAAGCCCTACACTTGAAGTCGGAAGTTTACATACACCTTAGCCAAATACTAATACTAATATATTTAAACTCAGTTTTTCAAATTTCCTGACATTTAATCCTAATAAATATTCCCTGTTTTAGGTCAGTTAGGATCACCACTTTATTTTAAGAATGTGAAATGTCAGCATAATAGTAGAGAGAATTATTTATTTCAGCTTTTCTTTATTTAATTTCAACTTGGGTCAAACGTTTCGGGTAGCCTTCCACAAGCTTCCCACAATAAGTTGGGTGAATTTTGGCCCATTCCTCCTGACAGAGCTGGTGTAACTGAGTCAGGTTTGTAGGCCTCCTTGCTCGCAAACACTTTTTCAGTTCTGCCCACAAACGTTCTATAGGATTGAGGTCAGAGCTTTGTGATGGCCACTCCAATACCTTGACTTTGTTGTCCTTAAGCCATTTTGCCACAACTTTGGAAGTATGCTTGGGGTCATTGTCCTTTTGGAAGACCCATTTGCGACCAAGCTTTAACATCCTGACTGATGTCTTGAGATGTTGCTTCAATATATCCACATAATTTTCCTTCCTCATGATGCCATCTATTTTGTGAAGTGCACCAGTCCCTCCTGCGGCAAAGCACCCCCACAGCATGAAGCTGCCACCCCCATGCTTCACGGTTGGGATGGTGCTCTTCAGCTTGCAAGCTACCCCCTATTCCCTCCAAACATAACGATGGTCATTATGGCCAAACAGTTCTATTTTTGTTTCATCAGACCAGAGGACATTTCTCCAAAAAGTAAGAGCTTTGTTTTCATGTGCAGTTGCAAACCGTAGTCTGGCTTTTTTATGGTGGTTTTGGAGCAGTGGCTTCTTCCTTGCTGAGCCGCCTTTCAGGTTATGTCGATATAGGACACGTTTTACTGTGGATATAGATACTTTTGTACCTGTTTCCTCCAGCATCTTCACAAGGTCCTTTGCTGTTGTTCTGGGATTGATTTGCACTTTTCGCACCAAAGTACGTTCATCTCTAGGAGACAGAACACGTCTCCTCCCTGAGCGGTATGATGGCTGCGTGATCCCATGGTGTTTATACATGCGTACAATTGTTTGTACAGATGAAGGTGGTCCCTTCAGGCGTTTGGAAATGTTTCCCAAGGATGAACCAGACTTGTGGAGGTCTACACATTTTTTTCTGAGACTTGGATGATTTCTTTTGATTTTCCCATGATGTCAACCAAAGAGGCACTGAGTTTGAAGGTAGGCCTTGAAATACATCCACAGGTACACCTCCAATTGACTCAAATGATGTAAATTAGCCTATCAGAAGCTTCTAAAGCCATGACATCATTTTCTGGAATTTTCCAAGCTGTTTAAAGGCACAGTCAACTTAGTGTATGGAAACCTCTGACCCACTGGAATTGTGATACAGTGAATTATAAGTGAAATAATCTGTCTGTAAACAATTGTTGGAAAAATTACTTGTGTCATGCACAAAGTAGATGTCCTAACCGACTTGCCAAAACTATAGTTTGTTAACAAGAAATTTGTGGAGTGGTTGAAAAATGAGTTTTAATGACTCCAACCTAAGTGTATGTAAACTTCCGACTTCAACTGTATGTGTATGTTCTCTTAATGCTATTCTGAATACAGTGTTGTTTTGTTTTGTGGTAATGGCAGGGATCCGGAAGAAAAGGCAATGTGAGAAAAAGTGTTTGGGCCTAAAATGGAATATGTTTCCTTCGGGATTACAGTCATGATAATGGAATTTGAGACATGAGGAAGGAAACATCAGAGAAAAAAACATGCAGAACATCATCTAACAAAACATCACCAATCAACTATATGGGAGCATTTAAGCCTTGTTCACACTGCAAGCCTCAATGCTCAAATCAATTTTGTTTTTCAAATCCATTTTGGAATACTGACTGTCCAAACAGCAAGTTACAAGTGACCAAATCGGATTTGTGTGTGTTCAGACAGCAGTCATTTGCTGACATGGCTACGCTAGTTGTCATAGTAATGACGGGTGTGTGCAGAGTGGTGTAGGCTGATTGGTGGTGGTGCTCCTGCTTCCTATCACTCAGAAGTCATGCAGCAAGCTAAGGTGACAACAATGCTTGCCATGGACGTTTCCCAGTTGCTTTGAATGTTCAAAATCATAGTGTAAGAACACCTTAAAAGTCTCAAAGGATAAGATGGCCGGACCATCTTTTATTAGGTGGGCTGTATATATATATATATATATATATATATATATATATATATATATATATATATATATATACACTGCTCAAAAAAACAAAGGGAACACTTACAGTGGGGAAAAAAAGTATTTAGTCAGCCACCAATTGTGCAAGTTCTCCCACTTAAAAAGATGAGAGAGGCCTGTAATTTTCATCATAGGTACACGTCAACTATGACAGACAAATTGAGAAAAAAAATTCCAGAAAATCAATTGTAGGATTTTTTATTGAATTTATTTGCAAATTATGGTGGAAAATAAGTATTTGGTCACCTACAAACAAGCAAGATTTCTGGCTCTCACAGACCTGTAACTTCTTCTTTAAGAGGCTCCTCTGTCCTCCACTCGTTACCTGTATTAATGGCACCTGTTTGAACTTGTTATCAGTATAAAAGACACCTGTCCACAACCTCAAACAGTCACACTCCAAACTCCACTATGGCCAAGACCAAAGAGCTGTCAAAGGACACCAGAAACAAAATTGTAGACCTGCACCAGGCTGGGAAGACTGAATCTGCAATAGGTAAGCAGCTTGGTTTGAAGAAATCAACTGTGGGAGCAATTATTAGGAAATGGAAGACATACAAGACCACTGATAATCTCCCTCAATCTGGGGCTCCACGCAAGATCTCACCCCGTGGGGTCAAAATGATCACAAGAACAGTGAGCAAAAATCCCAGAACCACACGGGGGGACCTAGTGAATGACCTGCAGAGAGCTGGGACCAAAGTAACAAAGCCTACCATCAGTAACACACTACGCCGCCAGGGACTCAAATCCTGCAGTGGCAGACGTGTCCCCCTGCTTAAGCCAGTACATGTCCAGGCCCGTCTGAAGTTTGCTAGAGTGCATTTGGATGATCCAGAAGAGGATTGGGAGAATGTCATATGGTCAGATGAAACCAAAATATAACTTTTTGGTAAAAACTCAACTTGTCTTGTTTGGAGGACAAAGAATGCTGAGTTGCATCCAAAGAACACCATACCTACTGTGAAGCATGGGGGTGGAAACATCATGCTTTGGGGCTGTTTTTCTGCAAAGGGACCAGGACGACTGATCCGTGTAAAGGAAAGAATGAATGGGGCCATGTATCGTGAGATTTTGAGTGAAAACCTCCTTCCATCAGCAAGGGCATTGAAGATGAAACGTGGCTGGGTCTTTCAGCATGACAATGATCCCAAACACACCGCCCGGGCAACGAAGGAGTGGCTTCGTAAGAAGCATTTCAAGGTCCTGGAGTGGCCTAGCCAGTCTCCAGGTCTCAACCCCATAGAAAATCTTTGGAGGGAGTTGAAAGTCTGTGTTGCCCAGCGACAGCCCCAAAACATCATTGCTCAAGAGGAGATCTGCATGGAGGAATGGGCCAAAATACCAGCAACAGTGTGTGAAAACCTTGTGAAGACTTACAGAAAACGTTTGACCTGTGTCATTGCCAACAAAGGGTATATAACAAAGTATTGAGAAACTTTTGTTATTGACCAAATACTTATTTTCCACCATAATTTGCAAATAAATTCATAAAAAATCCTACAATGTGATTTTCTGGATTTTTTTTCCTCATTTTGTCTGTCATAGTTGACGTGTACCTATGATGAAAATTACAGGCCTCTCTCATCTTTTTAAGTGGGAGAACTTGCACAATTGGTGGCTGACTAAATACTTTTTTCCCCCACTGTAAACAACACAATGTAACTCCAAGTCAATCACACTTCTGTGAAATCAAACTGTCCACTTAGGAAGCAACACTGATTGACAATACATTTCACATGCTGTTGTGCAAATGGAATAGACAACAGGTGGAAGTTATAGGCAATTAGCAAGACACCCCCAATAAAGGACTGGTTTTGCAGGTGGTGACCACAGACCACTTCTCAGTTCCTATGCTTCCTGGCTGATGATTTGGTCACTTTTGAATGCTGGCGGTGCTTTCACTCTAGTGGTAGAATGAGATGGAGTCTACAACCCACACAAGTGGCTCAGGTAGTGCAGCTCATCCAGGATGGCACATCAATGCGAGCTGTGGCAAGAAGGTTTGCTGTGTCTGTCAGCGTAGTGTCCAGAGCATGGAGGCGCTACCAGGAGACAGGCCAGTACATCAGGAGACGTGGAGGAGGCCGTAGGAGGGCAACAACCCAGCAGCAGGACTGCTACCTCCGCCTTTGTGCAAGGAGGAGCAGGAGGAGCACTGCCAGAGCCCTGCAAAATGACCTCCAGCAGGCCACAAATGTGCATGTGTCTGCTCAAACAGAGAAACAGACTCCATGAGGGTGGTATGAGGGCTTGACGTCCACAGGTGGGGGTTGTGCTTACAGCCCAACACCGTGCAGGACGTTTGGCATTTGCCAGAGAACACCAAGATTGGCAAATTCACCACTGGCGCCCTGTGCTCTTCACAGATGTAAGAAGGGTCACACTGAGCACATGTGACAGACGTGACAGAGTCTGGAGATGCTGTGGAGAACGTTCTACTGCCTGCAACATCCTCCAGCATGACCGGTTTGGCGGTGGGTCAGTCATGGTGTGGGGTGGCATTTCTTTGGGGGGCCGCACAGCCCTCCATGTGCTCGCCAGAGGTAGCCTGACTGCCATTAGGTACCGAGATGAGATCCTCAGACCCCTTGTGAGACCATATGCTGGTGCGGTTGGCCCTGGGTTCCTCCTAATGCAAGACAATGCTAGACCTCATGTGGCTGGAGTGTGTCAGCAGTTCCTGCAAGAGGAAGGCATTGATGCTATGGACTGGCCCGCCTGTTCCCCAGACCTGAATCCAATTGAGCACATCTGGGACATCATGTCTCGCTCCATCCACCAATGCCACGTTGCACCACAGACTGTCCAGGAGTTGGCGGATGCTTTAGTCCAGGTCTGGGAGGAGATCCCTAAGGAGACCTTCCGCCACCTCATCAGGAGCATGCCCAGGCGTTGTAGGGAGGTCATACAGGCACGTGGAGGCCACACACACTACTGAGCCTCATTTTCACTTGTTTTAAGGACATTACATCAAAGTTGGATCAGCCTGTAGTGTGGTTTTCCACTTTAATTTTGAGGGTGACTCCAAATCCAGACATCCATGGGTTGATCAATTTGATTTCCATTGATAATTTTTGTGTGATTTTGTTGTCAGCACATTCAACTATGTAAAGAAAAAAGTATTTAATAAGATTATTTCATTCATTCAGATCTAGGATGTGTTATTTTAGTGTTCCCTTAATTTTTTTGAGCAGTGTATATATATATATATATATATATATATATATATATATATATATATATATATATATATATATATATATATATATATATATATATATACAGTACCAATCAAAAGTTTTAATGACTCCAACCTAAGTGTATGAAAACTTCCGACTTCAACTGTATACAGTACCAGTCAAAAGTCTGGACACCCCTACTCATATTCAAGGATTTTTCTTTATTTTTTACTATTATCTACATTGTAGAATAATAGTAAAGACATCAAAACTATGAAATAACACATATGAAATCATGTAGTAACCAAAAAAGTGTTAAACAAATCAAAATATATTTTAGATTTTAGATTCTTCAAAGTAGCCACTTTGCCTTGATGACAGCTTTGCAAACTCTTGGCATTCTCTCAACCAGCTTCATGAGGAATGCTTTTCCAACAGCCTTGAAGGAGTTCCCACATATGAGAACATGTTGGCTGCTTTTCCTTCACTCTGCAGTCCCACTCATCCCAAACCATCTCAATTGGGTTGAGGTCGGGTGATTGTGGAGGCCAGGTCATCTGATGCAGCACTCCATCACTCTCCTTGGTCAAATATCCCTTACACAGCCTGGAGGTGTGTTTTGGGTCATTGTCCCATTGAAAAACAAATGATAGCTCTCTAAGCGCAAACCAGATGGGATGGTGTATCGCTGCAGAATGCTGTGGTAGCAATGCTGGTTAAGTGTGCCTTGAATTCTAAATAAATCACAGACAGTGTCACCAGCAAAGCACCCCCAACCATCACACCTCCTCCTCCATGCTTCATGGTGGGAACCATACATGCGGAGATTATCCGTTCACCTACTCTGTCTCTCACAAAGACACGGTGGTTGGAACCAAAAACCTCAAATTTGGACTCATCAGACCAAAGGACAGATTTCCACCGGTCTAATGTCCATTGCTTGTGTTTCTTGGCCCAAGCAAGTCTCTTCTTATTATTGGTGTCCTTTAGTAGTGGTTTCTTTGCAGCAATTCGACCATGAAGGCCTGATTCACACAGTCCCCTCTGAACAGTTGATGTTGAGATGTGTCTGTTACTTGAACACTATGAAGCATTTATTTGGGCTGCAATTTCTGAGGCTGGTAACGCTAATGAACTTATCCTCTGCAGCAGAGGTAACTCTGGATCTTCCTTTCCTGTGGCGGTCCTCATGAGAGCCAGTTACATCATAGCGCTTAATGGTTTTTGCGACTGCACTTGAAGGAACTTTCAAAGTTCTTGAAATGTTCCGTATTGACTGACCTTCATGTCTTAAAGTAATGATGGACTGTTGTTTTTCTTTGCTTATTTGAGCTGTTCTTGCCATATATAATATGGACTTTTACCAAATAGGGCAATCTTCTGTATACCACCCCTATCTTGTCACAACACAACTGTTTGTCTCAAACGCATTAAGAAGGAAAGAAATTCCACCAATTAATGCATTCCAGGTGACTACCCCATGAAGCTGGTTGAGAGAATGCCAAGAGTGTGCAAAGCTGTCATCAAGGCAAAGGGTGGCTATTTGAAGAATCTCAAATATAAAATATATTTTGATTTGTTTAACACTTTTTTGGTTACTACATGATTCCATATGTGTTATTTCATAGTTTTGATGTGTTCACTATTATTCTACAATGTAGAAAATAGTCCAAATGTGTCTATATTGAGCATTTGGCAGACCAGTGGGCAACGTTCGGCACCCCTACCAAGATGGGCCAGCCTGGTCTACTAGACAGTGCTTTTTACTAAACACAAGTCATCATGTGTTACAATAAAGGTCAAGTCGGGGACTGTCTGTGCATATTCACTTCTGAATTTCAGACTCTTCAGCCCAGCCAGTGAGTTTATGAGCTGTAGTAACAAGTGACTCTGGTGTCAGATTACTTTACATAGCCACTGCACTGAAGGCTGGAAAGTCCCGCTCTGAAAGGCTGGTCACTTCTTGGCAGAAAGATACACATACACACGTGGCACTGTCAAACGAACCATGCTGTAAATCTATCCATATTCAGATAAACTAGTCCCGGCATCGTTCTTTGACAAACACAGAAGGTTGTATATTGAATTCAATAGAAGAAAAGAGAGAGAGAGAGAGAGAGAGAGAGAGAGAGAGAGAGAGAGAGAGAGAGAGAGAGAGAGAGAGAGAGAGAGAGAGAGAGAGAGAGAGAGAGAGAGAGAGAGAGAGAGAGAGAGAGAGAGAATGCCAGTTCGTTAATTCAGCCATTGCAACCAATATAATGTTATATATATGGGCGATAAAACCATCCCAGCTCTGCAGATTGTGCTGCAAAGAGACAGAATCATTAGATCATTTGTTTTGTTACTGTCCATATGTAGCTTGTTATTATCACAGGTTCAGGAATGGCTGAAGAATTGCAACATTTACCTGGAGCTATCTCTGCAAATAGCACTGTTGGGTGATTTGAAAAGTCATAGTCAATCGATCAATAATATAATAATACTCTTAGCAAAAATGTTTATCTTTAACTTACAATCTGTAGAAACTATAAGAATAGAAAGGTTCAGAACTTTTGTGAAACATCACAGCACAGTTGAAGAATATATGGCAAACAGAAATCTAAAGTGCAGTGGAGGTAGGGAGAAAACAGAGACACACACTGACAAATGTACTGTCAGTTGATTTATATTTTGGCTCTATTATATTTTATATGTAATAGTAATTAACCCTTAGGATGGGGGGGACATCTATGACAGCCAGGCACTTATATTTGCAATATAAGTAGTTCGGCTTTAATAAACTATTATGAGCCAATGGTAATCTATTAGGCCTTTAGCTTTCTTCTTTATCTAATAAATGTGTTTATTCATTCACAACTAGGAGTGTGGTCCCCTGGTCTTCTGTTACCAGTGCTGTGGGAAATTATGCTAGGCTTAGCAGAGACAGCTCAGATGTGAGTGCAGGTAGGAAGAAAACAGAGTGACACAGATGTACAGCCAATTCCCTAATATGTTGGCTCTACACTGAGTGTACAACACATTAAGAACACCTGCTCTTTCCATGACATAGACTGACCAGGGGAATCCAGGTGAAAGCTATGATCCCTTATTGATGTCACTTGTTAAATCCACTTCAATCAGTGTAGATGAAGGGGAGGATTTTTAAGCCTTGAGACAATTGAGACATGGATTGTGTATGTGTGCCATTCAGAGGGTGAATGGGCAAGACAAAATATGTAAGTGCCTTTGAATGGGGTATGGTAGTAGGTGCCAGGCGCACCGGTTTGTGTCAAGAACTGCAATGCTGCTGGGTTTTTCACGCTCAACAGTTTCCTGTGTGTATCAAGAATGGTCCACCACCCAAAGAACATCCAGCTAATTTGACACAGGGGTTTGGGGTGTACTCGCAGTGATGTGGGCTGGTGTGCCTGAAATGCCAGGGCTGAATCCTTGTCCCAGTCCCCCTGGCCACAGCAGTCAACTAGCTAGCTAGGTAGCTGTTGAGCTTTCCAGTCCATTCACAATTGTTTTGTAAACAATTAACCTATTAACTCACAACTAACTTATTAAGTTAGTTAGCTACTACATGCTTTTGTTAAACTGTCAACAGAGTAGCTATTAAGCAACAAGATATGCAAAATAACAGTCTAAAAAACACTTGAGGGCAAATAAATCAGACACAAGTTGCATGGCAGGAATCAGATTTGTATCTTACTTCAAACCACTTACAAAGGTGGTTTGAAATGTGGCTTAAAATATCTGATTCCATGTGCTTTTTGGCTGTGCAGACTGCACGAAAAATAACAGATTCAATTTTGATTTGAGTCACTTCAAACTGCCAATGTGAACAAGGCTTTATTCACATTGGCTGATCACAAAAATCCATTAAAAAATAATACAGTGTATAGACTATTAATTTCTTAAAATCTAATCCACAGGCGTAACAATTATGAATTGCTGCAAACATTGTGGGAAACTGACATTCAGACAATTCTATAATAAAATCTAAATAACTGTGCAGGAAAGAAAGCTGCTGAACCAAAGTGTCTTCAAACAATCAAAATGAGTCATTTCTCATAAAAGAGATTGAGATTGAGATTCTTACGAAAAGAAGAAGAAAAAAAACTGCCATTGCACTTGTCACATTATAGCATGTCAAGAAAAGGGAATGTATTCAAGCCTTTGGCTAAGTATGACCTTTTAATGAATCCCAGGCACACTATTACTAATTAACTCCTCCTGTTCATGAGCACAGAAATGATAATATCCACACATGACAACGCTGCCTTCTTCATTAAGAGAGAAACAGAGATCAGCCAATTAATTTAATCTGCATAAATGCAAATGTACTCCTTGAGCGTCCTACACCGTTGAGGAGTGCGTTGAGGAGGACACGAGAGTGCTGTAAACAACTTCTGTAATAGGCTATGAAATAGTATCGTTTACAATTATTATTTGGGCAAAATGTATCAATTTATTAAAATGTTCTAATAGGACAGAATTTCCTCATATCACTATTCACGCCTGACCTAAATATTTCCGTTGTTGCGCTGATTTTCTTCTTCTCAGAAATATAGACGTGGGCCTATGGCACTAATTAGTTTGAGACAAAGAACGCTTGGTTTGAATTTGAAACAAGGACTTCATCATAAACCTCATTAAGTCGATGCTCATTCATAATGTTCTTTCTCGCTCTAGCAGTTGGATAGCAAAGCTGTGACAAGAGACATGCGTCTATAAAGACGCAACCGTGATATGCTTCAATTATTAGACACACCAAATAAAACACCATAAGGTTTCTCTTATTGCCCAAAATATTCTAATAACAGAAATATAACGAGGACATAATTTAACCCAATTGTTTTTAGCAACTGTTCAAGAAGCGCACAACCCCCCTAACGACAAGGCTGAAGTAAAATCAAATATTCTGTTTTTTATTATAGCATTAGACCTATTGGCTATTGGGAAATATTAGGCCTAATAGCCAGGTAATATTGTAATATTGTATTGCCAATCAAATTACTTTGTGTGATGCTGATAACATGTCATAAAACTTTTGAGGAGGAGAATAATCTAGAAAATATTATTGGTGTCATGTTATGTAAAAATGTCTAATGTGCCTGGCATTTTGGTTGCACTAAGGAAGAGATAATTCATTGTATTCAGTGAGTGGTGAAAATGTCACTGACTGTATTAGGTCGGTTAGTTATTCTTAGAAACCACAAGAGAAATGCTACACAAATTGTGAAGTGAAAGGACATAAGCTACAAGCTCAGCCTATTTGTTTAATGCCTCGCAAGACACAAGCAAAACATTGTTTTTCAGGGCTAACTCGACCTCATTTTGATCCATCATATCGAAGTTTTAAAAAAGAACAAAAAGAAACGTGTATGTTTATTGACATTTCTTCATTATCCTCTTAAATCGGATTATTTATTTTCATAAAAGACCATTCGCTGTACTTTAGCCTATAGGCAAACATAATGGTATGGAATGACATCCAGTATGCCAATTGAGGGCCATTTTAAAGATTATAAATGAATACTGTTAGAGCTAAAAAATAAAGTAATAATAGAGGAAAAGTGCTTTTAAATGTAGGCTACCAGGGTTACCTTGACAACCTTATGTTAATGTCAACAGGCGCCAGATATAATGGCCTTCCCTTTATAGCTCTAACTGTTGCTCTAGTGTATTGTTTATAGATACAGTAAAGCCTGTGTTTGATGCTCTCTTGTGCTACTCCATTACCATTTCCAGTTCCTGACCAATTGAGCTGGCTTTAGTGAAGTCAGTAGATAGAGAGAGAGAGTGAAATAATGCAGCACCTATAGAGACGTTTTAACCCACCAGGAGCTGTTTAAACGGTTAAAGGGCTTATAAAAATGTTCAATTGACTTCATAAAAAGAGCTTGAGTGGGAGCCCATGTAGGTTACGCTATAGGCTCAGGGAGCGCCCAGTAGTGAGAGCCGCGAGGAGGTCTCCCTAGATTGCTGCAGTGGGGCCTTGCAGCTCACAGCCCCACATTTAACAAGTCCACCCCCCTTTTAAAAGGCATGTTAAACAAACACAGCTCTTTTGTACAAGCCTCCCAACCTTCCCTTTGAGGCCAGCACAGTGTGAAAAGGTGTAGCTGGGGGGGGTGGAGTGCAGGGGAGTGGGTGAGAGAGATGTTCAGCGCTAGCTAACACTATAGGCTTGGCCCTTGGTGAATACAGGAGTTTAGGAAGTTTATATAGAGAGAGGCGGTTGAATGGGGGGGCTGCTCTCATTAGGCAGTGAGGCCCTTGGCCCGCCTGGCTGGGGTATAAAAGGGCTCTTAAAGGAAGCTTGATGAGTATGTGATGCCCTGCTGAGGGCCCAGTGAAATGGAAATGCCGTAATTGCCATGATCTAATGACGGCTCCTCCCTGGCTGCTCCCAGACGGTGCCCACTGTGCTCACACAAGAGAGCCAGGGGGGTGGGTCAATCAAATAGAGCCCCCAGGCCCCACTAGTCCCTCTAGAATAGGTGAAAATGTGCCAGGGTTAAGTTCAACTCGGTTTTGCTGAGGAGAGGAGAATGATGTAATAGTTTTGAATGAAATTAATTAAAAAACGGATTGCAATTATACAAATAACATAAAAGTGGTTTTACTTCACTTTATTTAGTGAAGTTATTCTTGTTTTCTTTTATAATATCTAGTAAGTCCAGATTTTGATATCCACATACTTTTAACATTTGTCATAAGAAATTGAATGATTCAAATTTAAATGATTGAATAAAAACACATGATAGTATTTTGGCCTTTTATTTAAATGCCAACATTTTGTTTGTATTAATTTCATCCCATCTTAATCATAAAACACCACGCTGAAAGCGTGAACAAAACACACCATGACATAACTTCCAAACGAAGCCCCTGCACTTACAACAGTGTTAACACCAAATCTTTTCCCTTAATTTGTCTGGTTCACAGAACCGATTGTACGGAGCCAGTAAGGCTATCATCGCTCACATACATGCATTTAGAACAACAAATTATGTAATGAATGCAGCCGCTATACGCTGCTTACTCCATGCCATCATTATGGAATAACTAAAGGGTGTGAACAACCTTTCTCCACCCGACGTAACCTTTGTGCTTCATGGTAAACAACACAGACATCCTGATGCTGAGTTGCTCCTCTCCTCGGGCAGATATGATTTACAAACTGCATCAAGGGGACCTCAGGCTTTTTTTTGCTGTGTCCCTGCCCAGAGAGCAGGCCTCTTGGACTATGCTAAGCTAGGTTGGCAGCGGGCGTGTGTGGAGTGCCAGGCTTGAGGGAGGATGGGTGCGTTTGTGTGTGCTTGTCTGTGCATGTGTGTGTGTTTGTGTGCTTGTCTGTGTGTGTGTATGTGAATGCACTTAGATGTGTGTGTGTCTCGATGCCTGGTGAGGATGAAGTGCCTCGTACCACCTTGTTTGGCACTCATCAGTTCGTGACTTGTGAAAAGCGCCAAAGTGAGGATTGTAACGGAGCAGGACACTCGTCACTGGTCCGCCCATGAGACTCCCTGACACCTGTCACGGCTGGTTACAGTGAGGACCTGCTATTCGCCACCTCCAGCCTTGCCTCCTCGGCTCTCCTCTCTTCCACCAAGGATGGGGGGAAAGAGGGAGGGAGGGGGATGAAGTGGTGGAGGAGTGGAGCTCTCTCTCCATCTCTGTGTTTCTCTGGACTCGTAGCAAGGTTAAAGGGTATGGGGAGTGGAGAGGAGTGGGGCGGAGAGGATGGGGCTGGGAAAGTCTGCATGGCCAGCGTATGTCCTTCAGATGAGCATGCTTCTCTATGGGCCTTGTGGCTACTGCCTGCTTGCCTGCCTGACTGTGTGTGTGTGTGTGTGTATATTGAGGACAAAGAGAGACTGTTTGATGATTAAAACATAGAACATTTAATCCAAACAGCGCTTTAACACTGATTCAGAGTTATAAACTGTCTATATTAAAAACAAAAAACTATGTTCTAAGTGAGAAGTAGGCATTGGTGTGAAAAAAAAGGGAATTCAAATGAGCACCACCATGCCTACTCCACCCATGCTCTAGCAAGGTTTTCCAGCACACAGTAGCTATGTTGGTATATTTACTTCAAAAAATGTGTATGCAGGTTGTTTAGGATTCAAACCTTCTCAAACAGCCTAATCCATACTCTTAGAGGAGGGCCTCCAGCAATAATGTGATTTGTACTGCATACAAGTTAAAGTATTGGATTCTTCACACACAATACTAATCCCATTCCACTACCTTTTCAAGCTTTCTTTTATTATATGAAAGCAAGCTTTGCTTTTATACTTACAAGACCATCATGCTTCATTGAACAAGCTGTTTTGTCTTATAGTAATGTGGTGCCTGCCTGAATTTCCTTAAACCTTTATTTTAACAAAACTACATTTCCTAACATATTTTTTTGATCAGTAGGTGCCCAACATAACAACAGTGTTGGACACAGTCATAGTATGAAAAATGTATGCACTCACTAACTGTAAGTCGCTCTGGATAAGAGTGTCTGCTAAATGACTAAAATGTAAAATGTAAATGATAGAGGTCTATAGAGCCTGTCTCCATTCCTGTTTTCTGTGACCGTTAGCTTACCTGTGTAATATTGACATAAGCTCAGAAAGACTTGTTTTGCAAACATGGTCCTGTTTTGTCAATTGATGTGCTGATCAATGGGCAGTTCACTACCTCTGTCAAATACATTTAAACTCAGTTTTCACAATTCCTGACATTTAATGATAGTAAAAATTCCCTGTCTTAGGTCAGTTAGGATCACCACTTTATTTTAAGAATGTGAAATGTCAGAATAATAGTAGAGAGAATTATTTATTTCAGCTTTTATTTCTTTCATCACATTCCCAGTGGGTCAGAAGTTTACATACACTCAATTCGTATTTGGTAGCATTGCCTTTAAATTGTTTAACTTGGGTCAAACGTTTCGGGTAGCCTTCCACAAGCTTCCCACAATAAGTTGGGTGAATTTTGGCCCATTGCTCCTGACAGCTGGTGTAACTGAGTCAGGTTTGTAGGCCACCTTGCTCGCACACGCTTTTTCAGTTCTGCCCATACATTTTCTATAGGATTGAGGTCAGGGCTTTGTGCTGGCCACTCCAATACCTTGACTTTGTTGTCCTTAAGCCATTTTGGCACAACTTTGGAAGTATGCTTGGGGTCATTGTCCATTTGGAAGACCCATTTGCGACCAAGCTTTAACTTCCTGACTGATGTCTGAGATGATGCTTCAATATATCCACATAATTTTCCTTCCTCATGATGCCATCTATTTTGTGAAGTGCACCAGTTGCTGCAGCAAAGCACCCCCACAGCATGAAGCTGCCACCACCGTGCTTCACGGTTGGGATGGTGTTCTTCGGCTTGCAAGCTACCCCCTTTTTCCTCCAAACATAACGATGGTCATTATGGACAAACAGTTCTATTTTTGTTTCATCAGACCAGAGGACATTTCTCCAAAAAGTACGATCTTTGTCCCCATGTGCAGTTGCAAACCGTAGTCTGGCTTTTTTTATGGCGCTTTTGGCGCAGTGGCTTTTTCCTTGCTGAGCCGCCTTTCAGGTTATGTCGATGTAGGACTCGCTTTACTGTGGATATAGTGTCTACAAAATTAGGCTATAAGAAATGTGGACTTGTGTAAGCCCCGCGGCTATACTCAAGTATGTTGGCATACTGCAGTGACGTCTAAAATGCTTTGAATTAATTAGCACCTTGGAGAGTGCTGTCCATTTCACCATCATAGATAGTAGGCTACTTGGCTGCTACGTTGTGTTTGACACTTTTTCTCAATGTGTACCGGTACCTCAGAGCCCCCCGGATACCCCCCTCGCGTTCACTATGTGTTCGGTGACCTCCCGATTTACAAATTAAGCACTGGTCCTACAGTGAAGGAAAAAAGTATTTGATCCCCTGATTATTTTGTACGTTTACCCACTGACAAAGAAATGATCAGTGTATAATTTTAATGGTAGGTTTATTTGAACAGTGAGAGACAGAATAACAACAAAAAAATCTAGAAAAACGCATGTCAAAAATGTTATAAATTGATTTGCATTTTAATGAGGGAAATAAGTATTTGACCCCCTCTCAATCAAAGATTTCTGGCTCCCAGGTGTCTTTTATACAGGTAACGAGCTGAGATTAGGAGCACACTCTTAAATGGGGTGCTCTAATCTCAGTTTGTTACCTGTATAAAAGACACCTGTCCACAGAAGCAATCAATCAATCAGTTTCCAAACTCTCCACCATGGCCAAGACCAAAGAGCTCTCCAAGGATGTCAGGGACAAGATTGTAGACCTACACAAGGCTGGAATGGGCTACAAGACCATCGCCAAGCAGCTTGGTGAGAAGGTGACAACAGTTGGTGCGATTATTCGCAAATGGAAGAAACACAAAATAACTGTTAATCTCCCTCGGCCTGAGGCTCCATGCAAGATCTCACCTCGTGGAGTTGCAATGATCATGAGAACTCGAGGAATCAGCCCAGAACTACACGGGAGGATCTTGTCAATGATCTCAAGGCAGCTGGGACCATAGTCACCAAGAAAACAATTGGTAACACATTACGCCGTGAAAGACTGAAATCCTGCAGTGCCCGCAAGGTCCCCCTGCTCAAGAAAGCACATATAAAGGCCCGTCTGAAGTTTGCCAATGAACATCTGAATGATTCAGAGGAGAACTGGGTGAAAGTGTTGTGGTCAGATGAGACCAAAATCGAGCTCTTTGGCATCAACTCAACTCGCCGTGTTTGGAGGAGGAGGAATGCTGCCTATGACCCCAAGAACACCATCCCCACCGTCAAACATGGAGGTGGAAACATTATGCTTTGGGGGTGTTTTTCTGCTAAGGGGACAGGACAACTTCACTGCATCAAAGGGACGATGGACGGGGCCATGTACCGTCAAATCTTGGGTGAGAACCTCCTTCCTTCAGCCAGTGCATTGAAAATGGGTCGTGGATGGGTATTCCAGCATGACAATGACCCAAAACACATGGCCAAAGCAACAAAGGAGCCTCAAGAAGAAGCACATTAAGGTCCTGGTGTGGCCTAGCCAGTCTCCAGACCTTAATCCCATAGGAAATCTGTGGAGGGAGCTGAAGGTTCGAGTTGCCAAACGTCAGCCTCGAAACCTTAATGACTTGGAGAAGATCTGCAAAGAGGAGTGGGACAAAATCCCTCCTGAGATGTGTGAAAACCTGGTGGCCAACTACAAGAAACGTCTGACCTCTGTGATTGCCAACAAGGGTTTTGCCACCAAGTACTAAATCATGTTTTGCAGAGGGGTCAAATACTTATTTCCCTCATTAAAATGCAAATCAATGTATAACATTTTTGACATGCATTTTTCTGGATTTTTTTGTTGTTATTCTGTCTCTCACTGTTCAAATAAACCTACCATTAAAAGTATAGACTGATCCTTTCTTTGTCAGTGGGCAAACGTACAAAATCAGCAGGGGATCAAATACTTTTTTCCCTCACTGTATATATTGAAATCATATTGAAATCAATTTAATGTTCATTCAATTGAGTTCCATTTTGCTAATTGTAGGCTACTATCTGTAATTGTTGCTTCTATTTCATGATGTGTAGGCCTTTCAACATGTGCGCAATGATGTGCCAAATATTCGATTTAGTGCATAGCCTAAGCATTAGAATAAGCCGCCTCAATATTTGCAGCCATAGGTGATAATTTATTTCTAGGAGCTGATCCATCATCAGTATCTAGTGTTAAGGTAAGATTTGAATGGATAACGCTGATCTGAGAGCAGCGCTGCCTTTCCTTCAATCCAACAATATTGACACATGCTCTAACGACGCACCTTACGTGTTGTTTTGGGAAACGCATGTGAGTTCTTCGGCAGTTATAGAAACGATGCATCGTTAAAACACTTATAAGCTTAAGTTCCATTGCTATCGGGAAACCGGGCCCTGGCTATTACTTCAAGTATTTGATCCCCTGCTGATTTTGTACGTTTGCCCACTGACATGCTTTTCAATCGAACGCTGCTGGCACCCGCCCACTCGACCAGAATCACCACTCTCGACGGGTCTGACCTAGAGTATGTGGACAACTACAAATACCTAGGTGTCTGGTTAGACTGTAAACTCAACTTCCAGACTCACATAAAGAACCTCCAATCCAAAGTTAAATCTAGAATCGGCTTCCTATTTTGCAACAAAGCCTCCTTCACTCATGCTGCCAAACATGCCCTCGTAAAACTGACTATCCTACCGATCCTTGACTTCGGCGATGTCATTTACAAAATAGCCTCCAACACTCTACTCAGCAAATTGGATGTAGTCTATCACAGTGCCATCCGTTTTGTCTCCAAAGCCCCCATACACTACCCACCACTGTGACCTGTACGCTCTTGTTGGCTGGTCCTCACTACATGTTCGTCGTCAAACCCACTGGCTCCAGGCCATCTATAAATCACTGCTAGGCAAATCCCCGCCTTATCTTAGCTCATTGGTCACCATAGCAGCACCCACCCGTAGTCTGCGCTCCAGCAGGTATATCTCACTGGTCATTCCCAAAGCCAACACCTCCTTTGGCCGCCATTCCTTCCAGTTCTCTGCTGCCAATGACTGGAACGAATTGCAAAAATCTCTGAAGCTGGAGACTCTTATGTCCCTCAATAACTTTAAGCATCAGTTGTCAGAGCACCTTACCGATCACTGCACCTGTACACAGCCCATCTGAAATTAGCCCACCCAACTACCTCATCCCTATATTGTTATTTATTTTGCTCTTTTGCACCCCAGTATCTCTATTTGCACATAATCTCTTGCACATCTAGCATTCCAGTGTTAATACTATTGTAATTATTTTGCACTATAGCCTATTTATTGCCTTACCTCCATAACTTGCTACATTTACACACACTGTATATATATTTTCTGTTGTATTTTTGACTTTATGTTTTTTACCCCATATGTAACTCTGTGTTGTTTTTATTGCACTGCTTTGCTTTATCTTGGCCAGGTCGCAGTTGTATGTCACGCTCTGGCTCCGGGACTTTGTATGTTGAGCCAGGGTGTGTTCGTTTCGTTGTGTTCTGTTTGGTTGGGGTGTCTATGTGGTTGTTTCCTTGTTTGGTCGTGTGACTCCCAATCAGTGGTAACGAGTGTCAGCTGTCGGCTCATTATCTCTGATTGGGAGCCATATTTAAACTGTGTGTTTTCACCTTGTGTTTGTGGGTTTTTGTTCCTGTACAGTCATTGTCACTGTGGACTTCACGTATCGTCATTTGTTTTGTTGTTTTCGTGTTTAGGCTTTAATTTAATAAAGTCATGTTCACCTTCAACGCTGCGCATTGGTCCTCCTCATTAGACGATCAGATCATCCCTCATCAGAACATCCCTCACAGATCTCCTTCGCCTCCTGGACTGGGTCAAGCCGAGATAGGAGGAGAAGGGCTTGACACTATGGCAGAAGGGCGAGAGGCTGGCGAGGGATATGGAGACCTGGTCCACGGGTAGGAGAGACGCCCCGAAAATTTTTAGGGGGGGGCTCACGACGTCGGACCAGCAGGAGGCCGCGATAGAGCGGCCCAGTGGGTTGCTGGAGAAGGCCGCCGGGTTACGGGGGCCACTGGTCGAAGAGGGGATGGAGGAAGTAGAGGCACGGCGAGAGGTACTGGCGTGTGTTGCCAGTCCGGTCCGGCCCGTTCCAGATCCCGGTGTAGGGCCAGTGGTGTGTGTCCCTAGTACAGTCCGGTCCATCCAAGCTTCCCGCACCAAGCCAGTGGTGTGCGTCGTCAGTCCGGCACGGCCCGTGCCTGCTCTCCGCATCAAGCCTGTGGTGCGTCTCGTCAGCCCGGCTCTGCCCGTTCCTGCTCTACGCACCAAGCCAAAGGGGTGCGTCGCCAGCCCAGCCCGGCCTGTCCCTGCTCTACGCACCAAGCCAAAGGGGTGCGTCGCCAGCCCAGCCCGGCCGGTTCCTGCTCCACGCATCAAAACTACGGTGTGCGTCGCCGGCCCAACCCGGACTGTTCCTGCCACTCGCACCAGGCTAAGGGTGCGAGTCGTCAACCTGGGTCAGCTCGTTCCGGCTACTCGCACCAAACCAAGGGGGCGAGTCGTCAACATGGTTCAGCCTATGCCTGCTACGCGCACCAAGCCAGGGAGGCGAGTCGTCAGCCTGAGGAGGTCCGTTCCGGCTCCACGCACCAAGCCGATGATGCGTATCGTCAGCCAGGTCCGGTCCGTCCCTGCCTCACGCGCCAAGTTAGGGGTGCGCGTCATCAGTCCGGATCCAGCCAGCTGGGTTGGATCGGACCGGCCACCGGGGGGATGGATGTAGGATGGTGGTCAAGCCCGGAGCCAGAGCCGGAGCCGCCTCGAGGAGCAACACCCACCCAGCCCTCCCCTATTTGGGTTCTTTGAGGCGCGGTCGCAGTCCGCGCCTTTAGGGGGGGGTACTGTCACGCTCTGGCTCCGGGACTTTGTATGTTGAGCCAGGGTGTGTTCGTTTCGTTGTGTTCTGTTTGGTTGGGGTGTCTATGTGGTTGTTTCCTTGTTTGGTCGTGTGACTCCCAATCAGTGGTAACGAGTGTCAGCTGTCGGCTCGTTATCTCTGATTGGGAGCCATATTTAAACTGTGTGTTTTCACCTTGTGTTTGTGGGTTTTTGTTCCTGTACAGTCATTGTCACTGTGGACTTCACGTATCGTCATTTGTTTTGTTGTTTTCGTGTTTAGGCTTTAATTTAATAAAGTCATGTTCACCTTCAACGCTGCGCATTGGTCCTCCTCATTAGACGATCGTGACATTGTAAATGAGAACCTGTTCTCAACTGGCTTACCTGGTTAAATAAAGGTGAAAAAAAAAAGAAAATAAATAAAAAAACATGGCTATTTGCATTTATGCAAAACATATGGATTCTCCCTTTAAATATGCCATTTAGCAGACGCTTTTATCCAAAGCGACTTACAGTCATGCGTGCATAAATTTTTTTGTGTAAAGAGTGGAGTAAATATCAACAGCTGCTTTACATTAAGCACATACCAGTTCCTGTAAATGACTCTTAAAGTACTGAATACGTTGGCTGAGTGAGCATTAGGAAATTGTCCCCCCAAGATGCCCCTCCAGTTTTTTACTTGTTGATGGCTACTTCCCACTAAGGGGACCTATGTCGATGTCTTTTGGACTTATTTTTTTGGTCCTGTCTGAACCGGTCATCTTTTTTTCATGGCTATTTTCGCTAACCCTAACCTTTTTCCTGACCTAACCTAATTATCCTAATCTGCTATGTTAATTATCCTAACCTGCTGCGTTAGTTTTCCTAACCTGCTGTGTAAACCTGCTACGAAAAAGTCATAGCTGTATCAAAGTGCCGTGTTTTTAGGGAATCTCGTCCACGGATGTTGATTTATGGTCTGGTCTGGAACTAATCTGAACCAATTACAGATGTCTATGTTTGGTTCAGATTTGGTCAGATCCGGACTGTACTTGATTTCAAGGTCCACAGACGTCTGGTCCGGCCAATATTTGGTCCAAACATAGACGTCTATAATTGGTTCAGAGTTTGCCGGGTCCGGACCAACCTTGATTTGGCCCAAACATAGACGTATATCTATGTTTCACAAGTTTGGACACCACAGTACAGTAGGGTAGTGGTTCTCAAACCTCTCCGCTAGTCCAGAGCTACAGCAAAATTGTGAAACGTCTGGAGGTCCCCGAGGAGAGGTTTGAGAACCACTGCAGTAGAGCATAGCAGAGTGCAGTAAAAAAAAAAGTAGAGAAAGTATTTTTCAACATTCATTCAGAACCGAAAATGAAACTGATTTCAATGTCTGGAAAATATGTATTTTCAATGTCCGGAGAATACCTATTTTTAAAGTCCGGAAAATGTTTTTAACTTCCTGAAAAAACGTATTCTCACCTTTCATTCAGAACCTAAAATGAACCCAACTTCAACGTCTGGAAAATACATATTTTAAACGTAGTTTTGCTTACTGGGTTCAGATTTCTGGGAAGCCACTGAAAATAACTTGATACTGTTGATCAGCGCAATTTTTCATTAAAATGGCATGAAGAAAATTGCATTGACAGAGGAGGGTGTACTGAATTAATGCAACATAAGGTAAGGGCTGGAACTTGTTGTGGTTTCTCAAGCAGCAACGTGTCTGTCTCGTGTGTTGATCTAGCTAATTAGGCAGCTAGCTAGCACGTGTACACTCACTGCACAGCCAAAGCGCTACTGGCATGTTCATTGGCCGGGTTTAGATTCAACATAGCTAACTGTTTCTTAGCTAGACGATTCCTTTTATCAGCTACAGTTTATGTTGTGAAAGGTTGATCTGGCTGTTTGACTGTATCATGCCAGAGTAGCTAAGTGAGCAATGCCCATTGCATGTATTACAAGTTAGCAGCATGGCAGTTTCCCCACATTTTGGTGTTTACTATGCACTTTACTTAGCTAACTAGCAATGCTGTATGGAAGAATGAAGCTAGGATATATTGTCAACATTGCTATAGTCTCGTTGGCTTGTAACTACTAGATAGTTGGTTAGCTAACTGGCTATAATAGCAGCCAATGGTGTTCGCTAGCTAGCTTATTTGTTTGTGTTCTGATTTAGTTTACACAGATGACTTGAGCCATATGAAAAACCCTCCGTAGCAAAATATACATATCTAGCGTTGCTTGTAGCTGTTTTCTCATCCAACTTGTGTTAGCTAACGCAGTAACCGAGTGGTTGGTCCTGGTTTTAGAACTCTTGAGATTCAGCTGAAAAGATGTTAGCATTGTCAGAAATGCTAACAAAAAGGTAGCACATCATTGGTTCTTAATGGACAGAAATGAGCACGTGCGCGTGATAAATTATACATTGAATAAAAACTGTTGCATCTGCAAATTTAGTCAATCCGACATTTTTTAAATCCCATGGTCACTTCATGGACGCTATAGTCTCGTTTTAATCCGACGTCAAGAATTTGAGTTAGATAGGCACAGAAAATACTATTAAAACTCAATTGCTAACGAGCCTGTTAAAAAATCTGGTATGTGGTTCTCGGTACCGGCCGGACGGCTCATGACGAGAGGCGGGTAGTGTGTTGTGTACCTCCAGTCAGTCAGTGAGATTGGTGTCATATTGGCATAGATATGATGGTAGGGGGATTTGAATTTAACATTGAGCTGGATGATTCTTATGAAACTGCTGCCACCACGGTGCTTCACGGTTGGGATGGTGTTCTTTGGCTTGCAAGCGTTCCCCTTTTTCCTCTAAACATAACGATGGTCATTATGGCCAAACAGTTCTATTTTTGTTTCATCAGACCAGAGGACATTTCTCCAAAAAGTACAATCTTTGTCCCCATGTGCAGTTGCAAACCGTAGTCTGTCTTTTTTATGGCGGTTTTGGAGCAGTGGCTTCTTCCTTGCTGAGCGGCCTTTCAGGTTATGTCGATATAGGACTTGTTTTACTGTGGATATAGATACTTTTGTACCTGTTTCCTCCAGCATCTTCACAAGGTCCTTTGCTGTTGTTCTGGGATTGATTTGCACTTTTCGCACCAAAGTACGTTCATCTCTAGGAGACAGAACGCGTCTCCTTCCTGAGTGGTATGACGGCTGTGTGGTCCCATGGTGTTTATACTTGCGTACTATTGTTTGTACAGATGAACGTGGTACCTTCAGGCGTTTGGAAATTGCTCCCAAGGTTGAACCACACTTGTGGAGGTCTACAACTTTTTTTCTGAGGTCTTGGCTGATTTCTTTTGATTTTCCCATGATGTCAAGAGGAGAGGCACTGAGTTTGAAGGAAGCCTTGAATTACATCCAAAGGTACACCTTCAATTGACTCAAATGATGTCAATTAGCCTATCAGAAGCTTCTAAAGCCATGACATCATTTTCTGGAATTTTCCAAGCTGTTTAAAGGCACAGTCAACTTAGTGTTCTGGGTTTCTGTACAGCACTTCGAGATATTAGCTGATGTAAGAAGGGCTATATAAAATAAAATTGATTGATTGATGATTGATTGAGTGTATGTAAACTTCTGACCCACTGGAATTGTGATACAGTGAATTATAAGTGAAATAATCTGTCTGTAAACAATTGTTGGAAAAATTACTTGTGTCATGCACAAAGTAGACATCCTAACCGACTTGCCAAAATGATAGTTTTTTAACAAGAAATTTGTAGAGTGGTTGAAAAATGAGTTTTAATGAATTTGTGGAGTGGTTGAAAAAAAGTGTATGTAAACTTCCGACTTCAACTGTACGTGCATGTATTTTCAAAAGTGGACTTAAGCATAAACAGGTGACTTTTTGTTGTTATTGAAAAAGCAATGTCTCCATTGTCTTTACAGGCCATTAAGCACAACGGAGCAGTTAATCGGGTTGTACCCAAAATTGGCTAACGTTAGCTAACTATTTAGGTACGTTAGCTTGCTAGCTAGGCGGCTAATGTTAGCATAATGCTACCTCATGCCAGGTTTTGATTCACCCGCCTCACACGTTGCTATGACTTAACTATGTCTAACGACGTTACGGTGTATTAACTAGCTAACAAAATACAGGATGCTAACGTTAGCAAAACACCAGTTATTTACCAACATGCATCAAGACGTAACTGGTTTACTGCAGCAGCTCGTTGTCTAGCTAGCTGGCTAACAAGGCCGATTATATATTAGGTAATTTACTAACGTTAGCTAGCTAGTTAAGTCAACGGATGTTTCTGTAGTTTCTTGTAAATACAGTTTTCGCTACAGTCCCCAAAGGCACTGTCAACTAACTACACTAGTTAGTTAACTAAGCTATTACGTTAGCTGGCTAGTTAGAAAACTGACCTCGTTAGTAAGAAATGACATCGTGGTGTCGGATTGAACTCTTGTCCGAGAGAGACGGCTAGTTAGGGAACGTTGTACTAGTAAAGTTCGTTAGCTCAAATCAGAAGTCAAGGGTGTCAGTTCCCCTTGGTTTGCTTTAGCTAACTAGTTTAACGTTACATCACAGATGTTTAGATCGCGACAGTCACTTACTCTAAAATTAAGTACATAGCTCTGGACTTCGCCATTTAGCCTAGCTATTTAGAAGGACATTGTTTTGAACACGCTAGCTAGCTAACGTTGGCGTAGGCAAGGTGTGAAACCGACACATACACAGGTAACTAATTACGTTTTACATTTAATAGCTAGCTATATTTTAGCGTCTCGGAGATGCTCGTTAATTGAGGTAAGAGCATGTGAGTAGATACCATTTTATATCTACTTTGTTTTGGGTTATTTAGATGTCAGACGGTACTCGACTAGCTACTCCAATACTCTGTATCTAACGGTACCAAACCTTGTCAATCTGCGCGGGAGTAGTCTCGGATTATTTTACATAGATTGCTATCAAGTAAATTAGCTAGTTAGGCTATTTGCTTGTGAAAAGGGTAGTATTTTGCATGACGCCTTGCCGTATGCATCACACATGGCATGGTATGTGAAATTATGAGGCTAGTCAAAGTAATCCATTGGTGAACGGGTTATGACACTGACTCGATGTGGTGTTTTGCTTATACTGGACCGAACTCAGTCAGTGGCACAGAAATCTGTGTTAAATACTTACCTTTTAATGTACATCTATACGAGGCTGTCTAAGAGTGTTATCTTGTGGACCATGCACTCTTCATGGGGAATCAAGTGGGGAAACAGTAACGCAGTTTTAACATGGCAAACAGTAAACACACAGAGCAACATGCCATGTTGGCGCTTTCCGATAAGATGGTAATGGCCTACTAGATTCGCATCTGTCAATGCTTACACAGCACCAAGAGAAGGACATGCACACAGACACGCCTGCAGCTGTTATGCCAGCAGGCCCAGAGCCCAAACTGCTGACAAATGGGGACCATAACACAGCATAAATACCTCTTTTGTCCCCTTTGAGTGCCCTCTCATAGCCCCAAAGACAAAACCTAGTGGATGCTTGGAGAGGAACTGTTTTTTGTTCTCTTATGGTCTGATTTGAGCTCAGTTGCTGAGCGTAGTGCTGTCATTCTGTTACCAAACTTATCTTCTGCACTGTTCAAGTAAATGTGTTTTTGTAAAAATGTCAGTGGAAGTTCAAAGTAGTCCTTGTGCATAGTTGTATGGTTTGTTTAACTTTAGAATCATTGGTTTTTGTTTAGCATTTTAAAGTGAAAAATCTGAGTCTCCGCAACATAAAAAAAAAAAAACATTGTAAAGTGGTTATCCCACTGGCTATAAGGTGAATGTACCTATTTGTAAGTCGCTCTGGATAAGAGCGTCTGCTAAATGAGTAAATGTAAATGTAAATGTAATGTAATATTGGTGTATTAGGACGTGGATATGTGTTGTTCTAAGGTATTTGAGATGTATTTCTAAATTGAATGGCATCGTATGGGCAAATGGTGTAACATTATATGCCTATAAAGCATCTAAGTATGTGGGATAAGGACCTAAAACTGTCTTGGGATATCAAACAACAGTATATGTAAGTGTTAAAACAGATACACATGTCAAAATGGGGGATATCCTCCTTTAAGTGGCTGGGTTAGTCTTTGCCGAAACACCAACCCCAGAAGTAAATTAAATGGGGTTAATACACCTCCTACTAAATCAAGTAACTGATGTTTTACAAAAAAACTATACAATAGGTGTAAGCAGTGGTCCTAGTAAATCATTAAAGTTACCAGCACAGCACACCCATTGACTATACATTAGAATTAGCGTATTATCATTAACAAAATTAAGGTTCTCATTACCGAAACAGACCCCAAAATGATGTGGTAATGAGAATTGTATTTCGGTAATGAGAGGCCCTTAGCTCAATCTGCAAGTAATTGGAGACAGCCATTATGAGTCAGCAAACAATTGACCACATCACTAAAGCCCATTCACTAAAGCCCATTCATGCCTCCATGTTGGTAAGGTAATGTTTTTTTTACAGGGGCGCAACTTTCAAAAATTGCATTTGTGTCCCGCCCCAGTTTTATCCTTGGAATGTGATACAAAACGAGGCAACAATGTGCTTTAGCACCATGCGGACGCCTCCGAGCGGTCGGGTGGGCTGTTTGGAGTGTTTATTCGACTGGATAAACATTATTTTTAAAGTTATGTCCCCCCACTTCTAAAACCAAAGTTGCGCCCCTGGTTCTTTAAGTTGTTCCCAATTTGAGCTTTTTAGCCATTTTGATAATGAGAAGGTCAAATGTCGTTTGAGTGTAAGATCCTCATTCTGAAGGCTTATAAGTTAAGAAATTAAATGAACTTGTGTTCATCTAAAGACTACTCCTCTAGACGATGCATCATGGGTGAATAACACTTTATAAAAAAAGGAGTTTTTACAGCAACTTGAAGAAGTGTTACGGTAATGAGAAACATGGTCTACAGACAATGTGTTTTTAAGTAATACATATTATAGTTTAATGTAAACTTCAACTAGTATACAATTTGTATGATTTTTGGAGAAACTACAGCAACATATTTAGTGTTTTATTCAAATAAGTTAGTGTTTTCTAAAGTGAAATTGCATAAAATGACCCGAAAATGTATTCTGGAAACATTTCGGTAATCGCCCCCAAAATAATATAGGCCTTGTATACTCTATCTATTTCATATGAGATGGACACAAAGGAACAGGTTTAACAGTTTTACTATGATGTCAATTAGCATTTGAAAAATAATGTAAAGAAGTAACTTTTTATTCTACACTCACTTTGAGCAACTTGAGTAACTTTAGATCTCATAACGCTGACTCGCATTAATCATGCATCATGCATAGATGTCAAAGGTAGATCTGCACTCAAATTTGAGATAAGAGTCTAGATTTCATGTTAGGATTTGGTGCTTCTGTACAGTATAAAAGGTTGTTTCCAGTGACCTTAAAAGTCGATCTGTATCAGATGAGGAGCATGTTGTTATCACGAATCACATTGACATGGAAGAGTTTACATTTTCTATCAGATGAGGTATGCCATTTACACACAAACAGTCTGTGGGATAATATAATAGAACAAGAGAAGTGCTGTAAGACAGTGGGGGAGGTAAAGAGAGAGAGAGAGACAGAGCAGAGAGAGAGAGAGAGTGATAGGGAGTGAGTGAGCACAGAGAGAGAGAAAAAAGCTTGTTTGGTTCAGGAACCATTTAACAACTTCCCCTGGAAATTGAAAAAGGAAATAGTTTTGGGCTGGTTTGCTGGAGGGGGGAGGGGGGGAATGAAGCCCATATGAATAACAGATGAACAGGCAGCCAAGCAGGACTGAGGGAGATAGAGGGGGGGGTTGTTGGCTGGTGGGGGGTTGGCTGGTGTTTATGAGGTAATTTACCAAACTCGTGTTTTGACATACATTTTTCGTCTTTGTTCTCCCCAAATTGCTTCCATGCACATGTAAGAGCGGAGCTTACAGCTTGTAGCTTGTGAACGGCAGAGGAGAAAAGTGGACCTCTTCACTCTCTCTCTGTCCTCTCCCTCTCTCTCTCTCTCCATCTATCACTATCTCTCTCTGTCTGTCTCTCTTTTTCTCTCTCTTATTCTCTCTCCCCCCTCTCTCTCTCTCTCTCGCTCTCTCTCTACATTAGCTTACAAGTTCTGTAAGAGGGCCAAAGTCTTGGGGGCCGAATCTTAACTTGGAAACGTGTAACTCCGACTTAAGATCTGGCATTTAACTCCAACTTCCACATAAATCATGTTAATGTCAATAGAGATTTGCATGACAGCTTGTGATGTGTCTGCGTTATGGGTATCTTAAGTTAGGATTCAGCCCTAATGCTTAGATCAGAAGGATGATACACATAAAAGGCATGAGCCCTATCCATCTTGTTTTCTATTGACCTGTGTAACATGATAAAACCACCACAGTTGAGCGTATGGCACCACAGGCATAGTGATGTCATACAAAACCAAGGATTAACATTTACAACTTCATAATGCTACGGTACAATGTCTCAAGAACTCCTTGACTTTTACTGTGCTAGTGAAAGCCATTCATTCGTGAAGTCTATTTCTTTCACCCACTACCTTTCCCCGTAAGCTCGATTTAGAGTGTGGATAGTGCTGCATGACTCATCAAAGCATTTCCTCTTCAAAGCCAATCAAAACATTGCAAAATATCTCTGTTCATAATTCATAAAATTAATCATCTAATGTCAGAGATTACAGACAATGACAACTATTGTGTCATTTGGTTGAACTGCCCAAACTCGTCATTATTACACAAGACGGTACATTACAAAACCTGCATCAACGGCAGCTATTTCGAATCCAGCTAGGTCAGAGGTTACTCACAGGTGTCATGGCTAGGTCAGAGGTTACTCACATCCCTGGTGTCATGGCTGAACTGGTACCGCCCACTACAGAGAGAGGGAAGTGGACTAGTATAGACCTGAGGGAGAATACTGAACACTCCCAACACGTCCCAAGGAGAATGGCAAGGCCACTACTGCCATTTGGGTGGGCAAAAAAACAAGAACAGTCTCTCAGTAGATTCACCCTGGCTGCATCTATCTTTTGGTATACCTTTTGGTATGACGGTGCTGATGTGATTCAAATCAGTATATTACCTGAACACATATGGAAAAAACACAATTAGTCATATTTATTGTAGAGAGATATGTTAGATCCATGTTTAACAACACAAGCCCAAATAAATGCAATCCCACACCGTAACTGCAGCAACAGAGGTACGTCATGGCTGGTTTTAATTAGGGCGTGTGGGGCCGTCTTTGGTGCTGTCTGTAGATTATGGCATATTTTTATGTATGTTAGCTGTCAGTCAAACTATGAAAAACTGAAACAGAAATGTAGCTTGATGGTTAAGCTTTTGGAATTAATTATGAGATTTTTGTTAAATTTAGGCAACAGGGTTAACCTTAGGCATGAATCCCGAGTGGTTAAGGTAAGGGTTAAGGGTTGGGTACATTTGTTTAATTTGTTTAATAAAAAAACAAATGAGTGCCAATCACTGGGATTGAACCTGCAATCCATGGCTTGTCGCCAGCCTGCCAGATGGTAAAAGGTGCTCGCATTGTGGATGGTAGGAAATTGCCATGATAATAAAATGACCCAGGAGGCCATCATTTTACCATTTCGAATATGCATTAATTGTCCTGATGTTTAAAATGTATGCTATTTGTTTTGGATGCCTGTAAGAATACACCTAAAGCAACAAAACCCAGGAGGTACCACTCAAGCGATTCTATATCATCAATGACAGTAAAAAATTCCATGTGCGCATGTCCAAATATAGACACTGTACTTAGGCCATCTCCTGCCTCCTCAAATCAGATCAAGTTTTATTTGTCACATGTGGTGAATACAACGGGTGTAGACTTTACCGTGAAATGCTTGCTTACGAGCCCTTCCCAACGATGCAGAGAAAAAAATTAAATAGTAACACAAGAGGAATAAAATACACAAGATCGGAGCTATATAGAGGGAGTACCAGTACCAGATCAATGTATATGGGTACAAGGTATTTGAGGTAGATATGTACATGAAAGGTAGGGCAAAGTGACTAGGCATCAGGTTAGTTAATAAGAGTAACATAGAGAACAGAGTAGCAACAGCAAATTATGAGTGTAAAAGTGTGTGTGTATGTGTGTGTGAGTGAGTGTGTTTGTGTATTTGTGTTGTGTCTGTTATGTGTGTGTATGTGAATGTGTGTGGGTTTTTGTGTGGGAGTGTCAGTGTAGTCTATATAAGTGTGTTTAAATGTGTGTATATATAGTCTTGTGAGTGTGCATAGAGTCAGTGCAAGATAGGGTCAGTGCAGATAGTCCGGGTAACCATTTAATTAACTATTTAGGGGAGCTCGGCCCCAGTGATGTACTGGGCTGTCCGCACCACCTTCTGTAGCGCATTGCGGTCGATTGCGGCGCATTTGCCATACCAAGCGGTGATGCAGCCAGTCAAGATGCTCTCGATGATGCAGCTGTAGAACTTCTGAGGGACCATGCCAAATCTTTTCAGCCTCCTGAGGGGGAAGAGGAAGAGATGCTGTCGTGCCCTCTTATCGACTGTGCCGGTGTGTGTGGACCATTAAATCCTTAGTGATGTGGACGCCGAGGAACTGTGGATGCCTTCGTCCGATCGGGCCCTGCATGGAGAAACCACAGAGCTCTACATACATAGTCATCCAGCCACGTCTCTGAAAGGCAGATAATATTGCAGCTTTTCAAGTCTCTCTGAAAGGAGACTCTCAAACGAAGCTCATTGACTGGACATTTGCCAATATAACGGAGGGGAGTGCCGGTCATGTCGTCCTATAACATAGCTTAATAAATACAGCCAGAGTAGAACTCATGTTCTAACAGAAATAAACAACACTGTTAACTGTCGCAGTTGCTGTTTTTGGATCAGTCGAGAGACTTATAAGAATGTTATGACATTGGGATGAGATTTGCCTATTCATATGTGGCATTAAAATACCCCTTTGCGGCCTGAGGTAAAATCAGAAGCGTTTGATAAATGCTATGAAAAAGCATGTCTGCATGTAGTTTGTTGTTGCATTTGGACGTCTCCTGAAAAATGAGGCTATACCGTTGAGGGCACAAAAGCAGGGTGAGGACACGAGGACAGTGTGGAGCTGTGAGGCACCCTGACGTTTCTAAATCAGGGCTAGAGTTGCTTCTCATGCAATGCAGTATGTGAAGACTAGCCCTGAGCGTGCATAGTCATAAGTTCAACCGCAGTGCACAGAACACACAAGTAGTGGAAGAACAAAACACTGCCATGCCTCTCAACAGGTACAGGTAGACTGCCCAGAGGACACGCATTCTTCACACGCATTAGATAAACATTGGTTATGGCATTTTTTGCAACACAAAACCACATGGGTGGGATACTTACATGCAATAATTAGACACTGATCATATTGTAGGATAGACAGTCCCATTGTGTGTGATTTGTAAAGGAGTACTCTCTTAGAAATAAGGGTTCCAAAAGGGTTCTTAGGCTGTCCCCATAGGATAACCCTTTTTGGTTCCAGGTAAAACCCTTTTGGGTTCCATGTAGAACCCTCTGTGGAAAGGGTTCTACATGGAACCCAAAAGGGTTATACCCGGAACCAAAAGGGTTCTACCAGGAACCAAATAGGATTCGTCAAAGGGTTCTCCTAGAGGGACAGCCGAAAGAACCCCTTTAGTTTCTAGATAGCACCTTTTTTTCTAAGAGTGTACACCCGCATTGATCACGTACATGACATGGTCTGTGCAAACGAACAAAGCACAACTATAGCGTACAGTAAAAAAAAAAGAAGACGTTAGACTACAGTCAATTGTGTCTCTCTCTCTCTTCTACTATCAGAGGCATTCTTAACCATAAAAAAAAAAACGTAATTACAGAGGTATCTGGGGTACTTTATCTAAGTCATTAACAAGCTAGGAGGGCTGTGAAAATAAATTTTTACAAGACAAGGTGGAACCCTGGGTCCTTTTACAGCTGACCTGACTGCGGAGGAGGACGGGATGAAGGAGAAAGTGGGGGAGGAGAGAGTAGGAGGAGGGAGGCAGAGGAGGTTTCGGGGGTGGGGGGGTCTTTGCTGGCTTGTTTGTTAACATGGTGTACAGGGTTACAAGTCTGGCCCCGAGCAGCGGCCCTGTCACTGTGAATTACAGACAGGTAAAGTGTAGAGCCTGCCAGGGCCGATCTGGCAGAGGGCCTGAGGGAGATCATACTGGAGGAATCCTCTGGTACATTTTTGCTACGCTCCACGGACCACAGCAGACCACCTCAGTGTATGGAAAATAACCTACAGAGTAGGGCTCCTTAGTAGTGTTTTGTCATTGAGGCTGTCCTAATATGGACACCGTACATTATAGCTACCTCAAATCTTCAGAGTTACGTTCTAATTAGATGGAAATACATGATTTAGTGACATATTATTTATGAGATTGGGTTGCAACCATGGTATCTGAGACAGTTAGAGTGTTGGCTAAACTAATCTAAATTGCAGTATCGCTCACGAAACACATGAGATGGTTAGGCCAAAGTAATGTACTTTGTAATGGATGATGATATCAAGGACTAGATTTAGAATTCCCTTTTGATGTATCAATGGTTCACTTCACAGATTTGTTGTGTCTGTGCACAGTTAGATGACTTCCTAGGAGCACTTGGCGATGTCAGACTCTCTTGCTAGAATCCACCCATTCTGGAAAAACAGATAGTCAAGAAGAGAATGTACATGAAGGCTGCCTTCTGTCCAACTCCACACCTTCAGATGTCACTCAGAGCGCCAAGTGATACAGACATCTCATGTCACGTCTATTACAGCTTTTATGGAAAACTTTCCATTTAATGAGCGCTTATTTGACATTCTCGGTAGTGATTGTGGCGACCCACCACTGACAGCTTTCAGCAATGAAGTTATCTCATTAGATCAGGAGAAATTAAGAACGACAATATCCCATAACATGTTCATGCAAACAAACTTTTCCGTTCTAATACAGTCCATTCGGAAAGTATTCAGACCCCTTGACTTTTTCCAAATTTTGTTATGTTACAGCCTTATTCTAAAATGTAATAAATAATTTTTTCCCCTCATCAATCTACACATAATACACCATAATGACAAAGTGAAAACAGGTTTTTAGAAATGGGTGCAAATTTATGAAAAATTAAATACAGAAATACCTTATTTACATAAGTATTCAGACCCTTTGCTATGAGACTCGAAATTGAGCTCAGGTGCATCCTGTTTCCATTGATCATCCTTGAGATGTTTCTACAACTTCATTGGACTCCACCTGTGGTAAATTCAATTGGTTGGACATGATTTGGAAAGGCACACACCTGTCTGTATAAGGTCCCACAGTTGACAGTGCATGTCAGTGCAAAAACCAAGCCATGAGGTCGAAGAAATTGTCTGTAGAGCTCCGAGACAGGATTGTCTAGAGGCACAGATCTGGGGAAGGGTACCAAAAAAATTCTGCAGCATTGAAGGTCCCCAAGAACACAGTGCCCTCCATCCTGCTTAAATGGAAGAAGTTTGGAACTACCAAGACCCTTCCTAGAGCTGGCCGGCCGGCCAAACTGAGCAATTAGGGGAGAAGGGCCTTGGTCAGGGAGGTGACCAAGAACCCGATGGTCACTCTGACAGAGCTCCAGAGTTCCTCTGTGGAGATGGGTGAACCTTGCAGAAGGACAACCATCTCTGCAGCACTCCACCAATCAGGCCATTATGGTAGAGTGGCCAGACGGAAGCCACTCCTCAGTAAAAGGCACATGACAGCCGCTTGGAGTTTGCCAATAGAAACAAGATTCTCTGGTCTGATGAAACCAAGATTGAACTCTTTAGCCTGAATGCCAAGCATCACATCTAGAGGAAACCTGGCACCATCCCTATGGTGAAGCATGGTGGTGGCAGCGTCATGCTGTGGGGATGTTTTTCAGCGGCAGGGACTTGAAGACTAGTCAGGATCGAGGGAAAGATGAACGGAGCAAAGTACAGAGAGATCCTTGATGAAAACCTGCTCCAGAGCGCTCAGGACCTCAGACTGGGGGCGAAGGTTCACCTTCCAACAGGACAAAAACCCTAAGCACACAGCCAAGACAACGCAGGAATGACTTTGGGACAAGTCTCTGAATGTCCTTGAGTGGCCCAGCCAGAGCCCAGACTTGAACCCGATCGAACATCTCTGAAGAGACCTGAAAATAGCTGTGCAGCGACGCTACCCATCCAACCTGACAGAGCTTGAGAGGATCTGCAGAGAAGAATGGGAGAAACTCCCCAAATAAAGGTGTGCCAAGCTTGTAGCGTCATACCCAAAAAGACTCAAGGCTGTAATCGCTGCCAAAGGTGCTTCAACAAAGTACTGAGTAAAGGGTCTGAATACTTATGTAAATGTAATATTTCAGTGTTTAATTTTGAATAAATTCGCAAACATTTCTAAAAGCCTGTTTTTGCTTTGTTATTATGGGGTATTGTGTGTAGATTGAAGATGGAAAAAAACGATTTAATCTATTTTAGAATAAGGCTGTAATGTAACAAAATGTGGAAAAAGTCCAGGGGTCTGAATACTTTCCGAATGCACTGTATATACTGAACAAAAATGTAAACGCAACATGTAAAGTGTTGATCCCATGTTTCATGAGCTGAAATAAAAAATCCCAGAAATGTTCCATATCCACAAAAATATCATTTTCTCAAATTTTGTGCACAAAATTGTTTACATCCCTGTTAGTGAGCATTTCTCCTTTGCCAAGATAATCCATCCTCCCGACAGGTATGGCATATCAAGAAGCTGAATAAAAAGCATGATCATTACACAGGTGCACCTTGTGCTGGGGACAATAAAAGGGACTCTAAAATGTGCAGTTTTGTCACACAACATACTGATTTCCTTATATGAACTGTAACTCAGTAAAATTGTTGAAATGGTTGCATGTTGCGTTTTATAATTGTATTGAGTATACATCCAGATCCAACCAAATATGCTACTCATCTTTCTCTCTGGGTAATAAAACACAGATTGGCCTACATGTTTTAAGGAAAAGACAAATGAAAAACATCAAGAAAAAAACAAAAAACCTTATACTGTTTTACAGAGTATATTTTATCTTAATTTTTTACTCTTAATGTTGTTTTACTTTTAACTTCTTAACTTTTTACAAAGAGAACAACAGTACAGACCTCAAACGTCATGACCCGATGCTTGCAATGACAGATCCGCACAAGCTTTGGCATTTATTAAAGATGACTTTGCCCAGTGTCATTTTATTACATTTGATTTTTACAACCTGCATAAACCACTTTCTTTCTCCCTCAGGGCAGCACATGTAAAAGGTACTCTGTCATTAGGTTAGTGACAGGAACACTTGTGATATTTATCCGTTCACCTTTGATAGTGTTGGATATGCATTGGTACTGGTGCATCTCTAGTTAGATGTGCTTGCTGAAAGCAAAACACAACTTTAGAAATCGTTCATACTTCTTATTATTTGCTTTCCGCTGCCACCTGTAGGGCCAAAACCGTAAAAGCTACCAACACCAAAACAAATTAAAAATGTGCAGGCTGACCGTCAGCAGTGTGCTAGATTTTTTATTAATTATTTGATACTACTAATACTCTTGACACATAAATCTCAATGCAAGATGAAATCTTGCGACTTGTGACGGCCGGCCGCCCAACAACCTGCCCGCTTGACCCTATCCCCTCCTCTCTTCTCCAGACCATTTCCGGAGACCTTCTCCCTTACCTCACCTCGCTCATCAACTCATCCTTGACCGCTGGCTATGTCCCTTCCGTCTTCAAGAGAGCGAGAGTTGCACCCCTCCTTAAAAAACCTACACTCGATCCCTCCGATGTCAACAACTACAGACCAGTATCCCTTCTTTCTTTTCTCTCCAAAACTATTGAGCATGCCGTCTCTAGCCAACTCTCCTGCTATCTCTATCAGAATGACCTTATTGATCCAAACCAGTCAGGTTTCAAGACTGGTCATTCAACTGAGACTGCTCTTCTCTGTGTCACGGAGGCTCTCCGCACTGCTAAAGCTAACTCTCTCTCCTCTGCTCTTATCCTTCTAGACCTATCTGCTGCCTTTGATACTGTGAACCATCAGATCCTCCTCTCCACCCACTCCGAGTTGGGCATCTCCGGCGCTGCTCACTCTTGGATTGCGTCCTACCTGACAGGTCGCTCCTACCAGGTGGCGTGGCGAGAATCTTTCTCTGCACCACGTGCTCTCACCACTGGTGTCCCCCGGGGCTCAGTTCTAGGCCCTCTCCTATTCTCTCTATACACCAAGTCACTTGGCTCTGTCATATCCTCACATGGTCTCTCCTATCATTGCTACGCAGACGACACACAATTAATTTTCTCCTTTGCCCCTTCTGATAACCAGGTGGCGAATCGCATCTCTGCATGTCTGGCAGACATATCAGTGTGGATGTCGGATCACCACCTCAAGCTGAACCTCGGCAAGACAGAGCTGCTCTTCCTCCTGGGGAAGGACTGCCCGCTCTATGATCTCGCCATCACGGTTGACAACTCCATTGTGTCCTCCTCCCAGAGTGCAAAGAACCTTGGCGTGACCCTGGACAACACCCTGCCGTTCTCCACTAACATCAAAGCGGTGACCCGATCCTGCAGGTTCATGCTCTACAACATTCGCAGAGTATGACCCTACCGTACACAGAAAGTGGCACAGGTCCTAATCCAGGCACTTGTCATCTCCCGTCTGGATTACTGCAACCCGCTCAGCCCAGTCAAAGCTATTCGCTGCTCTGGCACCCCAATGGTGGAACAAGCTCCCCCATGACGCCAGGACAGTGGAGTCACTGACCACCTTCCGGAGACACTTGAAACCCTACCTCTTTAAGGAATACCTGGAATAGTATAACAGTAATTCTTCTACACTCCCCCTCCCCCAGTGGTGGTTGTCCCACCTGCTATCCTAAGTTGAATGCACCAATTTGTAAGTCACTCTTGATAAGAGCGTCTGCTAAATGACTTAAATGTAAATGTAAATTTCACTGGCCATAGACTTGAATGGGAAAACTTTGCCACGTAACTAGTCTTCAACCGTTTAAGCTAGTTTAATGGTGCAGACCACTCTGGAATGGTGTGGTTGTATACTGCTTTTTGATACCATTTATACTTTGTGAACTATAACTGTTTTAAATGTGCATAAAAGCTCCACAGGCTTGAATGGTAAGTATTTTGATTCGCCACTGCTCTTGAATTGTTAAAGCTACAAACACCAATTCAACTTTGACATGTTACAGACTGACTCAATTTAGATTGCTTGTCAAACGATTGTTGATGCTAATTGTACTTTCTGAAATATAACCATTTTAAATTAGCATAAAAGCTCCATAGACTTCAAAGGCAAAAATGGGGATTCACCACTGCCCTTGATCCGCACAAGCTTTGGCATTTATTAAAGATGACTTTGCCGAGTTTGTCATTAGCGTTGAAAATGGCTTGCTGGATCGCAAGCCTCGCTAATCCAAATGTGCTTAAATTTCCTTAGCGTGGTAATTGTTTTTAAACAGGGCCTTTGGCGAAGATCTGCCCTGTTCATTATGGAGGCTCCGCTTCATCAATTAACACTACCCAGAGGGCTGTGTGTCTAAAACTCTCTGAGCGTACTGTCTCCTCTCTTATCAGTGCTCATTTGGATTGCTTCAGTGCTTCACGTTCTCTCTGTTGGGAAAAAAATTATGGATACACTGTTAAGCACTTGATGTTTATGTTCATGTCTTAAAATAACATGGTTTGATTGATTTAGAATGGGGGGAACTGAGCAGATGAGAATATTGCTAAATGTTCACTTCAACATATAGGCCTATATGAGATCACTGAGTGTTGGGCCAGTAACCAAAATGTTGCTGGTTTGAATCCTAGAGCAGACTAGTTGAAAATTCTGTCGATGTGCCTAGGAACAAGGCACTTAACCCTAAAGTAAGTAGCTGTAAATTGCTCTTGAGCATCTGCTAAATGACAAAAAAGTTAATGTAAACATTTTTATAATTGCAGGTACACCATTAGGTCAATAAGCCATGTGGCCCTTAGATAGGCCTATGCCAATTTTCATGTTGTATTAACTGTACTGTAAGTCTATACAAAGCATAGCATTAACTCCTACTTTCATTTTGTTGTGCGTGTAATTCACAGCATAATTATATGCTTGCTAGTGCCAAAATATCAGCTTCTGTTGTCAGAGAAATCAGAGAGAAAGAGGGCCCTCTAGTGTTAATAGATATATGACAATATATGATTTTCAATCTCATTGTAGCCTACAACATTTCCCTGACATATTAATGGCACAGGTCCTTATTAGCCTATATCAACTTTGTTCTTACAAAAATATTTTCATTTTGACTTTTAATTTCATGGTTTTATGTTTGTGGAGAGTGAACTGTTCAATGGAGCTCATCACGATCTGGGACCACATTTGAATAAAAAAATATCTGTGTAAAATGTCACTAATGTTTTCCATATTTTCCTTATGTGTACTGCGAAACCTGGCTAACACTAAAACTAACACAGAGGGCTTCAAGAATTCACAAACAAATATGGCTTTCAATCCTGCAAACACATTTAATTATTTCTATACATAATAATAAATCCATAAATATTATTAATTTCAAATGTTGAGATTTCTTGTTCAAAATTCAACACATGCTTTACTACCCTTTTCTCATAATAACAGACAACAAATCAATAGGAGGAACTGTGAAATTCCGAAATTCAAGACCAACTGTTTCCATTTGTTTCAGTGTGACTGAAAAAGAAAGGTCAATGGGGGTGGCAGGGGCGGAAGCGCAAGGGGGTGTCGGGGAGGGGCGTCTCCCCCCCACACACACCTGAGGAGGCTAAAGAACCCTGCTTGGATTTAATTACTGGCTCCATAACCTGGCCTATTGTCATGCATAGACAGTTGAGCAGGACTCGCAGTGTGCAGACAGCATGCCACACTAAATGTTGGGTGTGGTGGGGTCATCAAGATCAGCATCTCCTATAATTAACCTGTGGACTGGCCCCTTCCCAGAAAACCGGTATGGCACAAGAGTCTACTGGAGAGAACGCAGTCCAACAACCAACAAATCCCTCAAATGGTAAAGTTAATGAGTCCTCTTACCTAATCCTTTCTCCGTTTGGCAGCTAAAGCGGACAGTATGGCCTTTAATTTCAATTTTCAACTTACCCTACAGCTTGAGTTGAGACAAGTTATTTGTTTTAAGTGCAGTTAATGGAATTAAATTAGTATCTGGTTTGAATGGTTGACATTGTAGTGGAGTGATGTTGTCTTTCGTAACACAAAACATTGAAATGGCTGTTTTTTAAATGAAAGGTGTACTTTCTATTTTCCTCAGTTGTAAAACTAACATTTGGCATATTTTTTTACTCAAGTGTAAAACCCTGATATTTAATGTGTTGGGCTAAAATTTACAATTACATTTTAGTCATTTAGCAGACTCTCTTATCCAGAGCGACTTACAGTTAGTGAGTGCATACATTTTCATACTGGTCCCCCGTGGGAATCAAACCCACAACCCTGGCGTTGCAAACGCCATGCTCTACCAACTGAGCTACACGGGACAATGAGCCCAGTGTCATTTTATTACATTTGATTTTTACAACCTGCATAAACCACTTTCTTTCTCCCTCGGGGCAGCACATGTAAAAGGTACTCTCTGTCATTAGGTTAGTGACAGGAACACTTGTGATCTTTATCCGCTCACCTTTGATAGTGTTGGATATGCATTGGTACTGGTGCATCTCTAGTTAGATGTGCTTGCTGAAAGCAAAACACAACTTTAGAAATCGTTCATGCTTCTTATTATTTGCTTTCCGCTGCCACCTGTATGGCCAAAACCGTAAAAGCTACCAACACCAAAACAAATTTAAAATGTGCAGGCTGACCGTCAGCAGTGTGCTAGATTTTGTATTAATGATTTGATACTACTAATAATCCAGACGCATAAATCTCAATGCATTTCACTGGCCATAGACTTGAATGGGAAAACTTTGCCACGTAACTAGTCTTCAACCGTTTAAGCTAGTTTAATGGTGCAGACCACTCTGGAATGGTGTGGTTGTATACTGCTTTTTGATACCATTTATACTTTGTGAACTATAACTGTTTTAAATGTGCATAAAAGCTCCACAGGCTTGAATGGTAAGTATTTGGATTCGCCACTGCTCTTGAATTGTTAAAGCTACAAACACCAAACCAACTTTGACATGTTACATACTGACTCAACTTAGATTGCTTGTCAAAAGATTGTTGATGCTATTTGTACATTTTGAAATATAACCGTTTCAAATTAGCATAAAAGCTCCATAGACTTCAAAGGCAAAAATGGGGATTAACTACTGCCCTTGATCCGTTTTAGCTACAAACACCACCCCAACGTTGACATGTGCAGACTGACTCAACTTAGATGGCTTCAATACAGCTTTTTGCATTCTTACTTCATAAACTATAAAGCCTGTTGTTTCCTAATTCTTTTCAATGGCGGAATGCAGGCTTCAACATTCTAAACGGAAATCACCGCCACAAAACTTTCAGAATGTTCAAATTAAAACAAGTTTTGAGAGCTTGCTATACTAGCCTACTATAACCCACTATAATAACTCCACACCTATAAACCACCCCAAAATAGGTCACTATAACTGACACATAGCCAATGAAAACCCTATTACTACAATTTTACTGGTGCTACTATATTACTACTGCCATCACTACCAATACCACTACTACTACTACTATTTCACATCCAAAAATACTTAAAGACTAGCAAGCACACCACATTTGCTTCAGTAAATGTAATTTTCTAGTTGTTCTCATTTACATTTCTCTACCTGTGAGTCTTAAACTCATTACAAAATTCAACTAAGATCATTTTAAGCAAGATATGCAAGGAAATAAATCTGTGTTAAATCAATCTAAATGCAGTCAATATGCCCCCCCCACCCACCCAAACAAAAAAGGCAGAACACATTGAAATCAGGCATTGCTTTGTATCCATGTGAGGCTTCTCATGCAAGAACGCTCATCTGGTTGGGATTGCCTTTGAAAAGCTCAATACATTATTTGAAGAAGAAAAAAAACAGGAGAATAAAACAATGGGTTCCTTTACACAGTTTTGGATCCACAACTTTTTTTGTCTTTTTTTTTTTGGGGGGCTGTATCTGTCCAAAACTGGTAGTGAAAGGGGAGTATACGGAACAACAATTATCATAAATATAATATATTTTATATATTATATATATATACAAAAAATATGTTTTGCTTCTTTCTAAATCATCAGAGAGAAAGAAAGGAGCTTTCCATCTTCTCATTGACACTTCTCCTTGAATTGTTCTCCTTTCTTCTTGTTTAATCAGCACTGTCAACTGAATGCACCACACCACAGATACAATCCCTTTTAGCGCTTGTTTACCATACACAACATGATAGGCATCACAAGGAAAAATGCCTGGGGGGGGAAGTTAACAAATGAAAAAATGCAGCCCTTCTAAATGTTGCTTGGATAACAACTAAATGACGAAACAAATACCTGTTTGACTACATACATTTATTACATTTCTTCAAAGTTGTGGGACTTTGTCAGGGATAGAAACAAAGATGTGAGGGAGAGAGTATTTCAGAGATAAAAGTTTACAGCTAATACAGGATTTGTGCAGTAGCATGACTACACTGGCTACACTAGGGCAGTGAGTGACAGCTCAAATCTCTTGTTGTTCTGAGTAGGCAGGAAGACTGCCATAGGTTTTGTGCGAATCAGATCAGCGTGGACGCTCTTATCTCTCTAAGTATGTGACAGGCAGGGCCTCGGGGCTAACTGGGGCTGGAGCTTGACATCATTCACATTCAAAACAGCCAGACAGGCAGCAAGTTGGAACATTCATTTACTCCTGCCTCTTCAAGAGGGCTTTTAAACAATGTGATGTAACGATTGTCAATAGTGGAGAATAGCATTATATAGTTTTATGAATTGATAAAATATTGAATTTGGCCTTTACTAGTATGGCCCATAGAAACGCATTGAATAACACATTCATGAATGGCAAAAAAAAAACAGTAAATAAAATGATCATAAGGAATAATATTTTGAAGTGTCTGTCCTATATCTAGGATATATAAGAAAGTTCAGGAAATATAAAAAAAATGTGTACACAAATTTAACGCCTTATTTTTGTTGGCACAAAACTACCTCCATACTTCCATTCATTTGTATGGGTTACCTTCAGACGAGTCCCGTGACACTTGTGGGGGTCGTAGAGCAAAACGGAGAACACCCCATCGTGTTCGTGAGAGTCTCATCTTTCCATATTAGTTTGTAGGCCAAACCGTTCGCACGGTACAGATGTTTTCGTGAGAAGACCGATCTTTGGGATGTCTCATGGTCTGACAAACACTGCAGTAGCTGGTGTTTGTCAGACCATGAGACTAGCTTATACCACAGCATTGTTGAATACTCGTTTCTGATTAGCTAGAAGGGCATTCTAGAATGGACATTAAAACCAACGGGACAGTTGGAAAAGATATCGGGACAGTTGGAAAAGATATCGGAATACTACAATAAGCACCTTCAAATGCAGATTGTACTTGCTACAAAGTTACATAAAGCTAAACCAACAATCACACAAACCTAAATTGGATACATTGTAAATGCAGGTCCAACGAGGAAAAACTTGATTTGTTTTTGCAGATACATATTTTTTGGAGCATCTGATGAACTAAAGTGATGAGTGATGAACATGAATTTCTCTGGTCCCTACTGTTGCAGTCATGACGCAAGTGGCCCTATGCTGTCAAATCCTCCCACGTTTCTAGTTTGACCAGCTGTTTTCAGCAACTGATATTTTTGAATTTGGTTGTCATATTGGCAGGTTTGCTAGCAACAAACTATTTAGCTAGCTTCTAGCCTAGTGTTTGATATGCAATGCAATCTCCTCTTAATTAACAGTCAGTATTGACGAGAGTCCTGACGAGAAGGCAAACTTTTGTAGCTATGCCAGGCAAAATCGGGCTTCATCAGCTCATTGTTATGGATGTATCCAAATGAATGTAAATTGAAAACAGCTACTTTGCTGTTATTCTGTCTGCAAAGTTCATGACTGTGTTAGCCTTAGCTGGCTAGCTAGGCTTAGAACGTTGCCAGCGAGTATGGCAAGGGAACATGAAGAACGAACGACTGGATCGCATCCATGAATATCGAACTAATCGGACAAACTACTGGGTCGCATCTCTAGCAACCAAAAGATGACAAAGTATGAATTCGCTTATAAAAAAATAAAAAAATATAAAAGTATTTCTACCTTTTTTTCTTTTGGCAACTGTGGTATAAGCGGGATAAACACCTTCGTTCTGTACATTACCTTGGACAAATGAACTCTGCAAAGGGACTCGGCTCCAACTCGTCCCGCTGCGTCGTCCATTATTTCCAAGGTAATGTACAGAGCGTTGGCATTCATCTCTTACTTAAACGGACAGATTTTGATGGAGATTTTTTTATTATGTTACTTAGATTGACACACGGGTGTGTCAATATTAAAGAGATAGTTACAAATTACATATTTAGATATTAAGTTGGCCCTTACCTCGATACTATCCCTTTAACAATGGAGGGAATTCATATACTTACATGGATATATAAAGAAAAAAATACATACTGTATAATCAAAATGCTATGCATTGGATACCTACCACACTAAGGTGAACTCCACATAAAAGTGAACATACCACAAATCAATCTAGTAAGAACATACAGCATACTGTAAACATACAGCATACTGTAAACATACAGCATACTGTATGAGTTCCAGTGCCAGGGTTAACAGAGTAACAACTGAGACGATAACATCTTTATACCAAACAGTCCACGAAGCACAGTTGTCTCTGTGCATATCGGGAGGCTTGTGAACTCAGTCGGACGAGACTTGGTGGGGGGCTGCAACCCCAGAATTATCCTCTGAATGCTCCAATACCAAAATGCTTCCCAATCTCATCAAACATTTAAATAGAAACCAAAAATATTTTAGGCCAAAAAAAAACAGTAAATAAAATGATCATAAGGAATAAGATTTTGAAGTGTCTGTCCTATATCTAGGAGATATAAGAACGTTCAGGAAATATAAAAAAAATGTGTACACAAATTTAACGCCTTCTAGCCTCAACCATATGGAGAAACCACTAGTTAAAACTTTTACAACTCAGAGTATAGACATGACTGATGTCCATAAGATGGCCAGATAGCACCTGACTGTTTTGATTCATATTAAGGTTGTGGGAAGCACTTGTGCACACATTTTGTGAATTACTAATAGTATTAGTAATAGAATTATGAATAATACTTGAGAATCATTTCCGTTCATCATTTATCATCATACATAAAATAATATTAGTTGATCGAAATGTTTGTGTTATACAATTCAATAGACTTCTTAAAAAAAGAAATACTCTGTGTTAAAAAATACATTCAAAATCACACACTATTTTACCAGTAAGTACAGGGAAATGAATAGGCCTACACTTACGGTCGTGTGGAAAAATGTGTCTAAATGTGATGATTGGAGCATTACTGTGGTAATTAAAGAGGCCATGGGGGCATCCCAAACGGCACCCTATTCCCTATGTAGTGCCCTATTTTTGACCAAGGCCCATAGGGCTCTGGTCAAAAGTAGAGCACTATATAGGGAATAGGGTGCCTTTTGGGACACAGCGCAAGTAACCATATCACCTGACATTACAGCTTGGCAGGTGAGCACTCAGCCCTCTCTAACCTCTGATGATGAGTCACAGTTCAAAAACCTGAGCAGGATGCAAATGATCCACACCCCGAGGGTCCGCTGCCAACTATGACGCACTCAGAGGCAATTAAGCAACCCTGGATCCAACAGCAGGGGTCAAATTCTTTGAAGATCCACCCAATAAGAGCAGGAGATCCACCCAAGAGATTCCACAAAGCATTAAAAACTTGTAAAAACTCGATATAATTCAGAAGGTCGAGAAGGGTTTGAAAGAAAGAAGTCACTTTTTCAAATTTTCTCATCAAAAGGTCTCGAGCGAGATTAGTTGGATTCCTCCCTAATGAAAAGGCAGGTAGCTGTAGAAAACTAAACTATTTAACTGTACTTAGAAATAAAAACCTTGCAAGTAATTTAGTACAATTCAAGTTATTAGTGCAATGTTAAGTTTGAGAAGCAATTTTCTTGTTTGTGCTATATCCCTTGAAGCGTTATACAAATCTGAAACCACAATAGTCGGTGCCTAGGAGATTTGGCCATAACCATTCATGGTTGGTAAAAGTGAAATAAAATAAGATCTGTTATTTAAACATAAGCCTTCTCACGCTTCATGTGAATGACTCCCAATCCATCCACCCCCCAACCCATCTGTCTCATACATTTCGGCATCGTTTTACAAGACCGAGATACTTCCCTTTGAGGCAGATGGGCAAAAACAACATTATCTTAGTGTCAGAAGGGATAAACAGTGCAGGTGAGAATGTGATGATTATGCAATTTTAATATTCCTATTTAACCATAAATCAAATGACTTGTCAGAAACATTGTGTGGCTGCACGCTGGACAGTCTGGGAGTTCTAATGCGGTGGCTATTTAGGCATAAGGCATGAGAACCAGGGGATTATCGTGTGATAACTCCTGAGTCTGACTAAGGGCTGTTCTTAGGCCCGAGGTGAAGCCAAGGGCCGGGAAACAGCCCATAGGAGGGACTTATCACACGATAATTCCCGGGTTCTCATGCCTTATTGGTTTTATAAAACGGTTGCCAACAGATTTATTAAAACAATTTAATACATGTTTTCATAATTTTTTTATTTCGAATGAATAAATTAGTTTTATTTAATCCTTCCACCAGACAATATAGTCCGGGCAAAAGCCAGCTGTTAGTTCTGAGGTTCTGAAGTTGCTTCCCAAACAGGCTGGTCGTTAATTCTATTCTCATGTTTTGACCCAGTAGTTCATTCTATTCATTGTAAGTTGCTATGCTAAACAAATCATTGGCATGTAGCTAGCTAACAAAGGTTCAATGATGATGAGAGACAAGAACTTCAATAAATAATGATTTAATAAATAATTTATAAATAGGCAACAACCAGCTGATTGTCGAGTCAATAAGATATTTATGTAGGATAGCTAGGCTAATGTTACTTATTCTTTTCTAGCTAGCTAGCCAACTAGGCCTAAAGCTAACACACAATCACATCAAGCAGCTGAAATGACAGCAAATTATGTCAATTTTCGTTTGTTTTACCTTCGTTTATATAGCCAATTCTTTGGATATATCCATTATAATTATCCTGATAAATTAATATGCCAGGATCAGAGAAGCTGTCAGTCTCGTCACGTTCATATGCATGGCACGTGGAGATTTAAAAAAGAACATGTTGCACAGGCCAGATAGGCACACAGCGAGGCTTATATTAACCCCAGCTGTACCAAAGCAAATGTAGCATGGGGAAATATTGTCTAGACACTTGTTTTCAGGGGAGATGGGAGATTAAGTTTATATATTGAATGTCTGGGCTGTAGGACAGTGGATGCGCATTGATAAATCAAATGTAACTGTTAACAGACATTACCCGTGGAATGTGCGGATTATGGTGCTCTAACTCCCTGCTATCAACCAATCAGCATCCAGGATCCAAACAACCCGTTTGATACATTTCTCTACCTCCCAAACTTTCACAGCTGCTTTCCACTTTCCAGTTTAGTGTATTAGTTATACATTTGTATAACATACACAAATGTCATATATAATATAATGAAAAGTGAATACATAAATGAAGTAGAGGACAGATTAAAGGGGAGTTTCACCCTGGGGGAATCTGGGCTTGTTTTAATCATGTCTGAGGCATTTCCAGGACAGTGAGATGTGTTTCACACATAATTGCCCAGGAGGAAGGCAGGTCAGGGCTTCGCGTGCTGAATGATACACCCTATGACAGCTTTCAGTGTATTGATGGGGGAGGGCGGGCAAGATCTAAAAATGAATGTCCTTCTTTGTGGTATTTCGTGAAGGCTCTATGTTATACTGATCGCACTATACATTTTTGTGAGTGTAGATATGCTTGTCCTTGTTCGAAAGAGCCATTGGTCGTCTTTCAGCGATGTTCCTATCAGCGGATTCATTGCTAAATATACAAGCAGACACATTTTTTCCAGTCTCTGAAAGACTACAACTTTTGTTGGGCAGTGTTTCATGCTCTGGTCACCTAGCTAACTTTAAATTGGCAGCAAGATTGCTAGCCAGCTGAGACTGGCTGAGAACCAACTAACCAACCATAGACAATTTATACACATTCATCATTGTTACCAACACACAAACAGAGAGTGAATTAGCTTATATCAACAATTCTATTTTTAGTAACGGAGTGTTTTCCAGACAAGGGTGGAATAGATGTCTACCAGATTGAGATACTGAATATGAGTAACATTAGCTAGCTTACGTTAGCTAACATCAGTCAAAGAACGAACAAACCAACATGTTTTCACTGCTGAAGGTAGCTACCAGTCTAGCAGTACCTACCATGGCATAAGCTAAATTGATTGACAGTGTGCATACCAAAAGATAGTTATGTGATTTAGCTGATGGCTTTCACAGTTCAATACAGGGCTTCTGTTTTGTTGTGAAGGAAAAACAAACAATGGTATCGCATCACTTCTCAGCTGTCGTCGAAATGGATTCCCCATCAGGTCAGCCTGAAAATCCCTCTGATAATCTTTGGTCACCACATCATTCTTGATAGCCACAAGCCACTAGCAGAATTTGGGGTGAATCTCTGGTAGGTAGAACGGTGAAATGTAACTAATTGCACAGAACACCATACGGGCATGATGACAAACATTAGTGAAAAACTAATGTAAAAAAAAAAAATTGCCTAGAGAAGTTCTGAGATTACTGTGTGTTGGTCGTTCTAAGTAAACAATGCCATTATTGAAGTTTGTGGCCACCCACCCTTTAACTAGCGGGCGGTATCACCATTCGCTATGAATGCCGGACTTTGTGGTTCACTATGAGCAGACGAATACACAGTGAGTCGAAACCTCCTGATTCTACCAGTGAAATGAAAATGTGCGAGTTCTAGCTTGTGCTTTGGATAATTGTGATGTTTATGATAAAAACAAAATGTTGTTAATATGTGACCGACCGGCTCGATTCGGTCTTACGTAGCAAAATTTGAAATTGTGTTTTTTACATTGGATAAAAGTAGAGACTCAGAGGTAGAAAATGGTATATCATGCACTACAGTTGAGGAACAATGGGAAAGTAATTCTGCTTTGAAAGTTGATACATTTGTAACCTCACTTTTGAGAAAATTGCCCTTTTGGTACCTACTGGAGAGCTCCTCTTTGTCTACACCCATTCAGCATCGTTCACACCCTCTTAAGCTTTAGCCCCACCCATCTCTTTAAGGATTAACATGTAAGGCCATGTACTAAACAACCAAAGATTTCAAGACTAAAGGCTGGTTAATACTATGGGTGTGTTCGTAAATTTAATCTGGAGTGCCAGAGTGTGCTCTGGGCGTTCGTAAACTCAGAGCATTGTCAGATTGTCCATTCGTAAATTCAGAGCGTTCAGAGTGCACACTGGATGCTCTGGCCGAGGAGTAGGGTTGATCCGAGCATTCTGACCTAACATCAGCAGTCAAGCACCCAAGCTAACTGGCTAACGTTGTCTAGCTTGCTAGCTACTTCCAGAGAACAGCTCACTCTGACCATTTTACTTGCCCTAGCAGAGCTGGTTAGGCTGTTTTTTATGTTATAATAATAATAATAATAATATGTCATTTAGCAGACGCTTTTATCCAAAGCGACTTACAGTCATGTGCGCATACATTTTTACGTATGGGTGGTCCCAGGGATCGAACCCACTACCCTGGCGTTACAAGCGCCATGCTCTACCAATTGAGCTACAGAGGACCACCGCTTATCCAGAGCGTGGTGACTGCAAATGTGCTGCTGGCAACAATTTAATTACGCTTTTAATTACGCTTTTTTGCCAACGTTTACTGACACCGGCCATATTCAATGGGTGTTGAGCATTCGTAAATTTGTCCGTTTTCTGCGCTCTGGCACACTCAGACGAGAGTGCTCTGAAATCGGAGTAGATAGCCAGAGCGAATCTACCAGCTATGTCTATCGACAGTTGTCGCAGTGACATCATAAATATTATATTGAAATAGTTACTTGCATAGTGGAATCTTTTGTTTAGACATGTAGCTAGCTAGCTAGCTAAACAATGAACCATAATCCCCTCATAACATTTCTACCCTGCATGAATCTGCAGGTAGCTAACCAACCAGGTTCAATGTTAGCTAGCTAACATTAGGCTATAACTAGCAATGCAAATGGCTCTGAGATATGAATAATATTACTACACAGCTTATACACGTAACGTTAACTAGTTAGCCAGCCAGCTAACGTTAGCTAGCTAACAGTAGACTTTAACTTGAAACTTGAAAAACGACTTTCTGACAAAATTGGAAATGTGTAATATCTGAAAATGTAGCTAGCTCGACTATCTTACCCATATACATGGATGGACGCTTCTCCCTCTCTGTCACGGATTACAGTTTGAAGATGTAATACGGAGACAGGTGTTTTATCCAACAGCCTTCTGTGTGTTCTCTTTTTCGACTCCGTCTGCAAATTTGCAATCAAACGCCAGAATTTTCAGATCCAGGGTGAAATTCTCCTTTAAAGATGAATATTTTAGAACAAGATGATATGTGTATATGTGTATAATATACATATTGAAACATATGTATATATAATTGAATGTAAGTCAAATGTTTTAAGAATTATTCTCCATCTCCCCAAAATCATGATTGCTTCATTTTACGTCTAATCAAAAGAATACCTTTTACTGCCTGTATATTTCAAGTGAGGTGTAGATCTTAAGTGAGGTAAGGTGAAAAAGAAGGTTACACTGTTTTTTCCTTTCCTTAAGTGTATTTTCTAATTAGAAATTTAAATCTCTGTGTTGACGTGATTAGCTGGCTTCTGTTTTGTTCAAAGCCTTCATCTGAGCTGCGGAGTGTTGACATTGACGAATGTACAATTGAAGCACAACAGGGTAAGCAGTGAAATGTCACTTCAAGAGGAATAGCTGGCATGCCTCTTCTTTTCTTAATGACCTATTACTCCTCTTGTAAAAATAGCGATGAGGTTGAAAAGTGAACGATGGTGAAATGTTGTCGTAAGGGAGAAAGTGTTTGGGGAAATGTCGTGCCATTTCTTTTATTTCATGCTAGGTTAGTTCCAATTGAAGAATTTTGACTCACTTTTAGAGTTTACACACAATACAAATAAATAATCTACTATAAATCGATCTAAAACACACCTGGTGTACTTAACGGACAAGCACCGTTAATGATTAAATTAAATGTAGAAGAGATAATAACCCAATGGGCACACACTGGTTGAATCAACGTTGTTTCCACGTAATTTCACAGAAATTACATTGAACCAACGTGCACAATTGAGAGCATCCTGTCGGGCTGTATCACCGCCTGGTACGGCAACTGCACCGCCCACAACCGCAGGGCTCTCCAGAGGGTGGTGCAGTCTGCCGAACGCATTACCGGGGGCAAACTACCCGCCCTCCAAGACACATACAGCACCCGATGTCACAGGAAGGCCAAAAATATAATCAAGGACATCAACCACCCAAGCCACTGCCTGTTCACCCCGCTATCATCCAGAAGGCGAGGTCAGTACAGGTGCATCAAAGCTGGGACCAAGAGAATGAAAAACAGCTTCTATCTCAAGGCCATCAGACTGTTAAATACCCATCACTAGCACATTAGAGGCTGCTGCTGCCTATTGAAATCACTGGCCACTTTAAGAAATGGAACACTAGTCACTTTAATAATGTTTACATATCTTGCACTACTCATGTATATACTGCATTCTATTCTATAATATTCTTCTGTATCTTAGTCCATGCTGCTCTGTCATTGCTTGTCCATATATGTATATATTCTTAAATCCCATTCCTTACTTTTTTGTGTATTGGGTATATGTTGTATAATTGTTAGATATTACTGCACTGTCGGAGCTAGAAGCACAAGCATTTCGCTACACCCGCTATAACATCTGCTAAACACGTGTATGTGACAAATAAATTTTGATTTAATTTGACTAGACATTTAATTGATGTCTGTGCCCAGTGGGAAATCATGATCCCACTGGGCTATGAATGAAATAAAGTCACTAAGCACATTGGCATGTGGAGGAAATAGTCTGCCTTTACAAAGATACTGTATCGCTCACTCAACATATATTAAATGGGAGAGATAAGAGACATTTCCATGGCACTGTTATTGTGAATATAATTACGAGCTACTTTAATTACTGGGATTATGCTAATTTGCAAATGTCAGAAAAGCCATAATTTGAAGACAAACCCGAGGTATGCATATGTGATTGTGTCAGTTCTTACTGAAGAAAGACAAAGTGCCAGTTTGTTTGTTCATCCCCTGATATTTGGGCAAGACTGATTTGTGTGACGCTCTATACAGCAGACGAAAAAACCAACAAACACACACTACCCGCACTGTTCAGTTCTGTTTATCCTTCGCACATTTCATTGCCAGTAGCTCTGTTTACGAGTGGGACCATACGCCGCTCCAAACAAATCTATTTTTCCATCTCTACAACACATCACTAGTCACAGACTCAACTCCCATTGACCAATTGAATCATTTGGTCGTGTCATTTGGCCCGTAGCCAAGAGACACGTGGAAGCGAAGAAGAGACGGACCAAGCGAGTCCGACATCGTCCAACATCATAATATTAACACTCCACCTCGAGTAGAAGCATCGCCATGAGAAAGGAAGTCTTCTGTAATTATTGAGGCGGGTGGAACGAGGCCATGAGTTGAAGCAAGTGTGGCCCTCGGAGCTCTTTAAATAATCACAGCCTGTTGTTGATGTTCATGTTGTTGTCAGGTCAGGGACTATTGCTTGCAGTTTGGCCCCCCAGTGTAGGGGGCCAGGGGTCGGGGTGGCAGGGTGCTGTAATCCTGCACTCTCTGGAGCTCTAATTCCACTGAGGGGGCCAGGATCTTTTGCTTTGGGCCCCTGGGGGCCTCCAGGCTTCAGTGGCTAACATCCAGCTAATCAGAGTAAACAGGGACAGCCCCTAGAACTTTCTGCTAATGCGAGGCCAATCCAGCCAGACAGGAGGATGGGCCAGTGTGGGATGGGATGACCATCTCTCCATACATCACATATAGCTACACTGTCCCTATAGTTAAATATTGTCTATCCCCTCACTATTCCATAGCCTGATATGTTTTACTGTCATTGCTTCTTATTTAATGAAGTTGAAGTAGCACTGCATCAAAATAGGAAAAGTCCTCCTATTGTATTATTGTACTCCCTTTGCTGAGGTTACTCTAATTGTATTTTAATTTGGTCAAATACAATTAATCCACTCATCCATTCATCCATCCATTCATTCATTCATTCATTTGCACATCCAAATATATTTGTTGCAGGTGTGTGGGACATATGAGCTCCCGCCTTTTAAAGTAGTCCTGCATGACAGTCAATAATGATATAGGGTGATATTCTGACTTGAGATCTGTGCATGAAACTAGGACATTTGCATAAATTATGCCTTGGGAGACTTGCATGGAAATTCGTAATACCACCAATAACGCATTATCGTTTGAATGCATAATATTGTAGTTGGACAAATTGTAGTATGGAATGTATTCATTCCCTTTAGATGTCAATAGATCCAGTTACAGATAGGCTGTATGACTAGCAGGGGTTTTCAGCTACTGTGCATTCAGAAAGTATTCAGACCCCTTGACGTTTTCCACATGTTGTTACATTACAGATTTATTCTAAAATTGATTAAATACATTTTTTTCCTCATCAATCTACACACAATACCACATAATGATAAAGCGAAAAGATGTTTTTATAAAATTTTCAAATGTATTCAAAATAAATAACAGAAAAACCTTATTTACATAAGTATTCAGACCCTTTGCTATGAGACTCGAATTTGAGCATCCTGTTCCCATTGATCATCCTTGAGATGTTTCTACAACTTGGTAAATTCAATTGATTGGACATGATTTGGAAAGGCACACACCTGTCTATATTAGGTCCCACAGTTGACAATGCATGTCAGAGTAAAAACCAAGCCATGAGGTCGAAGGAATTGCTCCGAGACAGGATTGTGTCAGGTCACAGGTCTGGAGAATGGTACCAAAACATTTCTGCAGCATTGAAGGTCCCCAAGAATACAGTGGACTCCATCATTCTTAAATGGAAGAAGTTTGGAACCACCAAGACTCTTCCTAGAGCTGGCCGCCCGGCCAAACTGAGCAATCGGGGGAGAAGGGCCTTGGTCAGGGAGGTTACCAAGAACCCGATGGTCACTCTGACAGAGCTCCAGAGTTCCTCTGTGGAGATGGGAGAACCTTCCAGAAGGAGTGGCCAGACGAAAGCCATTCCTCAGTAAAAGGCATATGACAGCCCGCTTGGAGTTTGCCAAGAGGCACCTAAAGGACTCTGACAGTGAGAAACAAGATGATCTGGTCTGATGAAACCAAGATTGAACTCTTTGGCTTGAATGCCAAGCGTCACGTCTGGAGGAAACCTGGCACCATCCCTACGGTGAAGCATGGTGGTGGCAGCATCCTGCTGTGGGTATGTTTTTCAGCGGCAGGAACTGGGAGACTAGTCAGGATCAAGGGAAAGATGAACGGAGCAAAGTACAGAGAGATCCTTGATGAAAACCTGCTGCAAAGCACTCAGGACCTCAGACTGGGGCGAAGGTTCATCTTCCATGAGTGGCCCAGCCAGAGCCCAGACCTGGAGAGACCTAAAATTGCTGTGCAGCGACGCTCCCCATCCAACCTGACAGAGCTTGAGAGGATCTTCAGAGAAGAATTGGAGAAACTACCCAAATACAGGTGTGCCAAGCTTGTAGCGTCATGCCCAAAAAGTCTGTAATTGCTGCCAAAGGTGCTTCAACAATGTACTGAGTAAAGGGTCTGAATACTTAGGTAAATGTGATATTTCAGTTTTTATTTGTAATAAATGTGCAATAAAAAAACAAACATGTTTTGCTTTGTCATTATGGGATATTGTGTGTAGATTGGTGAGGAAAAACAACAACAATTTAATACATTTTAGAATAAGGCTGTAATGTAACAAAATGTGGAAAAAGTCAAGGGGTCTGAATACTTTCCAAATGCACTGAATGTCAGTCTAATAGGAACGTCCATAGTAGTGCTACTTGTGTAGGTAAGCAAAGCTCAATTAAAAACCTAACAGAAACACACGAGATACCCCATCATATGACTTGATCTGTGATCTGTCACCATTCTGTCACCATTCTCTACAACATTTACAAGACGAGAAAGATAACCCTTCTAAAACTGCATGGTAAAGGATGTGGTTCAACTTCAAGCGATATTGAATGCTCCCCCAAGAATGCCAACCAACAAACCAACCTTGGCCTCTGAGTTAATTAAATGTGTGACAGGACACTGCCAGCGTTGAAAGGTAATTGGAGAACAATTATCCAGGCACTTGGACACAGCACATTAACACGCCGCTCTAATATTCTTTAAGTGGTGTTCAGGCTAGTTCTGGGGTGGGAGGCTGTCACTCGTGTTTATGTCTGTGTGTGTGTGTGTGTGTGTGGATTGTGGAGAAGAGAGTTTAATAGGTATTTCTTAGATCCATCAAAAATACCTACACATTTATATACAGTATTTACCTTCCCATATTTTTGCATTACTTTCCATTGTAGTTAAGTTTAGTTTGATCCATCTTATACTGAGGCGAACGTGTTTTCACAGCTACAGATGAAACATTTTTCTAATCATAATGACTGAGGATGATCATTTAGTACACCCATTGTCTGCCTGGTGCGAACACCCTGATACATATCCAGCTTTCACACGGTATAATCTGCACCATAGACTTTCATGCAGTGAGTCTAATCTCACTCCATTGGCTTTTTATCATAGACTTTGTTGTACTTCAATTGACTTCACAGCTGTCTCCACACCCTCTGACACACAGTAAACTCAATTTGTCACTTTCAATCTCACTTTGCCGCTTACAGCCCCAGTCTCAACACGCATAACTGGCAACCACATGCCCATGCCAACTCATTGTTTCAACACCCAAATAATACGCTGCCTCCTCCCTTATTTTACAAGCCCAGCTAAGAGGCAACACCTTCTTACATACAGAATATAGTCGAGATGGGGCCCTGAACAATAAGATCAGTTCACAATTGGGTTGTACAACTGATGTACAATGCATTTGATACAATGGTTGTGATCCAAGTTTACACAACATTTGAAATAATTAATAAAAATGATCCGTTGTATCACAACTGATGTGGCAAAAGCTTTGTACCAGCTGAGTGTGGACTAAGCCATATGTCCCCTATATTCACTGACTTCGCAGTCAGCCACATCAACTCTCCATTCAGAGACTGGCTACTCCCTTACCGAAACACAGTGACGGGCAGGAACACCCGCAGACAAAACTGACAGTACAAGAGATCACCCATACCATACTTCTGTTCTTAAATGAATGAGTCACTTTTTAAGTCTTCAAGATCGCATGCCATTGTTATTTTTTATTTTATTTAGTTGTCTAAACGCTCATGGATTTCAGTTTGTATTGACTGCTATGTGAGTGTAATAAAACTTGAACAAACTCGAACAAACTATGAGGGAGTTTTTACAGGGCTAAGACGAGAGAACATTCTTCCCACGCTGCATTGGACGCACTGGAATTCAAATGAGAGTATTTTTCACGCTGTACAACTATTTTATTGATAACATAAAACCCAAACAATCTGTGCCTTCGTAACCTCATAAAGTCCTGTAATTCAATCAAAACTCACTTTTGATTGAATAGCGGTCGATGGTAGGAAATAATCAACTACGAAGACGTCAACCCCCCCTCAGTCCCCCACACATAACCTCCTCACCCCACTTCCCCAATTTTGTGTCCTCTACTCCCCCTACCCCCTTACACCACATCTCCTTCGCCCTTGGGCTTTTTCCATCTGTCTTGAATATGAAAATGTGGCTTGTGTCTTTCCAATAAATCCCTCAGACTAATGATCCCTTTTCAGGGTTGATTCATGGCCATACTGACAGGTCAAATTGCTGGTGTGAATCCTTGGCACGGCATGAAAGACAGAGCCGCCCCTTAGGATATACAGCAGGAGAAATGGGGAGGATCCTAAAGCTGCTTTTTAACCCTCTTACCGACCGAACTGTTATGCAGTATTTTTAAGTGTATGGAGAGTTAGAATTTGAAACCTTTATTTCTCACAATGTCACGATCGTCGGGAAGAGAGGACCAAGGCGCAGCGTGGAATGCGAACATATTTTATTTAAATAATGATCACACGAACAAAACAACAAAACGATAACGTGACGTCCCTGGTTACATACACAAACCAACACGGAACAAGAAACCACACCAAACGAATGCCTAACGGCTACCTAAGTATGGCTCCCAATCAGAGACAACGAGCTACAGCCGTCTCTGATTGGGAGCCACCCTGGCCAACATAGAAATGCAAAACTAGACCCACAACCTACAACACAAAACATAGAAACTAACACCCTGGCTCAACATACGAGAGTCCCCCGAGCCAGGGCGTGACAGTACCCCCCCCTAAAGGCGCGGACTCCGACCGCGCCAACCAAACACAACAGGGGAGGGACCGGGTGGGCACTCCGCCTTTGCGGCGGATCTGGATCCGGGCATGACCCCCACTCCCTCTCTAACCCCCCAAAGCGTCCCTGGTCCGGAGCTGGACTGAACACTGGTGGAGCGGATTGCTCTAGCTCCGGAGTGGAGCAGCTGACCGGTGCCGGACCAGGCACCGGTGGAACAGGCACGGGCTGTGCCGGACTGACGACGCGCACCACAGGCTTGGTGCGGGGAGCAGGGACGGGCCGGACCGGGCTGACGACGCGCACCATTGGCTTGGTGCGGGGAGCAGGGACGGGCCGAACCGGGCTGGCGACGCGCACCATTGGCTTGGTGTGGGGAGCAGGAACAGGCCGGGCCGGGCTGGCGACGCGCACCATAGGCTTGGTGCGGGGAGCTGGAACAGGCCGGGCCGGGCTGGCGACGCGCACCATTGGCTTGGTGCGGGGAGCAGGAGCAGGCCGGGCATGGCTGGCGACGCGCACCATTGGCTTGGTGCGGGGAGCAGGAACAGGCCGGGCTGGGCTGGCGACGCGCACCATTGGCTTGGTGCGGGGAGCAGGGACGGGCCTAACCGGGCTGGCGACGCGCACCACAGGCTCGGTGCGAGGGACAGGAACAGGCCGGACCGTACTGGGGACACACACCACTGGCCCTACGCGGGGATCAGGAACGGGCCGGACCGGACTGGTAACACACCCCAGTACCTCTCGCCGTGCCTCTACACTTTCCTCCCCTTTTGTGACCAGTGGCCCCCGTAACCTGGCGGCCTCCTCTACTAACCGCTCTATCGCGGCCTCCTGCTGCCCCGTCGTCCACGGCGTGAGCCCCCCCTAAAACTTTTCTGGGGGTCTCTCCTCCCCGTGGGCCAGGCCTCCATAGTTCTCGCCCAACTCTCGCTCTTCTGCTTCCAACTCCAGCCTCTCTCCTCCTCACACGGCTTGACCCAGTCGAGGTGGCACAGGAGATCCGCTAGAGATTCCCCTGGCGATGGCTCCTGGACACGCTGCTTGGTCCAGTTTTGGTGGTTTCTTCTGTCACGATCGTCGGGAAGAGAGGACCAAGGCGCAGCGTGGAATGCGAACATATTTTATTTAAATAATGATCACACGAACAAAACAACAAAACGATAACGTGACGTCCCTGGTTACATACACAAACCAACACGGAACAAGAAACCACACCAAACGAATGCCTAACGGCTACCTAAGAATGGCTCCCAATCAGAGACAACGAGCTACAGCCGTCTCTGATTGGGAGCCACCCTGGCCAACATAGAAATGCAAAACTAGACCCACAACCCACAACACAAAACATAGAAACTAACACCCTGGCTCAACATATGAGAGTCCCCCGAGCCAGGTCGTGACACACAATGTACCTTACTGTACTTGGACTTGAATTAAAATGTTACAGTGAAGATTGTGGCTATCGACATTGTGGAGGGTTGATGGTGATTTCAGTGTACCTGTGTTGAAAGTCGAACTATACAGATTTGCATAGTTATTGGATGTTGCACGTTCCTTGGCTATGCATACAGTCAGTAAATAAAGTAAATGTATGATCATGACTTTTATCAGCTGTTACCTGATAAAACCTGGGGCTCCCTAGTGGCACAGCGGTCTAAGGCACTGCATCTCAGTGCTTGAGGCGTCACTACAGACCCCCTGGTTCAATTCCAGGCTGTATCACAACCGGCCGTGATTGGGAGTCCCATAGGGCGGCGCACAATTGGCCCAGCGTCGTCCGGGTTTGGCCGGTGTAGGCCGTCCATTGTAAATAAGAATTTGTTCTTAACTGACTTGCCTAGTTAAATAAAGATAAAATAAATTACCTAACTATTAATATGTGGTTCACGTTTTGACAAGACATTTTAAAATGTGGTGCTTTCAGCAGGACATTGCTTTTTAAAAAATCGGTTCACAGATACATCCACATTCCAGTGCTGTGCAAAACCTTATATGAAAATCACCAAGATGTAAACTCTTCTTTAAAGATAAAATGCAAAGATGTAAAGCAGAGGAAATGACTAAACAAGTCCCCTTTAATCTCTACCCATCAGACAAACAGCTATGCTCCCAGCCATACACACATGCGAACACGCACACACACAAACTGTGAGACTTATTTATTTCCTGGTTTGCTGATGTAATACTGAACGAGCCTCACTCAACGAGCCAATGGCATGCCGACAATGAACCCTTCCATTTCCTCCTCGGCAGTTCCATCAGTTTCATTTCCCCCTCCTGTGTCTGATGGAGCAGGAAGCCTTAATGATATGGGGTTTAACGCTCGGTTGACGCGGCTGCTTGTTTACATGCAGTAAATTGATGTGAAAATACTCCAACAAGCCGGGCCATTTGGAAGCCGCTACAAGGGGGGAGAACACTTGATGAAGTGGCTCTCAAACCTCTAAAGGCCTCTCTTCTGGTTGGATTTAAATCCCTGGTGTGTAAATCAGTGTGTTAACGTCGTTAAGTAAAGTCTTTGTGGCGTAGGGTGGCGGGTCTAAGTGGTGTTTGGCAAAATAGTACTGTACGGGGAGGGAAGGCTGAGAGATATGCAGTGGTGCTGGTCTTAACAAAATATGATTTCTCAACTATGTCTGTACTCTCCCTTTACATTCCCCAGATACAGTGAATAATCGCGTATTGCTGATTTGCATGTAGCGTGCCAATACAGCACTTAATCATTGAATTTGCTTACTGACGCCTCGCATTCATTAACCTCGCAGTCAAAAATTTATCCAGGAAATGAAAGTCCAGGACTGCATCGGCGATAGAAGAAATACGCTCATTGTTAAATCCAACATTTCTCCTTCAGATTTTTCCAATTACTGCTTGTTCTCAAGGATGTCAGACTCATGCTCGGAAACATGTTTCCACTAAAATCCACTTCGTACTCGCTCTCTTTCTCTGCCCAAATGTACTCCCACAGACAACAGCTTTTAGAACTTGTAATCCACTAGGGCCTTGTGGTGCTTTTTCCCAAAGAATAACAGTATTGCAGTGACAAAGAACAGGGACTCACTCAATTCAAGAGCACAGTGCTATGCAGATGGGTGCAGATCAAGGTCCGGGTCCCAAATTGGGGAAATCGAGCATCTCAGGACAGAGGATAGATGGCACAGGCCATAAACGTCATGCCAGTATGCCACCATGACTGCTCACCACAAAATGAACAATTATCTTACCCAACGTAAAGAAGCTGTCTTAGTTGGTAGACTTACATTAATGACATTTGCTAAGAAGTTATGAAGATTTGTTATAATGCATATTGTTATCATGCAGCTTTGTGGTGAGTTCTTTCACGATTGGGGGGTAAAAATACACTGGTTAGCTGGAGGGCATTGTATTCAGTTGTATTCATATTTTATGAGCAAAGTAGTTGCACAATGGTGCTTATGCTGTGATAATGAGGTGCAAATGGAGTGAATTGCTGGTATTTTTTGTGAACAATGTGCATTTTCAACATACAATCAAAAGTCAATCACACACTATAATGACATAAACGTAATATAACAACTATGTGTCACAACAGACAGACCCTATAAGCCACACATGACATTTGTACATAGCCCTATATTTTTCAGTCACATCCACTTACATCACGGTATCTGTCATTGATTTTGACTACATGACTACATTATGGCATAATCAAACCTGATAAATAACATGAGACCCCAAACCTCCTAAACGGTTACACATTGAACTTGCTGTGTGTTCCAGACCAAGTTCTCCTTTTGCTCTTTTAATTTGGATCTTTAGGAGCACTTGCCGCAGCCAGAGAGACATTTCAGGACAGGGCCAAAGAGAGATGAGAACCACAAGCTGTCAGGGAACAGACCCTGACGTCCCATAACGTCCCATATTCCCCAGTCATCGCCAAGTCTCCCACCAAATGGGGTGACGGTTCAAAAGCAAGTCGGGAAGGAAAATACTGAAGCAAAGAAGCCATAGGTCTTTGGTTCAACCTCTAAGGATTCTGACTTACACATTAAGATACTTTTCTTCTGTGGTGTTTAGAGAGAAAATAAAGTCTGTCAGCGTTTTGGGAGGTTGACGCTCAACAGAACAGAGAGTCTCAGAGAGGCAAAAACACTAAATAAGTTGCATATTTTGCTATGGAGACAATGATGAATTCTATGTGGAAGTTTTTGGTGCTTGTGTTGCCCACAATTGCTGGAAGAAGATGAATTGACTAAAGTTTTGTTAGAATAAGGGCAAAGTTGACTTGTACAAATCTGATCAGTTTTGACAGATTTACATAAACTACACAGATTTAAAGTGATGATATAACAAATCTGAATAGTATCTGAATACTTCATAAGAAAGATGGCTGATTGTTTTGTTTTAGTACTGCCAATATTTATTGACTAGACCAATTCATATCAGCCATTTTTGAAATATCCATGTAGACAAAATATACTGTATTTCATATAAAGTTAATAAAGTGCTGTAAAGCTGAAATTATGGTTTCAGTGAGATTCTATGACTTAAATATCCTAACTGACGAACACAGAAACATTGCCTTTACATTTTTATCACACTGTAGTGCAGGTCTTCAGCGCTACGGATTGAATCAAGCCCTTAGAGTAAGACTGTCCTAAAGCGGTTAGTCAAGATGCATACCTCTCACAATTTCTATGACACACATAGATTTTTTTTTTTTGTACATTTTTTGAATCTGTTTACGTGGAACCTGAGACGGTATAAGGAAAGAAGGTGTCCTATTTGCGCCTCTTGGCCACCATAGTGTCCAGCTAGCAACAACAGTGTCCATTCAATGGGCCAGCTGGGAATGGAGCGTGTGAAACCGGACACTAGGGTCAGAAGGAGTCCTGCCCAAGCCTTAGGCCTCTGACACAAGAGACCAGCTCCTTGTTTCCACATATTGTTTTCCTGGTTCATAAAATGTGACCCACCGGCTCCCAAAACACAGGAATCTCATTAACCGTCACTGTAGCATTAGTAGAGGTCATTGCTTTAAAAGGTGACCAACGGTGGGATGAGTATCTGTTAGGAAGGAGAAGAACACACGTTTTGGCAACTTACGCACAGTTCAGACGCCGAATTTATGGCGAGTCGAACTGAATAGAAATTAAGAGCGGGCTGGCAGTGTTAAGAGCTTTTTTTGACATGTGGATTGGTTTCATACAACCGCTCTCGACACTGCAGCAGACTTCCTCGTTGGTTTTCGGTCTAATTCAGGTATAACAGCGACCTCTCACAGAAGTCCTCCACCTGCAAATCCGAGACCATGATTGCGCTTCCGTTGTGGGTGTGGTAGTGAAGCAACCTTTATTTGCATACAATTAACATACAGTTTGTTAATATGCATGACCATTTCTCCAAACAATGGAAGAACTGCTCTGGCGCGCTGCATGAAACAGAGGCATGCTTCACCCACACCACCCTGAAAGAGTGGCAGAGGCTGCCGAACTGTCATCAAAAGTTCAAGAGGAGCATTTAAGACGGCACTCTATCCCCGCTCTTCCAAAGAGAAAATGAAGTATATTTTATTTTGGTGTGGCAATAGAGCAGTGTTTGAACTAGGGCTTAGTGAGACACAGAAGCACAGGCTATGGGCAAAGTGTGACTATTGACTAAGATTGGCCTGTAGTTTGGGTAAGTTAGTTCTTGAATGCTACAGAAAAATAATAGGTCATACAATTCAGTACAATTAGACACATTTATTTATTTAATTGTATGGTTTCTTAATTACTTCATTTGATTTTGAAAACACAGATGAAGAGGTTATGTTCCTACAACTTCACATTATACCAAAACGCAAAATGTTTATTTGCTAAACCTGTGATGATAAGGTTTAAAGTTATTGTGGTGTTGCATCATTTCTCATCACAATGCTTCAGTGGAAGCCACAAGGTTCCCTGCGACATCAAGAAAATTCTACTCTCTAATTAACTCAGGTGTCATACATACCTTATACACACACACACACACACACACACACACACACACACACACACACATACACACACACTCAAACACAGACTGTGTATCTTCATACTTGCCTCTCAGAAATTAGACAGCAATTAGACTGGAATGTATAGTGACAAAAATAGGCAAGAGGTAGAACAGGAGTTACAAGTAAGATGAATCATATTGGCGTAATAAATGTGAAATACCCATTGCAATGTATATGCCCATATGTTATCCCATTAACTGCAATATCCTATGTCATCAGCCCAGCAAACCAAAGTTGGTTCTGTGAATGTTCCCCAAATGTTCTAATAACACAAGAACTCTGACTTCTTAGTAGTATAATATTTTTTTCTCTCACATTTCTCAGTAAATGCTATGCCTTACCACAGTCATTGGCCATTTGCATATTTGGTCTGAATTAATCTATAATTGTTAGGAACATTCCTTAACAAACAATTACTCAAACTTACTGACCAATCACACGGCTCTGCATGTCTCCATGTGTTACTGCATGTTCTGATATGTGAGGTTCCAATGCCAGGGGGACAGAATGATTACAGTACTAACACTCTATTAGGGAAGGTGGGACAGATATTATTTGTATTTATTAAGGATCCCCATTAGCTGCTGCCAAGGCAGCAGCTACTCTTCCTGGGGTCCAGCAACATTAAGGCAGATATATACAATTTAAAATATTACATTACATTTCATAATACTTTACAGAATACAATAAGTGTTTTCCCTCAGGCCACTGCTCTCCTATCACATATCTACAACACAAAATCCATGTGTACGTGTGTGTAGAGTGCGTGTCTTATCATGTGTACAGTAGGTGTGTCTGTGCCTGTGTGTGTGTGTCTCTTCACAGTCCTCGCTGCTCCACAAGGTGTGTTTTTTAAATCAGATTCTACTGCTTGCATCAGTTACCTGATGTGGAATAGAGTTCCATGTAGCCATGGCTCTATGTAGTACTGTGTGCCTCCCAAAGTCTGATCTTGACTTGGGGATTGTAAAGAGACCTTTGGTGGCATGTCTTGTGGGGTATGCATGGGTGTCTGAGCTGTGTGCTAGTAGTTTAAACAGACACCTTGGTGTATTCAGCATCTCAACACTTCTTACAAAAACAAGTAGTGATGAAGTCAATCTCTCCTCCACTTTGAGCCATGAGAGATTTACATGCATATTATTAATGTTAGCTCTCCGTGTACATTTAAGGGCCAGCCGTGCTGCCCTGTTCTGAGCCAATTGTAATTTTCCGAGGTCCCTCTTTGTGGCACCTGACCACACGACTGAACAGTAGTCCAGGTGTGACAAAACTAGAGCCTATAGGATCTACCTTGTTGAGAGTGTTGTTAAAAAGGCAGAGCAACACTTTATTATGGACAGACTTCTCCCCATCTTAGCTACTGTTTTATTAACATGTTTTTACCATGACAGTTTACAATCCAGGGTTACTCCAAGCAGTTTAGTCACCTCAACTTGCTCAATTTCCACATTATTTATTACAATATTTAGTTGAGGTTTAGTTAAATGGTTTGTCCCAAATACAATGCTTTTAGTTTTTGAAATATTTAGGACTCACTTATTCCTTGCCACCCATTCTGAAACTAACTGCAGCTCTTTGTTAAGTGTTGCAGTGATTTCAGTCGCTGTAGTAGCTGACATGTATAGTGTTGAGTCATCTGCATACATAGACACGCTGGCTTTACTCAAAGCCAGTGGCATGTCATTAGTAAAGATTGAAAAAAGTAAGGGGCCTAGACAGCTGCCCTGGGGAATTCCTGATTCTACCTGGATTATGTTGGAGAGGCTTCCATTAAAGAACACCCTCTCTGTTCTGTTAGACAGGTAACTCTGTATCCACAACATAGCAAGGGGTGTAAAGCCATAACACATACGTTTTTCCATCAGCAGACTATGATCGATAGTGCCGTGCTTGTTGAATGTCCTTACCTACAAGCGTGATGAGTCTGTTGTCAATTTGTTTACAGTAAAATAGTATTGTATCTGGTCAAACATAATTTTTTCCAAAGATTTACTAAGGGTTGGTAACAGGCTGATTGGTTGTCTATTTGAGCCAGTAAAAGGGGCTTTACTATTCTTGTGTGGCGGAATTACTTTTGCTTCCCTCCACGCCTGAGGGCACACACTTTCTAGTAGGCTTCGATTGAAGCTATGGCAAATAGGAGTGGCAATATTGTCCTCTATTATTTCAGTAATTTTCAAACCAAGCTGTCAGACTCCGGTGGCTTGTCATTGTTGAAAGACAACAATAATGTTTTTCACTTCTTCTACACTCACTATAGGGAATTCAAAATTACAATGCTTGTCTTTCATAATTTGATCAGTTATACTTGAATGTGTAGTGTCAGCGATTGTTGCTGGCATGTCATGCCTAAGTTTGCTAATCTTGCCAATGAAAAAATTATTAAAGTAACTGGCAATATCAGCTGTTTGCCTTTTTGCCCAACATTTCATTTAAGTTGCTCAAAAGCTTTTTACTATCATTCTTTATCTCATTTAGCTTTGTTTCATAGTATAGTTCCTTCTTCTTTTTTTAAATTAAGTTTAGTCACATGATTTCTCAATTTGCAGTACGTTTGCCAATCGGTTGTGCAGCCAGACTTATTTGCCATTCCTTTTGCCTCATCCCTCTCAACCATACAATTTTTCAATTCCTCATCAAACCACAGGGATTTAACAGTTTTTACAGTCATTTTCTTAATGGGTGCATGCTTATTAGTAACTGGAATAAGCAATTTCATAAATGTATCAAGTGCAGTGTCTGGTTGCTCCTCATTACACACCACAGACCAACAAATATTATTTACATCAACATCATAAGAATCATTACAAAACTTATTGTATGAGCACTTTGGTTTTCCTAGATATGGAATAAACTATATATACAGTGGGGGAAAAAGTATTTAGTCAGCCACCAATTGTGCAAGTTCTCCCACTTAAAAAGATGAGAGAGGCCTGTAATTTTCATCATAGGTACACGTCAACTATGACAGACAAATTGAGATTTTTTTTCTCCAGAAAATCACATTGTGGGATTTTTAATGAATTTATTTGCAAATTATGGTGGAAAATAAGTATTTGGTCAATAACAAAAGTTTCTCAATACTTTGTTATATACCCTTTGTTGGCAATGACACAGGTCAAATGTTTTCTGTAAGTCTTCACAAGGTTTTCACACACTGTTGCTGGTATTTTGGCCCATTCCTCCATGCAGATCTCCTCCAGAGCAGTGATGTTTTGGGGCTGTCGCTGGGCAACACGGACTTTCAACTCCCTCCAAATATTTTCTATGGGGTTGAGATCTGGAGACTGGCTAGGCCACTCCAGGACCTTGAAATGCTTCTTACGAAGCCACTCCTTCGTTGCCCGGGCGGTGTGTTTGGGATCATTGTCATGCTGAAAGACCCAGCCACGTTTCATCTTCAATGCCCTTGCTGATGGAAGGAGGTTTTCACTCAAAATCTCACGATACATGGCCCCATTAATTCTTTCCTTTACACGGATCAGTCGTCCTGGTCCCTTTGCAGAAAAACAGCCCCAAAGCATGATGTTTCCACCCCCAAGCTTCACAGTAGGTATGGTGTTCTTTGGATTCAACTCAGCATTCTTTGTCCTCCAAACACGACGAGTTGAGTTTTTACCAAAAAGTTCTATTTTGGTTTCATCTGACCATATGACATTCTCCCAATCCTCTTCTGGATCATCCAAATGCACTCTAGCAAACTTCAGACGGGCCTGGACATGTACTGGCTTAAGCAGGGGGACAAGTCTTGCACTGCAGGATTTGAGTCCCTGGTGGCGTAGTGTGTTACTGATGGTAGGCTTTGTTACTTTGGTCCCAGCTCTCTGCAGGTCATTCACTAGGTCCCCCCGTTTGGTTCTGGGATTTTTGCTCACCATTCTTGTGATCATTTTGACCCCACAGGGTAAGATCTTGCGTGGAGCCCCAGATCGAGGGAGATTATCAGTGGTCTTGTATGTCTTCCATTTCCTAATAATTGCTCCCACAGTTGATTTCTTCAAACCAAGCTGCTTACCTATTGCAGATTCAGTCTTCCCAGCCTGGTGCAGGTCTACAATTTTGTTTCTGGTGTCCTTTGACAGCTCTTTGGTCTTGGCCATAGTGGAGTTTGGAGTGTGAATGTTTGAGGTTGTGGACAGGTGTCTTTTATACTGATAACAAGTTCAAACAGGTGCCATTAATACAGGTAATGAGTGGAGGACAGAGGAGCCTCTTAAAGAAGAAGTTACAGGTCTGTGAGAGCCAGAAATCTTGCTTGTTTGTAGGTGAACAAATACTTATTTTCCACCATAATTTGCAAATAAATTCATAAAAAATCCTACAATGTGATTTTCTGGATATTTTTTTCTCATTTTGTCTGTCATAGTTGACGTGTACCTATGATGAAAATTACAGGCCTCTCTCATCTTTTTAAGTGGGAGAACTTGCACAATTGGTGGCTGACTAAATACATTTTTTCCCCACTGTATATATATATATATATATATATATATATATATATAACTAAATTGGGATCACTACATCCGTAGGATTTTGATACTGCTTTAACCTCTATGGGATCGGTGTCCCGTATACGGGACGGTTGAGCTAACGTGCGCTAATGTGATTAGCATGACTGTTGTAAGTGACAGCAAACTTTCCAGGACATAGACATGTCTTATATGGGCAGAAACTTAAATCCTTGTTAATCTAACTGCACTGTCCAATTTAAAGTAGCTATTACAGTGAAAAAATACCATGCTATTGTTTGAGGAGAGTGCACAACAACAAAAAGTTTTCACGGCAACTGGTTTAATTCATTCACCTCTGAAGGTAAATAATATACACTGCTCAAAAAAATTAAGGGAACACTTAAACAACACAATGTAACTCCAAGTCAATCACACTTCTGTGAAATCAAACTGTCCACTTAGGAAGCAACACTGATTGAGAATACATTTCACATGCTGTTGTGCAAATGGAATAGACAACAGGTGGAAATTATAGGCAATTAGCAAGACACCCCCAATAAAGGAGTGGTTCTGCAGGTGGTGACCACAGACCACTTCTCAGTTCCTATGCTTCCTGGCTGATGTTTTGGTCACTTTTGAATGCTGGCGGTGCTTTCACTCTAGTGGTAGCATGAGACGGAGTCTACAACCCACACAAGTGGCTCAGGTAGTGCAGCTCATCCAGGTTGGCATCAATGCGAGCTGTGGCAAGAAGGTTTGCTGTGTCTGTCAGCGTAGTGTCCAAAGATTGGCATTTCTTTGGGGGGCCGCACAGCCCTCCATGTGCTCGCCAGAGGTAGCCTGACTGCCATTAGGTACCGAGATGAGATCCTCAGACCCCTCGTGAGACCATATGCTGGTGCGGTTGGCCCTGGGTTCCTCCTAATGCAAGACAATGCTAGACCTCATGTGGCTGGAGTGTGTCAGCAGTTCCTGCAAGAGGAAGGCATTGATGCTATGGACTGGCCCGCCCGTTCCCCAGACCTGAATCCAATTGAGCACATCTGGGACATCATGTCTCGCTCCATCCACCAACGCCACGTTGCACCACAGACTGTCCAGGAGTTGGCGGATGCTTTAGTCCAGGTCTGGGAATAGATCCCTCAGGAGACCATCCGCCACCTCAGCAGGAGCATGCCCAGGCGTTGTAGGGAGGTCATACAGGCACGTGGAGGCCACACACACTACTGAGCCTCATTTTGACTTGTTTTAAGGACATTACATCAAAGTTGGATCAGCCTGTAGTGTGGTTTTCCACTTTAATTTTGAGTGTGACTCCAAATCCATGTCACGCTCTGGCTCCGGGACTTTGTATTTTGAGCCAGGGTGTGTTAGTTTTGTTGTGTTTTGGTTGGTTGTCTTTGGTTGTGTTTTCTTGGTTGATCGAGTGACTCCCAATCAGAGGTAACGAGTGTCAGCTGTCGGCTCGTTATCTCTGATTGGGAGCCATATTTAAACTGTCTGTGTTCACCTTGTGTTTGTGGGTTTTTGTTCCTTGTCAGTCATTGTCACTGTGGACTTTACGATCGTGTTTTGTTTTGTTTCGTGTACTTTACCAATTAAAGTCATGTTCGTATCGCACGCTGCGCCTTGGTCCACTCATTTCGTAGACGATCGTGACAGAAAAACCCACCATCAAAGGACCAAGCAGCGTGTTCAGGAATCGGCAGCCTGGATGTGGGAGCAGCGTCGGAGGGACGAGAGGCACCCCCAATAATTTTTTAGGGGGGGGCACAGGGCATGGACGACGGGGCTGACGGAGGCAGAGAAGGGGCGAATTCAAAAGGCCACCAGGTTACGGGGGCCACTGGTCAAAGTAGGGAAAGGAGGTTTGGAGGCACGGCGAGAGGTACTGGGGTGTGTTGCCAGTCCGGTCCGGCCCGTTCCAGTTCCCGGGGTAGAGCCAGTGGTGTGTGTCCCCAGTACGGTCCGGCCTGTTACGACCCCTCGCACCAAATGGACGGTGCGCGTCGCCAGCCCAGCCCGGCCTGTTCCTGCTCCACGCACAAAACCTACGGTGTGCGTCGCCAGCCCAGCCCGGCCTGTTCCTGCTCCACGCACAAAACCTACGGTGTGCGTCGCCAGCCCGGTCCGGCCTGTTCCTGCTCCACGCACAAAACCTACGGTGTGCGTCACCAGCCCAGCCCGGCCTGTTCCTGCTCCACGCACAAAGCCTACGGTGTGCGTCGCCAGCCCAGCCCGGCCTGTTCCTACTCCACGCACAAAACCTACGGTGTGCGTCGCCAGCCCAGCCCGGCCTGTTCCTGCTCCACGTACAAAACCTACGGTGTGCGTCGTCAGCCCAGCCCGGCCTGTTCCTGTTCTACGCACAAAGCCTACGGTGTGCGTCGTCAGCCTGGTCCAGCCTGTTCCTGCTACTCGCACCAAGCCAAGGGTGCGAGTCGTCAGCCTGGTCCAGCCCGTTCCTGCTACTCGCACCAAGCCAGGGGTGCGAGTCGTCAGCCTGGTCCGGCCCGTTCCTGCTACTCGCACCAAGCCAAGGGTGCGAGTCGTCAGCCTGGTTCAGCCCGTTCCTGCTACTCGCACCAAGCCAAGGGTGCGAGTCGTCAGCCTGGTTCAGCTCGTCCCTGCTACTCGCACCAAGCCAAGGGTGCGAGCCGTCAGCCTGATCCAGCCCATTCCTGCTACTCGCACCAAGCCAGGGAGGCGAGTCGTCAGCCTGGTGAGGCCCGTTCGAATCCACGCATCAAGCCTAGGGGTGCGTATCGTCGGCCAGGTCCGGTCCGTTCCTGCCTCACGCGCCAAGCCAGGGGTGCGCGTCGTCAGTCCAGATCCTACCAGCTGGGTCAGATCGGACCGGGGGCGCTACGGGGGGATTGAAGAAGGGTGGTGGTCAAGCCCGGAGCCGGAGCCGCCTCCGAGGAGCAACACCCACCCAGCCCTCCCCTATTTGGGGTTTTGAGGCGCGGTCGCAGTCCGCGCCTTTAGGGGGGGGTACTGTCACGCTCTGGCTCCGGGACTTTGTATTTTGAGCCAGGGTGTGTTCGTTTTGTTGTGTTTTGGTTGGTTGTCTTTGGTTGTGTTTTCTTGGTTGATCGAGTGACTCCCAATCAGAGGTAACGAGTGTCAGCTGTCGGCTCGTTATCTCTGATTGGGAGCCATATTTAAACTGTCTGTGTTCACCTTGTGTTTGTGGGTTTTTGTTCCTTGTCAGTCATTGTCACTGTGGACTTTACGATCGTGTTTTGTTTTGTTTCGTGTACTTTACCAATTAAAGTCATGTTCGTATCGCACGCTGCGCCTTGGTCCACTCATTTCGTAGACGATCGTGACAATCCAGACCTCCATGGGTTGATAAACTTGATTTCCATTGATAATTTTTGTGTGATTTTGTTGTCAGCACATTCAACTATGTAAAGAAAAAAGTATTTAATAAGATTATTTAATTCATTCAGATCTAGGATGTGTTATTTTAGTGTTCCCTTAATTTTTTTGAGCAGTGTACTTACATTCAGTAATCTTGCTCTGATTTGTCATCCTGAGGGTCCCAGAGATAAAATGTTGCATTTTTATATTCAAATGTATGAACTGGGTTCTACAGTTTGAACCCTTGCTGTCTCTGGCTTCATACCCACCCTGCCCGGCCATCTAGATGTGTGAAAGTTAGTGTATAAGCTAATGATCTATCATGTCTGACATTCCTGGGAGTGTGTAAACTTACATTTTGTATTACCATGTCATTTTTATATGTTCTCTATAGTTATGTACTTGAAAATGTATCAATTGACCAATTTGGCACATTTGGGCAGACTTGATACAAAATAGTCCAGTATTGCAATGCTGCATTGGATCAATCTGAAACGTTGCACACACACTGCTCCCATCTAGTGGTCAATATCTAAATTGCGCCTAAACTGCAATATTATATTGTGGCCTTTCTCTTGCATTTCAAAGATAATGGAACAAAAAAATAAATAGAAAACACATGTTTTTTTTGTTTGTATTATCTTTTACCAGATCTAATGTGTTATTTTCTCCTACATTCATTTCACATTTCCACAAACTTCAAAGTGTTTCCTTTCAAATGGTATCACGAATATGCATATCCTTGCTTCAGGTCCTGAGCTACAGGCATTTAGATTTGGGTATGTCATTTTAGCCGAAAATTGAAGAAAAGGGTCCGATCCTTAAAAGGTGAAGCAAATTTCTGCAGCATTAGTAAAGATGTGATCAATACATGTTGATAATTTCATTGTTAATTATTTCATATTAGTGTGACGTAACTTTGACTTCACAACAATCTCTCACAATAATATCACACACCACAGGAGGTTGGTGACATCATAATTGGGGAGAACGGGCTCGTTCTAATGACTGGAGCGGAATCGGTGGAATGGTATCAAATACATCAAACAAATGGTTTCCTGGTTTTTGATGCCATTCCATTTGCTCCGTTCCAGCCATTATTATGAGCCGTTCTCCCTTCAGCAGCCTCCTGTGTCACACACACGCAAGCATACACATGTGCACTTGCGGGCACACACAAGCATGCACACACGCACACACACACACACAAACACACACACACACACACACACACACACACACACACACACACAGTCTACACACTGTCCACACACAATGTGGTTTCAATCTTGAGTTTCATTTTTTTTCCAAGACAGTCAGAATGTACACAAACCATGCTAGAGATTTCTCAGGGGCAATGCTGTTTAGTAAGAACAAGAGTTGTACACACAAGCATATTTCTTCTCACACACACACACACACACATGCCCGCATACATACCACACGTGGTCTTATGATTTGACAAATTGCTCCACCTTCAGTATACATTGCGCCCTCCAACCTTAAGGCTAAATGACTCCACCCTAACTGCCATGTGTGTGTTCTCCTCGTGTCATAACGGAAACTTCCATGTCTTTCTCTATATCTCAAATAGATAGTGTAGTACACAGTAACATAAACACCCCCATTTTGAATTCAAATCATTTCCCCATGATAACAAACCTCAACAACCACTAAGCTGACTATTCAGACTATCCACATGGAGGATCCTGATGGTTGGAATGGCCTGGCTGTGTGGAGCCTTGATTTGCTCTACACTGGTGAATCACAAAGAATCACAACATATAAACAGGAAATCCATCAAAGGACATGTCACGCACACTTGTGGTTCAGTCACATTTTCTGTGGTCCTGACCATGTCTTCTTCCCATCTATTGTTCGACTGACTGGGACATAGTTTCCATTTGAATTTCAAGGTGACTTTGCATGGATGATATTTTCGCTATTGTTTTAATCTAAAGTTTCCAGCAAAAGTTTCCACCAGGCCACAATAGCTTGTGTTGTTGAATATGCTGTTGTTACAATGATAGGACATTTCCACTGACATCTGTGGCCTAATAGCTACTCTAATTTACTTATGGATGATCAATTGGCTTGGTGATCATTGGGCACCTTCATATGCCTAAATACACAGTTAGTGGTTCACATTTTCCAGAAATTACATGAAAAAGAAAACAAAATAACACCTGCAATTGCCATTGGGGCGGCAGGTAGCCTAGTGGTTAAGAGCGTTGTGCCAGTAACCGAAAGGTCGCTGGTTCTAATCCCGAGCCGACTAGGTGAAAAATCTGTCGATGTGCCCTTGAGCAAGGCACTTAACCCTAATTGCTCCTGTAAGTCGCTCTGGATAAGAGCGTCTGCTAAATGACTATAAACTAAACTTGAGCAATTGTTATGAATCCCAAAATGCGCTCAAAGAGTAGCATAGTTAATGATTGACGATTAGACAACCCTAGGCTGTGATTCAATCCAAAGCATATTATAGTGCAGCACGATAGAGATGCAGAGAAATAATAAGCCATTTAGCAGACTCTTTTATCCAAAGCGACTTACAGTCATGCGTGCATAACTTTTTTGTGTATGGGTGGTCCCGGGGATCGAACCCACTACCTTGGCGTTACAAGCCCCGTGCTCTACCAGCTGAGCTACAGAGGACCACGTTCACAGTAAACTCTGTGCATGTCGAATCAAGTGTACGCAGCTCTATAGAGCCTAGGAGTGTCATTAACTGGCGGGCTAACAATAACCACAACAACGAACGGTAATATAATTAACTGTCTATGCCGTAAATCATTCTCATATAATAACCTCGAAACCCTCAAGATACAAGTACTGTTTGTTGCTGATGAGAAGGCACACTGCAAGGCTCCTCACCTCCCGAGTGGCGCAGTGGTCTAAGGCACAGCATCGCAGTGCTAGCTGTGCCACTAGAGATCCTGGTTCGAATCCAGGCTCTGTCGACCCATGGGGCGGCACACAATTGCCCAGCGTCGTCTAGGGAATGGCTGGCAGGGATGTAGCTCAGTTGGTAGAGCATGGCGTTTGCAAATTTTTTACATTTTAGTCATTTAGCAGACGCTCTTATCCAGAGCGACTTACAGTTAGTGAGTGCATACATTAATTTTAATTTTTTCATACCCCCCGTGGGAATCGAACCCACAACCCTGGCGTTGCAAACGCCATGCTCTACATCCCTGCCGACCATTCCCTCCCCTAACCTGGACGACGCTGGGCCAATTGTGCGCCGCCCCATGGGTCTCCCGGTCGCGGCCGGCTACGACAGAGCCTGGATTCGAACCAGGATCTCTAGTGGCACAGCTAGCACTGCGATGCAGTGCCTTAGACCACTGCGCCACTCGCCAGGGTTGTGGGTTCGATTCCCACGGGGGTATGAAAAATAAAAAAATAACTCACTAACTGTAAGTCACTCTGGATAAGATTGTCTGCTAAATGACTTTAAAAAAAAATTATGCTGCCCTTGAAGGTCAATAATGCAACTGTTTTAAAAAATGTGAAAGGTGCCAACTGCATGATACATTTGATTACTGACGAAAAAACATTGAAGAGAATAAAAAAAGGAATCGTTTACTTAAAGCCAACAGGTAACAGCGTTGTTACATGTTATTAGCATGTATGCACATGTATAATGTCTTCATTTTTTTTGTCTCTACGTATCATTGTCAAGATTTTACTGACCAACTAGCTACTGTATTTATTTCCATTTGATACAGATATGTAACTTGGTGCTTGTAAAAGAAGAATGTGTATGTGTTTAAATAGTTTCAGGGTGAGGAACCATGTAATCTCATTCCCAGACACTTCCGTCCCAATGCGTGAAGAGTCTGGTGGACCAATGTGTCAAACTTGGCCTTCATTAGCCAATTCAGAAAGACCGGGAGAAATTATCGGTGCATAGGCAATGGCTTAATCGGCTTAATCTACCAACCAATCATCTCCCAAAACACATTCCCCCTAAGCCTCCCCATGCTTCGCTTAAATTAAATGATGACAAATACTTTACTCAGATAGATCCCACTTGTGAGCAGGCTCCTGCTACTTTATTGCACATGTTTTGGATATCAATTTTTGAGACGTTTTCTAAGATACTGGAGAGACCTATAGAACCTTCTGCCTTTATTGCTCTAAACAGTTCTATGGGCAACATGCTGGCATTTACTACTCTTCTAGTTTTGGGGTGGGGTTCTGTTAGAGCATGGAGGGGTTGGGGTGGGTTTTATTTGGTAGGGGATCCGTGTGTGCTCTGCCCTCTACCTGTTCTGTCTGTGTTATCTGTATAATCAAAACAAATGCCAGATAAAAAAGTTGGGAAAAAAATAGACTTTACTCAGTAGGTCAGTCCCATAGAATTCTGTGGTCACTAAGGCCAACTTTTAATATTTCTTTATCCCAGGTTTATTTACATTTTCTTTGCTAATATATTAAACCTGAAATATCACATTTACATAAGTATCCTTTACTCAGTACTTTGTTGAAGCACCTTTGGCAGCGATTACAGCATCGAGTCTTCCTTGGTATGACGCTACAAGCTTGGCAAACCTTTGTTTGGGGAGTTTCTACCATTATTCTCTGCAGATCCTCTCAAGCTCTGTCAGGTTGGATGGGGAGCGTTGCTGCACAGCTATTTTCAGGTCTCTCCAGAGATGTTCCATCGGGTTTGAAGTCTTGGCTCTGGCTGGGCCACTCAAGGACATTCAGAGACTTGTTCGGAAGGTTCTCCCATCTCCACAGAGGAACTCTGGAGCTCTGTCAGAGTGACCATCCGGTTCTTGGTCACCTCCCTGACCAAGGCCCTTCTCCCCCGATTGCTCAGTTTGGCCGGCCGGCCAGCTCTAGGAAGATTCTTCTTCCATTCAATGCTGCAGACATTTTGTGGTACACTTCCCCAGATCTGTGCCTCGACACAATCCTGTCTCAGAGCTCTACGGAAACAATTCCTTTAACCTCATGGCTTGGTTTTTGCTCTGACATGCACTTTCCACTGTGGGACCTTATATAGACAGGTGTTTGCCTTCCAAATCATGTCCAATCAATGGAATTGACCTCAGGTGGACTCCAATGAAGCTGGAGAAACATCTCAAGGATGATCAATGGACACAGGATGCAACTGAGCTTAATTCCAAGTTTCATAGCAAAGGGTCTGAAAACTTATGTAAATAAGGATTTTTTGTTTTTTATTTCTAATAAATGTGCATACATTTCTAAAACCATTTTTTGCTTTGTCATTATGGGGTATTGTGTGTAGATTGATGAGAATTTCATCAATTTTTGAATAAGGCTGTAACATTAAAAAATGTGGAAGAGTAAAGGGGTCTGAATACTTTCACAAAACTATGTGGACACCCCTTCAAATTAGTGGATTTGGCTATTTCAGCCACACCCGTTGCTGACAGTTGTATATAATTGAGCACAAAGCCATGCAATCGCCATAGGCAAACATTGGCAGTAGAATGGCCTTACTAAAGAGCTGTGACTTTCAATGTGGCACCGTCATAGGATGCCACCTTTCCAACAAGTCAGTTCATCAAATTTCTGCCCTGCTAGAGCTTCCCCGGTCAACTGTAAGTGCTGTTATTGGGAAGTGGAAATGTCTAGGAGCAACAATGGCTCAGCCGTAAAGTGGTAGGCCACACAAGCTCACAGAACGGGACCGCAGAGTGCTGAAGCGTGTAGCGCGTAAAAATCGTCTGTCCTCGGTTGCAACACTCACTACCAAGTTCCAAACTGCCTCTGGAAGGAACGTCAGCACAATAACTGTTCGTCGGGAGCTTAATGAAATGGGTTTCCATGGCTGAGCAGTGGCACAAACGCCTAAGATCACCATGCACAATGCCAAGCGTCAGCTGGAGTGGTGTAAAGCTCGCCGCCAAACGCGTTCTCTGGAGTGATGAATCCCGCTTCACCATCTGGCTGTCCAACTGACAAATCTGGGTTTGGCGGATGCCAGGAGAACGCTATCTGTCCGAATGCATAGTGCCAACTTTAATGTTTGGTGGAGGAGGAATAATGGTCTGGGGCTGTTTTTCATAGTTCGGGCTAGGCCCCTTAGTTCCAGTGAAGGGAAATCTTAACGCTACAGCATACAATGACATTCTAGGCTTCCAACTTTGTGGCAACAGTTTGGGGAAGGTCCTTTCCTGTTTCAGCATGACAATGCCCCTGTGCGCAAAGCGAGGTTCATACAGAAATAGTTTGTTGAGACAGGTGTTGAAGAACTTGACTAGCCTGCACAGAGCCCTGACCTCAACCCCATCGAACACCTTTGGGATGAAATGGAACGCCGACTTTGACTCAGTGCTCAACCTCACTAATGCTCTTGTGGCTGAATGGAAACAAGTCCTCGCAGCAATGTTCGTACATCTAGTGGAAAGCCTTTCCAGAAGAGTGGAAGCTGTTATAGCGGCAAAGGGGGGACCAACTCCATGTTAATGTCCATGATTTTGGAATGAGATGTTTGACGAGCAGGTGTCCACATACTTTTGGTCATGTAGTGTGTGTGTGTGTGTATATATACACACTACATATATATAAATATATAAATTTTTTGTCCTTTGTAGACTGTACGTCGGATTCAGTCTTTTACGATTATCATGTCACACTGTGCGACGTTACCAAATTAAAATCTTGACATCAACCTGGCCAGATTGTACGATTTGTTTCAGTTCTGTCGTCACATTCTGCGATTGGCTTGAGAGGCTACGGTGTATTTGATCTGCACTTGTACCAGCAACAGCAGTGCAAGCCTCTTTATGCTTATGCGTGAGTGAAGTGAGTTCTGAAAAACTGAAAGTAGTCCTATGGAATTTAGAAATAGTTTTCTATCTCAATCTTTACATGTCCGAACTCAGAATAAAATAGGCTTCCCCAAAATAACATGGTCGCTGTGGTATAACATTTATTTTAATTGGCGATTTTGAGCATTTATCAAAATCCCATCAGGTAGCCTGATTTCAGACATGTCATGTAAACAAGATTATTATGGAAATTGTTTTTCTTGCAAAGCATATACACCTTTAAATCAAATGATTATATTAATCTGACTATTCACAGTCGTGTTATTGTGTATTATTGTGTGCATACTCAGGGCTGGACGTGTTCCTATCGGTCAGTCACCGGGATCGGCTCGTAAGCAGAAGTCATCAGAGTGCGCAGCTGAACATTGTATGCTGGAAAACACTTGGTTTGTTATTTTTGATTAAAACAAAAACGCTATTCATAAATACGAATACAGAACTTTTTTTTGCGTGGATTCCACGACGCGGTTAGCTTTTAACAGCTAGGACCGCTATTTCTTGTCCCGGAATCCCGCTTAAGAGACAGGTTGAAGCCTGCTTGACAGAAATGCTAAGCTGCTAGCCATCAAGCTAACGAAGTTGGAACCAGATGAGTTTTGCAATTGAGCCCTCTTTGTCTGGAGAACTAAATGAACGGTTCCAGCGCTGTAGGAGCTGTATCTATTACGCTTTGTTTCGGGACAAACCGGATCACTCTGAGTTCCAATGCGGCAATTGTTTACTTTCCAAGGAATATAGGCTTGAGGTGGCTTCCTTGATCACGCAGGTCGCCAACCTACGTAAGAAACTGGGGAAAATGCAGAATGGAATGTTTACCATTTCTACGCCGGTGGCTGGATGGCGTTTGCGCTTGTTGGATGCATCTCCGCCTTGTCGTTGGCCGGTGTTGCCCGGAGCTCCCCCATCTGATAGCGCAGTCGAAGGAGCACAGCATGAGGAGAAAGGCAATCAATGATGGTCGCATGTCATGAGCCGTGGAAGCCGAAGACAGCGACCTCCTGCAAAGCAGTCTACACTCCCAACGAGAGGCCCGGAGCGGATACAAACAACAAATAGTTTCGCCGTCCTGGAGCCTGATTTTCCTGCACCTTCGTCGTTGGGGGTGCCTGTGTCTGCGGCCGCAGTGCCTACTACTACGATTTCTAAGTCGACGTCGGCAACCTACCGTCCCTGCTCTGGATCGAGTGGGGCTTCTCCATCTGTCGGAGGCCTGCATCCTGTGAAGCATGGGAGTGGGCAGATTTCCTCGTCCTTCTCGCCAGCCGTGATTTTGGGCAGCTCCATGGTAAGAAATGTGACCGTTCCTGGTGCAAAAACAATATCCTATCCCGGAGCTCGAGTAAATGACATTACTAAGCTGCTCCCAAATGTACTAAGTCAGGACATGGATATCGATTCTATCGTAGTCCATGTGGGTTTTAATGTCATTATGAAGGGCAGCTCTGAACAGTTGAAACTGGATTTTAAAGAACTGATTGATTCTCTGCTAGACACTAACAAAAAACCCATCATATCTGGCCCTGTGCCCTCTCTGAATCGTGGCATTGAACGGTTTAGCAGGATTCTTGCTCTTCACAGCTGGCAACGTGATTATTGGCAAGATTAGGCATGACATGCCAGCAACAATTGCTGACACTACACATCCAAGTATATCTGACCAAATTATGAAAGAATTATGAATTCCGTAAAGTGATTGTGGAAGAGGTGAAAAAAGTATTGTTGTCTATCAACAATGACAAGCCACCAGGGTCTGTCAGCTTGGATGGAACATGACTGAAGATAATAGAGGACAATATTGCCACTCCTATTTGCCATATTTTAAATGTAAGCCTACTAGAATGTGTGTGCCCTCAGGCTTGGAGGGAAGCAAAAGTTATTCCGCTACCTAAAAATAGTAAAACCCCCTTTACTGGCTTTAATAGCCGACCAATTAGCCTGTTACCAACCCTTAGTAAACTATTGGAAAAAATGGTTTGACCAGATACAATTCTATTTTACAGTAAACAAATTGACAACAAACTTTCAGCATGCTTATAGAGAAGGACATTCACCAAGCACAGCATTTACACAAATGACTGATGATTGGCTGAGAGAAATTGATGATAAAAAGATTGTGGAGGCTGTTTTGTTAGACTTCAGTGCGGCTTTTGACATTATCGATCATAGTCTGCTGATGGAAAAACGTATGTGTTATGGCTTTACACCCCTTGCTATATTGTGGATACAGAGTTTCCTGTCTAACAGAACACAGAGGGTGTTCTTTAATGGAAGCCTCTCCAACATAATCCAGATAGAATCAGGAATTCCCCAGGGCAGCTGTCTAGGCCCATTACTTTTTTCAATCTTTACTAATGACATACCACTATGTATGCAGATTCAACACTATTCATATCAGCTACTACAGCGACTGAAATGACTGCAACACTTAACAAAGAGTTGCAGTTAGTTTCAGAGTGAGTGGCAAGGAATAAGTTAGTCATAAATATTTCAAAAACTAAAGCATTGTATTTGGGACAAATCATTCACTAAACCCTAAACCTCAACTAAATCTTGTAATAAATAATGTGGAAATTGAGCAAGTTGAGGTGACTAAACTGCTTGGAGTAACCCTGGATTGTAAACTGTCATGGTAAAAACATATTGCTACAACAGTATTTAAGATGGGGAGAAGTATGTCCATAATAAAGCGCAGCTCTACCCTCTTAACAGCACTATCAACAAGGCAGGTCCTACAGGCCCTAGTTTTGTCACACCTGGACTACTGTTCAGTCGTGTGGTCAGGTGCCATTGGATGTACACAGAGAGCTAATATTAATAATATGCATGTCGATCTCTCCTGGCTCAAAGTGGAGGAGAGATTGACTTCATCACTACTTGTGTTTATGAGAGGTGTTGACATGTTGGGTGCACCGAGCTGTCTGTTTGAGCTACTGGCGCACAGCTCGAACACCCATGCATACCCCACAAGACATGCCACCAGAGGTCTCTTCACAGTCCCCAAGTCCAGAATAGTATGGGAGGCGCACAGTACTACATAGAGCCATGACTACATGGAACTCTATTCCACATCAAGTAACTGATGAATTAGATTTAAAAAACAGATATAAAATCACCTAATGGAACAGCGGGGACTGTGAAGCAACACAAACATAGGCGCAGACACACGCATACACACACACGATAACATATGCACTATACACACACGTACACATGGATTTTTGTACTGTAGACATGTGGTAGTGGTGTAGTAGGGGCCTGAGGGCACACAGTGTGTTGTGAAATCTGTGAATGTATTGTAATGTTTTTAAAATTGTATGAACTGCCTTAATTTTGCTGGACCCCAGTAAGAGTAGCTGCTGCCTTTGCAGCAGCTAATGGGGATCCATAATAAATACAAATACAAATACAAAAACCAACCACACTACACGATAAAGGCAAACAATATTGTACACTGCCAGAACTTTATCGGAGCCTACCACATAGTGGTGCTTAATCGGCAGACCTAGACCCTGTCACACTGAAGAGCCAAGACGTCCAACAATCATTTACAACTTAAGCATTTGCCCACGACTTAAATGTTGTCTGGGACGGCAAAATCGTGGCATACGACGACAAAAATTGTACAGTCTACAAAGGCCTTAAATCGTTGGTCATTCAGTACTCACTTACCATCTCATTATGATGAATCATCAATTCCTAATTACTGATTGGTTTGTTAATTGTTTGTAGATACAGTGGGGAAAAAAAGTATTTAGTCAGCCACCAATTGTGCAAGTTCTCCCACTTAAAAAGATGAGAGAGGCCTGTAATTTTCATCATAGGTACACGTCAACTATGACAGACAAAATGAGAAAAAAAAATCCAGAAAATCACATTGTAGGATTTTTTATGAATTTATTTGCATATTATGGTGGAAAATAAGTATTTGGTCAATAACAAAAGTTTCTCAATACTTTGTTATATACCCTTTGTTGGCAATGACACAGGTCAAACGTTTTCTGTAAGTCTTCACAAGGTTTTCACACACTGTTGCTGGTATTTTGGCCCATTCCTCCATGCAGATCTCCTCTAGAGCAGTGATGTTTTGGGGCTGTCGCTGGGCAACACGGACTTTCAACTCCCTCCAAAGATTTTCTATGGGGTTGAGATCTGGAGACTGGCTAGGCCACTCCAGGACCTTGAAATGCTTCTTATGAAGCCACTCCTTCGTTGCCCGGGCGGTGTGTTTGGGATCATTGTCATGCTGAAAGACCCAGCCACGTTTCATCTTCAATGCCCTTGCTGATGGAAGGAGTTTTTCACTCAAAATCTCACGATACATGGCCCCATTCATTCTTTCCTTTACACTAATCAGTTGTCCTGGTCCCTTTGCAGAAAAACTGCCCCAAAGCATGATGTTTCCACCCCCATGCTTCACAGTAGGTATGGTGTTCTTTGGATGCAACTCAGCATTCTTTGTCCTCCAAACACGACGAGTTGAGTTTTTACCAAAAAGTTATATTTTGGTTTCATCTGACCATATGACATTCTCCCAATCCTCTTCTGGATCATCCAAATGCACTCTAGCAAACTTCAGACGGGCCTGGACATGTACTGGCTTAAGCAGGGGGACACGTCTGGCACTGCATGATTTGAGTCCCTGGCGGCGTAGTGTGTTACTGATGGTAGGCTTTGTTACTTTGGTCCCAGCTCTCTGCAGGTCATTCACTAGGTCCCCCCGTGTGGTTCTGGGATTTTTGTTAGTTTTATGTCTCCTCTGTCTGTGTGTGTGTGTGTGTGCGTGTGTGTGGATGGATGCTTCCACAGACACAGCGATCAGCTTGTTGGGGGTAAACTGGGAGCACAGTGCTAGAGCGGTGGGGCAGAGGAGATGGCAACACAGAGGGCTTCGTCCAGAGCCCTAGACTACAAATCAGGTTTGAGGAGTTAGCGAGGTAACTTTGGTCAACTCTGAGTTCAACTCGGGATAACCAGTACCGTGAAAGTGGCTCACCTTTTAGCCAGGTACATTTCTATGGCAACGAATCCTTCAGAACTAACCTGCTCAGGGCTAACTCCATTTATCCTGAATGAAGTGTCAGAGCCACGAGTTGAGCAGAGCCCCCCGTAAAGACTGTCATCATCCCCTTCATTTGAGGAAGACAACTGATTCAATATTGTATTAATCAAATGTTTTTATGTGTGTAAAAAAAATTATGTTAAAATACGTATCACATAACACATTTAGTAAGGACTGCATTTGCATTTCAAACTGTAAATGTTTTGCACAACTGTATTTTGAATTTGTACAAGTTTTTTTATCTCAGGTGCATCCTGTTTCCATTGATCATCCTTGAGATGTTTTTACAACTTGATTGGAGTCAACCTGTGGTAAATTCAATTTATTGGACATGATTTGGAAAGGACACAACTGTCTATATAAGGTACCACAGTTGACAGTGTATGTCAGAGCAAAAACCAAGCCATGAGGTCAAAGGAATTGTTCGTAGAGCTCCGAGACAGGATTGTGTCGAGGCACAGATCTGGGGAAGGGTACAAAAAAAATGTCTGCAGCATTGAAGGTCCCCAAGAACACAGTGGCCTCCATCATTCTTAATGGAAGAAGTTTGGAACCACCAAGACTCTTCCTAGAGCTTCCAAACTGAGCAATCGGGGGAGAAGAGCCTTGGTCGGGAAGATGACAAAGAACCCGATGATCACTCTGACAGGGCTCCAGAGTTCCTCTGTGGAGATGGGAGAATCTTCCAGAAGGACAACCATCTCTGCAGCACTACACCAATCAGGCCTTTATGGTAGAGTGGCCCGAGGGAAGCCACTCCTCAGTAAAAGGCATATGACAGCCCGCTTGGAGTTTGCCAAAAGGCACCTAAAGACTCTCAGACCATGAGAAACAAGATTATCTGGTCTGATGAAACCAAGATTGAACTCTTTGGCCTGAATGCCAAGTGTCACGTCTGGAGGAAACCTGGCACCATCCCTATGGTGAAGCATGGTGGGGGCAGCATCATGCTGTGGGGATGTTTTTCAGCAGCAGGGACTGAGAGACTAGTCAGGATCGAGGGAAAGATGAACGGCGCAAAGTACAGATAGATCCTTGATGAAAACCTGCTTCAGAGCGCTCAGGACCTCAGACTGGGGCAAAGGTTCACCTTCCAACAGGACAATGACCCTAAGCACACAGCCAAGACAATGCAGGAGTGGCTTTGGGACAAGTCTCTGAATGTCCTTGAGTGACCCAGCCAGAGCCCAGACTTTTACCCGATCGAACATCTCTGGAGAGACCTGAAAATATCTGTGCAACGACACTCCCCATCCAACCTGACAGAGCTTGAGAGGATCTGCAGAGAAGAATGGGAGAAACTGCCCAAAGACAGGTGTGCCAAGCTTGTAGCGTCATACCCAAGAAGACTCAAGGCTTTAATCACTGCCAAAGATGCTTCAACAAAGTACTGAGTAAAGGGTCTGAATACATATTTAAATGTGATATTTCCATTTGTTATGTTTTATAAATTTCCTAAAATTTATAAAAACCTGTTTTTGCTTTGTCATTATGGGGTATTGTGTGTAGATTGATGAGGGAAAATTTTTATGTTATCCATTTTAGAATAAGCCTGTAACGTAACAAAATGTGGAAAAAGTCAAGGTGTCTGAATACTTTCCGAATGCACTGTATAACATGCCATTTACATCAAAAATAGAGATTTGGTTGTAAAAAATAACTTCTCCTCTAAGACCGTGCCGTAAGCTCACTCCACAGCTCACGAAGGGAGCCATCCAATTGGTACCTTTTGGGTGGCTCAAACCGTCTGTGTAGTGCTAGGGCAAAAACTGAAATGTGAACCCCAGGACAAGGATTAATGAATGCTGTTCTATCTAGACTAATCACATTCCCCATCTCACCTCTCCCTGGCTACCATATGTAGACATGAGTTAACTCTGTGAACACATTGACTATACTTCAATGAATGTTTGTTACGTGTACCTGTTTGCTTTCTTTACTGACCAGAAGTATGTAGGTTAGATATGAGAGCATTGCTTCGTTTTAAGAAGTTTCAGTGTTGCTACAGTTTGCAAACAAAGTCGTTGTGACACTATTTATGTTTTCAGGTGATCATGGTGACAGTCTCCTTGGAATGCAATTAGTTTAATCAGGTGTGTTAGCTGTGGCTGGGGAAAAAGTGTGACACCAATCAGTACCACGATGAGGATGACCAGATCTCGATGCAAGATCCAGCATGATCTGATACAGGGCTCTCCTGGAGAGTTGCTGTCTTGTAGGTTTTCTCCAACCCTAATCTAGTTAATCTGATTGTAATAACTAGCTGGTTGATAAACTACAGGAGGGTACCGTCTTTGTTGATTGGACTGAGAGGGATGTAAACACAGACAGTTTGCAGCTACCACATTTAACAATGTGTGATTCATTCACCACTACATAATTTAAAATAATGTGAATAATCGTTGTTTCATGTTCTTTTGCTAAGGAGGTCCAGTAGGTTAATATGAATAGTAGTGATGACTTGTATTACAATCATGTTCGTAAGGTTGACTTGAGTGAAATATTATGTTTTTTTATGTTTTGTTATTGTAATACTCTGTAACTGGTCTCATCACCTGCTGCTTGTATTTCAATAGCTAAGTTGTTTGTGAATTACATAATGTCAGAATAAGTCAGGCTAAGATGCTGCAACATTAGTCAACAGCCATTTTCTGTAATTTTTTTTTTTTTTTAGGAGGTAGATCAGCTTTAATATTGCAGATAGATTTTAACTTCCATCAATGTAATTGTCTGCATCACTTCCAATTCCCCATATGTTTTTTTTTTCTTCTCGCAAATATATATATATATATATACAGCCATCTTAGTGCAGAACAACATTGCCTGGACACATACTATTTGGGGTGAGACTCAAAATAATATTGGAGATATGGTAAGTAGCTAATACCGACGATCAAGGTAAGAATAGACATATTGCAGCTTCAGTCATAACCCAGTTTACCTATTTACTTATGGCCCTGCCTACACCTAACCACTTTTATTTTATTTATTATTATATGAGCAAAACATATTCAATTTTATTTGGAATGGCAAGGCAAACAAAATTAAATTAAACGGGCCTATTTATATCATGAATATGAATTCGGTGGGCATAAATTATTAAATATTAAAGCATTAGACCTCTCACTAAAGGCTTCAGTCATATGGAAGCTATTCTTAAATCAGAACTGGTTCTCCAGTAGATTAGGAAGATTGGCTCACCCCATGTTTAAGAGGGGCCTTTTTCCATTTATTCAGATCACAACCTCTCACTAATATCCAAAATATTGATATTTTTAAAACAAGCCATATAAAGTTTGTTGCAATTTCAGTTTAATCCACCAGAAAAGACAGAACAAATATTACAACAAATATTATGGTTAAACTCAAATATACTAATTGATTAAAAAAACACTATTTTGGGGGAAAATAAATACAACTGTATAATATTTGTAAATTATATCATAGATAGGACTGGTGGAGTTATGTCACACATGCAGCTAACAAAAATATATGGAAATGTCTGCTCATTCCAAAATTACAACCAACTAATTGAAGCATTACCTCAAAAATGGAAGAGGCAAGTGGAAGGGGGAGAAAGTAAGGAACTTGTCTGTCGGCCCTGCAGTAAAGACCAAAATTGGTTAAAAAAAATTGTGCTAAATAAAAAAGTATACCAGTTTAATTTAAGGACCAACAAATTGACAGCTGTGCCATACAGATTGCAACAAAGTTGGGAAGAGATTTTCGATGTACCGATTACATGGCACATGGCTGATAAACTGATACACAAATCGACGCCAGATTCAAAACTTTGAGTTTTTCAATTTAAAATATTATACAGAATTATTCCAACCAATATAATGTTATATATATGAGGGATACAACCATCCCAGCTCTGCAGATTTTGCTGCGAAGAGACAGAATCATTGGATCATTTGTTTAGGTAATGTCCATATGTAGCTTGTTTTTGGTTACTGGTTCAAGAATGGCTGAAGAATTGCAACATTTACCAGGTGTTAACTCTGCAAATAGCACTGCTTGGTGATCTGAAAAGTCATAGTCAATTGATCAATAATATAATAATACTCTTAGCAAAAATGTTCATCTTTATTTTACAATCTGTAGAAACTATGAGAATAGAAAGGTTCAGAATGTTTGTGAAACATCACAGCACAGTTGAAAAATAGATGGCAAATAGAAATCAAAACTAGATGGTGTTCAGAGATAGATGGGAGGGGTTGAGGGGAGCTGAAGGGTGGGACTAAAAATGACCCCCAAAAAACAAGATAACTAATGTAAAATATCCTGTGTCCGTAAAATGTATATAGGTTCAGAACTTTTGTGAAACATCACAGCACAGTTGAAAAACAGATGGAAAATAGAAATCAAAACTGGATGGTGTTCAGAGATAGATGGGAGGGGTTGAATGGAGCTGAAGGATGGGACTAATAACAACAAAATAACTAATGTAAAGCATACTGTGTGCATAATAAGTATAGTGAGGGAAAAAAATATTTGATCTCCTGCTGATTTCGTACGTTTGCCCACTGACAAAGAAATGATCAGTCTATAATTTTTATGGTAGGTTTATTTGAACAGTGAGAGACAGAATAACAACAACAAAATCCAGAAAAATGCATGTCAAAAATTTTAGAAATTGATTTGCATTTTAATGAGGGAAATAAGTATTTGACCCCTCTGTAAAACATGACTTAGTACTTGGTGGCAAAACCCTTGTTGGCAATCACAGAGGTCAGACGTTTCTTGTAGTTGGCCACCAGTATTGCACACATCTCAGGAGGGATTTTGTCCCACTCCTCTTTGCAGATCTTCTCCAAGTCATTAAGGTTTCGAGCCTGACGTTTGGCAACTCGAACCTTCAGCTCCATCCACAGATTTTCTATGGGATTAAGGTCTGGAGACTGGCTAGGCCACTCCAGGACCTTAATGTGCTTCTTCTTGAGCCACTCCTTTGTTGCTTTGGCCGTGTATTTTGGGTCATTGTCATGCTGGAATACCCATCCACGACCCATTTCAATGCCCTGGCTGTCTCTCACTGTTCAAATAAACCTACCATTAAAATTATAGACTGATCATGTCTTTGTCAGTGGGCAAACGTACAAAATCAGCAGGGGATCAAATACTTTTTTCCCTCACTGTATAGGCTGGAAGTAGAGGCCTAAGCGTTGTTGTTCACTAGTTTACTCCATTTGGGTAAGGGGTGGTGGGGTTGGAAAGTAATGAAGGGAAATATAATTTAAAAAAGGATATGTGTGTGTGTGTGTGTATGGATGTATGTATGTACATATGTATGTATATATATGTATGTGTGTATGTATATGTTTGTGTGTATATATATATATATATATATATATATATATATATATATATATATATATATGTGTATATATATATATATATATATATATATATATATATATATATATATATATATATTGTGAGAAAAAAACATATGGGGGATTGGAAGTGATGCAGACAATTACATTGATGGAAGTTACAATCTATCTGAAAAATTAAATCTGATCTACCCCCTAAAAAAAGAAGAAGAAAAAAGAAATGTCTCTGCTCTGTTTTAACCCCTTAATTGGTTCTTAATCCATAAGCATTTAAGGCATATAGGCATTTCATTTTACAACATGCATAATTAATATACTTGGTTTGTTTTGTTGTTTTATAGGTGTTTCATTCTACAACATGCATCATTCATATAGTTGTTTTTTTATGTTGTCTGCCCCTAAGTGAGATATAGTAGTTAACCAAAAATTCCCCACATATCCCCCCTTTGGGACTTAAATAAGTCCCAACCAATAAAACAAAAGTTAACATAAAATGAGTCTAAGCATGTGCATATACTTATTCTTAGCCTTGCCATCTGTGGTTAGATTTTTTAAAGAATATATAGTCAGACCAATGTATCTTCCTCATAGTCTGACCCATCATGATGAGGACGAGGAGACCAGTCAGGTACTGGGTACAAACCCGGAAGGTTTCCCTCTAAGCTAACCTCCAATTGTTGTTGTTGAGCTTTGAAACCATGACAGGCCCATACACCCCCTGCCACTACCCCATATAGACAATCTAGGTTGCCATAAGGGCAGTCAAGCAGTCCTCAATGTTGTGATAATGATCATCTGCTTCTGGGCCTTTCGCTCAGGACCTCCTTCCATCACTAGGGTCTCGGCATCCTCAACATCCTCATCTCTCGGTCGTCTGTTTAGATGATACCAGGTTGAGCTCCCCTCAACCCTTACAGCAGTTGGTGTAACCTGGATGAAGGCATAGGGTACCACATGTCTCTGTTCGTTCTACTTCCTTCTGAAGACCTTGAAGTAGACCTTCTTCCCCGGGACCACTGGTCGTGGTGGATTCGCCTCTGGTTTTAGAACTCTGCTTCTCTCCTGTTGGTATATAACTTCATATATGACAGTTAGTTGCCTGATATAACCTTCCAATTCCCTTTCCATGTGCTCTAGAGGCGGACCCTCATATGGTCCCCTAAGCACCGGCACAGGCATGTCAACCTGTTAGCATTTCATGCGATGTTAGATGCGTATTTCTGTTAGCTTGCATGCGATAACTCATTAGTGCCAGAGGTAAGGCCCCAAAAAACAAAACAAAACTGTCTGTTAAACCAAAACACCAAATCAAATTAGAATAATAACCCTTGATAACACCTTAACTTACTTGTATCTCATAAGGTCATTCAAGGAATAGTAAAATGTATTAGCGACAGGTGTCCCTCATTCAAGGCTAGTTCTCTTTCTCTGTCCTTGTTATGGTATGAATCATACATTCCTAATTATTAGTGTTTTCACACTACATATAAATCTCACACAATGTCTCTTGCTTTTTAGGGAGGGTGATCAGGCCCCACCAGAAAGTCAGAACAAAGGCCAGAGTTCATTCAACCCCATGTAAGTGAATGTCTCTTTCCATTTCTTTCCCCTTTGTCTAAGATATTATTTAACGATAAACGATATTTTAAACATTTCAAACATTTTGTGTACAAGGTTTAAATTGTTTTTTTTTTGTACATTTCTTATCAGGAGAATTTACATGTGTGTACTTAAAACTCTGGCAATAGAAACTTTCAAAAAGGTACTTTATGTGCCCTGTAAGGTGTATTATTTCTACCCTATGAAACCAAAAATAAAACCCTACCCAACTACAAATATTCATAATAGGTGGGTCGTGTGTGCTGGTGAAATGTAGGGCAAAAACAAACAAATGGCTAGGCCTTATTTAATTTGGTAGCTCCCTCTTACGGCCTAATTACAAGATTGCTGAGTTTTACTAACTGCTCTCCTCAGCGCACAGTCTCAGGAAACATTCCAAAGAGAGATATTGAAACTCCCATTCTCCTGGAAAATAAAATGTAGATTTCATTAACATTTACTATAGTACATCTTAATCAGCCACCCAAACTTTTTAACTATAAACAAAACATGACAATAATTCCACTGTACTCCACAAATTGCTGTCCTTTGTAAGTAAATGCAAACAAGTGTCTACTTTCACATGCCAAGGGTACACAAAAAAATGCTCCACATAAGTCTATTACTAAGAACCATTTTGCATCTGGTGGAACATTTGTTAACAGTGTGTGTGGATTAGGCACCTTCTGCTTTATCCTGAACTACTTCATTTACTGCTCTCAGATCATGAACCAATCTCCACTTCTGTTTGTCTGCCTTTATTACTGGTGGCCTGTTACAGTCACTCTGTTTTAACCAGTACTCCCCCCTTTGGACACATGATTCACATCGTGATTCATGCATTCAAAAAAGTAAACAACAACATTGGCTGTTATCCCTTGGCAACTAAAAGTGTTATGAATCAGGTCTGTATGATATCAGATCCTAGAGCATCTTGTGCTTCCATTGGTGACCCTTGTTTTCCTATTACAAAATATTGCGATCTCATGGAAGCTGGTTTACCTCATGCCTTCCTTAACCTTAGTTGTTCTAGCAAATTATTTTGATATGAACCATATTGCAGTGTACAATGATAGCCTACTTTTGGTACTCTCATTTCTTGCACTTTAGCCCTGAAGTTTGTTCTGACACTAATATAGGTAGCTTTTTCCTGCTTCTGGTTTTACTGGAACTGTCATATGTATTAACTGCATTTGTCATAAATTCTACTGTCTTTGCATATTTGCCTAATATGGGGAGGTGAGAGGCATAATTTGGACTTACACATTAGTAAGTTGCTCCAGTATCGATCATCATTGGTTTGCCACTATTATTCACCTGAACCTCATTATTATCATCATCATCATCAGCCTGCATAGTTACTGCCACTAGCCTCCCCTTTAGGATTCCCTGGGCATCCTTAGTATCCATTATTTGGTCCTCCCACGGCTTCACTGGGACCTGTGGAGCCTGTGTCTGAGACTACTTCCATGTATCAGAGCTGATGTAATTTCTTTGTCAATTACCCTGTTGTGGTTGGGTCGGTAGGACAATCCCTTCTCATATGTCCTGATTGATTGCACCCCCAGCAGGCACCTAGCAGGCCTCTTGGTCCACCATGTTGGTGTGTCTGCTGCTGTGGTTGGTGCCCTTGATTCCTCAGTCCGCTTTTATTATTTTTGTTTTGCCACTGTCTAGGGGACTGTTGTGTGTACACATTCACTACTGGTAAGGCAGGAGCTATTTGGCCTTGTGGTTGAGGCGGTATTTGTGAACCCCCTTGGAGAACAGGTGCCATGGCGCCCTCTTCTGGAAGTGTCAAGGTAATCACCGGAGCTTGTGTTTTTCTTTTTGTCCTTTCTTGTCAGCTCTTCCAGCTGCACCTGTCCCAGTTTTCTCAGAATCTCTCTCCACTGCTTCGCCAATTTCCGTTCATCCTTCCTGTAATTCTCCATTGCATGGATAACAGGTAGCAGAATTCCTTGCGTGATTTTGACGTTATTCCCACCACCTCTTCCAGTCTGCTTCTGACAGGCGTTGGCATTGCTTCCATCAATGATGTCCTGAACAGTGTTGTCATCAGTGGATCCCCCTCTGGATCTTTTTCTGTTTCTTGTCGCCACCTTTTGAGCTGGTCCTTCAGGTAACCTGCCGGGTTTTCTTTATCCCCCAACGGCTCCCCTCTCAATGCCTTAGGGTCTATTTTGGCTGGATGCTCCATTCTCAGAGTGTGCCATAGTCCTTGCCTATAATTGTCAAAGGCCACTCCATCCAGTAACGTCCTCCACACCGCCTGTATGAGGCCAGCCGACTGCAACAGGTCCTCCATTCTGGCCACTCCCACCACCCTGGCCAGCAATGCCTTCAAGTCTCCCACCGCCAGTAGCTTCCCCATTGTTTGTTCTTCAAATGTTCTAATCCATTTCCCTGCTCCGTCATGCAGGTTAGGCAGTCGAGTCACCAGGCCTTCCAGGTCCTGCGATCCCCAGGGCACATAGTGAACCCATGTCCCCTTTACCAAAATGGGATACTGGGCTCCATATTTATCTTTTTTTTTTTTATTGTTCTTCTGTTACTTAATTTTGTCTTTGATTTTTCCAGGTGGGCTTGCATTGCTTCACCTAGTTCTGTTACTATAGATTTGCCTCCTGTGGCTCCTTGGTGTGATAATTGTCCCTCTGTCTCACTCTGTTCTTGCTCAGTGTCAGCACACTGTTTTAGTTCCTCATTACTTGCATCATCCCACTTGCTCTGTCCATCAACATCTTGTCCATCTATCCCATAATTTTCCAATTTGTTTAACATACTCTTCAGTCCTCCATAACAGTCTATATCTAAATGTGATTATTTTCCTTTCTTTGGTGTGGAAGCCTGTTGCTTCCCTTTTTCCTCTTCTATCTCTACATTCCCTGTTATTGAGACTAGACCTGTGACCTGAGAATACTGCCCCCCTTCTGTGTATGGTGGTGGTGTAGTTAAGCCAGCCTTTTTCGGTTCACTCTTCCTTTTCATTATTATCCTTCTAGCTTTGGCTATGCTGTCCCTCCAACTCTTTCCTTCCTCCCAAAAGATTTTCATGATTTCTCTCTCTTTCTCTCTCTTCTTCTTTCTTTTCTCCCCTCTCTCTCCTGTTTTATAGTTCTTTATTAGGGTATCCATTTCCTCACGCACCGCCACATCAAACGTTCCCTCCTTTTTCCCCCATTTATCAGAGATTTTTCCAATCTCTTCCTTATTCTCTGGGAACCTTCTCTTCATGATTTCTACTGATGTTCCTGCCATCCCTACTCCTTGTATTCTTGGCCTTCCTGTTGCTAATCTTACGTTTGGTTCAGTGTTTATATTAGGATGCAAAGTAAATTATCTCTGTTAGCTTTCTCAGCTAAAAGTTTTTAAATTCCTCAATCAATGGCATCCTTCTTCCTGATATATCTTCATACTCTGCTTATTTCCAAAAATGTGTTCATATCCCTTGTGCCCCTCCTTTTAATATTATTTTCTTTTCTTTATCTTTCTCATTACTTTCCTGTAAGTTACCTCAAGTTTATAAAACCACTCTCGCTTTCTTGTGCTTAGGTACATTCCCAGTGGTTTGTTCAGCCTCGGGTCACTAGACCACACCCTATTTTCCCCGATCAATATCCTCATTACTCTACTTTTCAAAAACCCTAAAGTTATATTGACATACTCTATTTTTCCCGTATCTGAATTTTTGTATCTGTTCTCTCTCTAATCTTCGTCTCGGCATTTATTCCCAAATCTTGGTTTTTAGCTTTCTCTTTTACTTGTTTTATCTGCACAGCTAGTACCTATCCTAAATTCTCCTACCTAGATTTCTATTATTACTATTATCCTGGTATCATTACTGGATCAATGACATAGGTATTAGCTGTAGCCTATTGCATTAATTTAGTTAAAATATAAATGTGTTGTTTAACAAATCTAGAACCCACAATAAGTTGGTGCTATCCCATCAGCATAATAGTTAAAGCTACTTGCAATCCACTGGTTCACGTAACGAAAACAAATTATCATTTTAGAATTCATTAACTATTTGCATACGTCACTGGTGTTACGCAAACTATAGAATAAAGTAATAACAATTAGAATTTGTCAAAGAAATGTTTTCCATTCAACTATTCAGACTTCTGCTTAAAATGTCTCTTACAGCTCAATACAGTCCAGCAAATACAACTCTCTTTTACCCGTGAACTAAAACATGGCATTAGTAAAGTCTATTCACAAACCACCAATAACTAATAGTATATTTGTATTCATATTATTAAAATACATTACTTTCATTCCAGTCTACCTAAACAATTCAAATTTGAAATTCTCACTTCCCTATTAAATCACTTTCCTCTGTTATCAATTCAATCATTGCCACAGCTCTATTACAATTGCCAGTCCGCTGTTACATTTATGTAACTGTCCTTTCTGATTAGGCTATAGTTAATAAAACAAACACTTGCTATAATTGACAAAAATACATTCAATTCATATCCATATTCAATTCAATATTCCAAATTACAACCCCATCCACAGTAGTTAAACTCCCAAATCATTAAACCACACAAAAAAATGACTCACTATTCCTGTTGAATAAGTGAGTCTTTCAATTCGAAAGACGCAAGCTGCTAAATCCCAGTCTTACATCACAAAATAAACACTGACTGTTCTATCAATCTAAGCAATCCATAACCATAGTTGAACTACAATCAAAAAACCTAGATTTTAGTCAGTCATGCAGAACCTATGCTTTATTGAACTGACAAGTAAATCCTCCTTTATTCCAATTATAATGGTCTGTAGTTTTAACATCTGTCACATAACACAATTATCAGAAAATAGCTTTACAGGACAAAGATCTCACGAGCTCGAAGGGAATGAATTAGCAGTCAACGAGTCAAATCTACATTCATTGATTTTGAAACCAGATCTGACGAGTTTAATCAAATGGATTACATTTTCCCCTACAATATACTACAATTCCTTTACTATATCACCTCTGTCAGCTCTTCCAGCTCTGTCATTATAATGCTTAATCTTATTTCTATCAAATGATCTATGTACTGTCTCCCACCCCTCACGTACGTCTACGTTTTGGGTGTGCAAGTCAGTGCAATTCACTTCTTTTTTTTTGGGGGTGGATCAGCTTAATATTGCTTATTGCTATAAATTCGTTCATCATAATCTACCTTCAGCTGAACAACAACTTTAACTACCTAGACCCTGCCCCCTTAGTCATAAAATCCTCCCAGAATCTTATAGATTGGTCACTATTCCCTGAACTAACATCTCACAATATTATATGACAGGCAGTGTTGTACAAACCCCAAGATATCATTATATCAAAAACGTATTATCCAAACTATAGATTTAAAACTCATTCCCATACTCACATGACTCTCATATCACATTCACACAACGCTATTTCCCAACACACAATCAATATTCGTATAACCTGCAGGAATATTTTCTTCTATAAAAGTGCCCACATTTGGAATGTTAACCCTATCACATTTGACATTTCACTATGGTCCATTTTACCATAATCCTACATTACTTCTAAATTTCCCAAATGTAATGATACCCTAAAAGATTGGCCGAAATACAATGTAAACGTTATACGACCACACCAGTACACATGTCCTGTTCATCCAACAGGATTTATTCTACCCCTCCTGGTAACGGAAATGTTCCACACTCAGTTGGTCAATGAATATCCACATACCATTTATTCTTCTCTTTCCTAATTTGAGATTGGGCACGCCCTTTCTCCACCAGACATAGAAGCTTCAAACTACATCAAATATAGGCACTCTCCTTGACACTTCCTCAACACAGAAAAGGCTATTATTTGCAGGATTTCTTATTATTGTCCGATCACTCACACAGATGAGCAGCCACTTGTGCTTAAATGAATCAGACAGTTGAATGACTCACAGCCGCCCAAGCAAACCATTCACCCACACGAGATGAGCAGACCTACTCTATTTAACACTTTCTCTATATTTTGAAGCCCTTGTGGCTATTTAACCCGTTCACCTACTTAGAATGACCGGTGTTAACTCCAATTTATGGTGTCACCTACTCAGGATGACCTACTTTTTTTTCCTGATCGGCCCTGTCTAAATTTTGCATCACCACACCACAGGATGATGCACCACCTACCCGAGCAGCCTCTAACAACCCTACATTAGAGCGGTAACCGTAGGTTCTTAGCTAGCCACCTGCCCATCCAGTCCTCTGTAGTGCTAATTTTAGCTCTCCAAAGCGTTATTCACAGGATTAAAACCTACCCGAGCAGCCTCCAACAACCCTACGTTAGAACGGTAACCGTAGGTTCTTGGCTAGCCACCTGCCCATCCAGTCCTCTGGAGTGCTAATTTTAGCTCTCCAAAGCATTTATCCGCAGGATTTACCTTATTTGTAATTACCACCAATATTCAACATTGCATACATGCTTATTCCAACAAAAACTCTGTACTTTTCCTAAATGTAGTCCTTAATGCTGGAAAGACCCCTCTCGTACCTTACCCTCAGATTCAGCTTGATCGAATCACACAATTTCTATGTTTAAAAGTGAGAACGTCGCTTACCTATATTAACAGTGGCCACTGTATTGTTGTGTGTGATTCGTCCAAACTTTCTCCGAATGCGAAGTACTCAACGATCCCTTCCACCCCTGGCAAGCTCGCCAATATGTCGTGGATAATTATCACTATACTTGTTAAACATTTTTGTAGAATGTTTTTGTAGAATGAAAATATACTTTTATTACACGAAAGTAACGAAAGCCGAGATGATCTGCAGAACATCTGTTTTCCCTGACCATTATATGTACATGATTAACATCCTTCGGTGTCACATGTTGTTTACTCACGAGGGCTACGTGCGCTTCTAAATGGGGCCTCTGTCACTTATCTCATTATATTGGTGACGTGACATACGTACGTACGTTAAAGAACAATCACACTCTGTATTGACTATATTCACTATCCATGCATGCATCTGGAGTACAAAGTATCAATAATGTTCATTCTGTTTTACCCTTATCATTTCATAACACATTATAACACATATCAATTAATACTTAAACATGGTTTACACATGCCATGTCCATATCCCATTCTTAACCACATACATTTAAGCCTTCCCCAACAGCCATCCTCCCTGGACCTTAAGCCGCTATGGTCTTTCCTTGTGACTATGTGTGTCAGGTCATAATCACAAACAAGTGACAACACTAGTTCCATTGTTACTCCTATCTCCACACAGCTACAACGAGAAGTTCTATCTCTATCACGTCATTGCCATACCCAGACCAGCTGCAGGGAGCTAGAGTGAACCATCAATTATCAGAAGCACAGCTTTTGCACTAAAGAAATGTCTCTGCTCTGTTTTAACCCCTTAATTGGATCTTAAGCCATAATCATTTAAGGCATATAGGCGTTTCATTTTACAACATGCATAATTCATATAGTTTTTTTTATGTTGTCCGCCCCTAAGTGAGATAGAGTAGGTAACCAAAAATTCCCCACATTGTCTATTGGCCTCTTCTCTGTGTCGTACAGTCGTGACAGTGCGTCTGCCTTCACGTTCTTCGTACCCGGGATGTATGACAGAGTAAACTCAAACCAGGTGAAGAATAGGCCCCACCTGGCCTGGCGAGGGTTCAGCCTCCTCACTGCCCGGATGTACTCCAGGTTACAGTGGTCCGTCCAGACGAGGAAAGGGTGTTTCGCCACCTCGAGCCAGTGCCTCCACACTGTCAGGGCTCTGACTACAGCCAACAGCTCCCAATCACTAACGTCGTAGTATTGCTCCGCCGGGCTGAGCTTCTTGGAGAAGAAGGCACAGGGGCGGAGCTTGGGTGGCGTGCCCGAGCGTTGAGACAGGACAATGCCTATCCCTACCTCGGACGCATCCACCTCCACTACGAACGGTAGTGATGGATCAGGATGGGCCAGTACCGGGGCTGAAGTGAACAGAACCCTCAGGTTACTGAAGGCCCTGTCAGCCTCAGCAGACCAGCGGAGCCGGGACGGCCCACCCTTCAACAGAGATGTGATGGGAGCTGCGACCATGCCAAAGCCCCGGAAAAACATCTGATAGTAGTTGGCAAAGCCAATAAAGTGTTGCAGCTCCTTTACCGTGGTTGGAGTCGGTCAATTGCGCACGGCTGAAATGCGATCTCCCTCCATCTCCACACCTGAGGTGGTAATGCGGTATCCGAGGAAGGAAAAACAAACACTTCTCTGCCTTGGCATAAAGGTAATTTTCCAACAGTCGTCCCAACCAGGGATACATGCTCGGCACGCGTAGTGGACTACACCAGAATGTCATCGATGTAGATCACTACACTGTGACCAAGCATGTCCTGAAACACCTTGTTCACAAAGGACTGGAAAACGGATGGAGCATTCATCAAACCGTATGGCATCACCAGGTATTCGTAATGCCCCGTGGTTGTACTGAATGCTGTCTTCCATTTGTCCCCCTCTCGGACACGCACCAGGTTATACACACTCTGGAGATCTAATTTTGTGAAGAAGTGCGCCCCATGCATTGACTCGATCACAGATGGGATGAGGGGCAGAGGATAACTATAATGTATTGTCCCCTTGTTCAATGCTCGGTAATCAATGCACGGGTGCAGACCTCTGTCTGTCTTCTTCATAAAAAATAAACTTGAGGACCGGGCGAAGTGGAGGGACGTATGAACCCCTGGCGCAGGGACTCGGAGACGTATGTCTCCATCGCCTCATTTCAGCCTGCGACAGGGGACATACAGTGGGGAAAAAAAGTATTTAGTCAGCCACCAATTGTGCAAGTTCTCCCACTTAAAAAGATGAGAGAGGCCTGTAATTTTCATCATAGGTACACGTCAACTATGACAGACAAATTGAGAAAAAAAATTCCAAAAAATCACATTGTAGGATTTTTAATGAATTTATTTGCAAATTATGGTGGAAAATAAGTATTTGGTCACCTACAAACAAGCAAGATTTCTGGCTCTCACAGACCTGTAACTTCTTCTTTAAGAGGCTCCTCTGTCCTCCACTTGTTACCTGTATTAATGGCACCTGTTTGAACTTGTTATCAGTATAAAAGACACCTGTTCACAACCTCAAACAGTCACACTCCAAACTCCACTATGGCGAAGACCAAAGAGCTGTCAAAGGACACCAGAAACAAAATTGTAGACCTGCACCAGGCTGGGAAGACTGAATCTGCAATAGGTAAGCAGCTTGGTTTGAAGAAATCAACTGTGGGAGCAATTATTAGGAAATGGAAGACATACAAGACCACTGATAATCTCCCTCGATCTGGGGCTCCACGCAAGATCTCACCCCGTGGGGTCAAAATGATCACAAGAACGGTGAGAAAAAATCCCAGAACCACACGGGGGGACCTAGTGAATGACCTGCAGAGAGCTGGGACCAAAGTAACAAAGCCTACCATCAGTAACACACTACGCCGCCAGGGACTCAAATCCTGCAGTGCAAGACGTGTCCCCCTGCTTAAGCCAGTACATGTCCAGGCCCGTCTGAAGTTTGCTAGAGTGCATTTGGATGATCCAGAAGAGGATTGGGAGAATGTCATATGAAACCAAAATAGAACTTTTTTGGTAAAAACTCAACTCGTCGTGTTTGGAGGACAAAGAATGCTGAGTTGCATCCAAAGAACACCATACCTACTGTGAAGCATGGGGGTGGAAACATCATGCTTTGGGGCTGTTTTTCTGCAAAGGGACCAGGACGACTGATCCGTGTAAAGGAAAGAATGAATGGGGCCATGTATCATGAGATTTTGAGTGAAAACCTCCTTCCGTCAGCAAGGGCATTGAAGATGAAACATGGCTGGGTCTTTCAGCATGACAATGATCCCAAACACACCGCCCGGGCAACGAAGGAGTGGCTTCGTACGAAGCATTTCAAGGTCCTGGAGTGGCCTAGCCAGTCTCCAGATCTCAACCCCATAGAAAATCTTTGGAGGGGAGTTGAAAGTCAGTGTTGCCCAGCGACAGCCCCAAAACATCACTGCTCTAGAGGAGATCTGCATGGAGGAATGGGCCAAAATACCAGCAACAGTGTGTGACAACCTTGTGAAGACTTACAGAAAACGTTTGACCTGTGTCATTGCCAACAAAGGGTATATAACAAAATATTGAGAAACTTTTGTTATTGACCAAATACTTATTTTCCACCATAATTTGCAAATAAATTCATAAAAAATCCTACAATGTGATTTTCTGTTTTTTTTTCCCTCATTTTGTCTGTCCTAGTTGACTTGTACCTATGATGAAAATTACAGGCCTCTCTCATCTTTTTAAGTGGGAGAACTTGCACAATTGGTGGCTGACTAAATACTTTTTTTCCCCACTGTACATGACTCCTGGGAGGCACAGCGTCTACTCTTAGGTTTATTGCGCAATCCCCCCCACCCCGATGAGGTGGTAATTTGGTCGCCTGCGTTTTGGAAAACGCGTGCGCCAAATCGAGGTATTCGGGGGGGATGCGCACGGTGGAGGAAGTGTCTGGACTTTCCACTGTGGTTGCACCAACGGAAACAGCTAGGCACCTACCCTGACACTCTCGCAACCACCCCGTGAGAACCCTCTGCGGCCATGAAAAGGTGGGCTTGTGTAGTGCTAACTAGGGAAGACCCAACACAACAGCGAAATCGGGGGACAAAATAATAAAAAATGTGACATGCTCTCTATGGGTCCTTTGGGTAACCATCGTGACTGGTGCTGTAACTTCCCTAATGAACCCTGACTCTAATGGTCGACTGTCAAGTGCTTTGATGGGCAGTGGAGTGGATAGGGAAACCAATGGAATACCTAAACTTAGAGCTAACGACCTGTCCATAAAGTTCCCAGCTGCACCTGAATCGACCAGCGCCTTACACTGGGAAACTACGGGGTAGTCAGGGAAGGTGCCGTGTATGGAGCAGTGTGCAGCAGAGGGCTCTGACCGAGTGTGGGTTTGCGCTACCTGGGGTGATGCGAGAGTGCCCTGCCTGCCGCCTCCAGACCCGGAAGAACCCTGACTACGGCGTGCAGTATAATGTCCTATTCTGCCACAAGATTGACACTGAAGCTGTCCTCCTCCGTTTACCCGGATCGCTGCCCCACCCAGCTCCACCGGAACGGACTCGGAACGGGGTGGGGGGGTGAAACGGGCAAGCCACTCCCAGGATGTCCTCTAGCAGCCAGCAGGTTGTCCAACCGGATGGCCATGTCCACCAGCTAGTCGAAGGTTAACATGGCATCCCGGCAGGCTTGCTCCATTCGGACGTCCTCTCGCAGGCTGCACCGGAATCCATCGATCAGGGCCCGCTCATTCCACCCGAACCCAGCCGCTAGGGTCCGAAACTCCAGGGCGAAGTCCTGCACGGTCCTCATCCCCTGCCTCAGTTGGACCAGACGCTCGCCCGCCTCTCATCCTTCGGGCGGGTGGTCGAAGACTGTCCGGAAGAGGCGAGCGAACTCCCCGTAGTTGTCCAACGTGGTTCCTCCTTCTCTCCAGACCGCGTGGGCCCAATCCAGGGCTTTCCCCGAGAGGCAGGAGACGAGGGCGGACACCTTCTCCCGCTCCGATGGAGTCGGGTCCTCTCCTCTCCAGGCGTTGGATGACCTGGAGAACCCGATCCATCGCTTCTCCCAAGCTGGCTAGCATCCTGGAGTGCTCGTGGACCCATGCCACGACTCCAGGCATGGGCTCTTCTCCTGCTGACTCCATGGCGGGTGTGTGATTCTGTGGTGTGTGATTTGGACAGAGTCAGGCGCAGGAGGGTAAATCACAGAATAAAGGTTTATTCCGTATATAGAAGAGAAGAATACTCTGTGTGTGACTGAAGTGATACCGGAGACATACTGTACGTGTGTGTGTAGGTGTGTCTGTGCAGGTGTGTTTGTGTGTGTAGGTGTGTCTGTGCAGGTGTGTTTGTGTGTGTAGGTGTGTCTGTGCATGTGTGTAGGTGTGTCTGTGAAGACTGTTTGCCACACAATATCACCGCCAACTCTTATTAGCAGCTAGGCACAGAGACACAGCGTGGCTCCTGGTTTTCCTGGGATGAAAGGTGACAAGCGACAGCTTTGGCCTGGCTTCACTGGGTGGCCTGAGGAAGACACAGGGGCCCAAATGTTGCTCCTGTAACGGAAAATGCAGCTCTTGTCTTACTTTATTTGAGTTATTCATTGGTCTGTACCTTGTCAATGTTTTAGGTCTACATCCGCTCCTAACAAATTAATGGCTCACAAATGCTCATGAGTAGAACGGGGGTCTCAGGAAGAGCTCCTCCATTTCCGTGAGAAGACCAGTGGGCTTTCCAGGAAGTGGTGGTTACAGTAGACAGACCAAGGGGTGGGCAGAGATCTGTAACACACTCCTACCCCACACGGCTCTGGCTACTGGGCCTAAGTACAGGCCAGGTTAAGTCTAAATAATGCCAGCAGGAACTCTAACACTCATGACTAAACAGCCACTGAATGATGGTGATGTAGGGGAAAGAGAGGGGGAGAGGTGGAGTTGGCTTGTGATGCTGACCATCAAAAATCCATCAAAAATACTTATGTTTAATGATGTGAGATGATGTCAGACCTGGGTTCAAATCCTATTAATTTTGAAATAATTTCAAGTACATACATAGGCTGTGCTTGCCTGGCATAATGGGACTCATAGAATAGTCACAAAAGTGCAAACCCTCCCATCTGTCACTTCAGGCAGGCTAAAACAAACACTAAAAGTATTTGAAAGAATGTAAATAGCATTTGAATCCAGGTATGGATGATATGTCATGTGATATGGTGCATTCATATTACAGTAGGCTTATGTAAGGTTATCTAATGGAGTGATATTTGACAAAACAAGTCTCAACCAAATACCACACAATAAAACAGAGGCGTGTACATCTTTACCTGATGGTAAACCTTTATGGGAAAGTAAATCCTAAATCTTGTCACATTTTTTACTCTTGACTCTCAACCCATAAAACTTAGTGGGTGTAAAAGACAGTTAAAGGGGCAATCTGTGATTGGTACATACATTTTTGGACTTTCAAATTGATTATATACTGTATACCCATTTATTATATTTATTTTTTTACTTGCTTTGTAATTTTTTGGTTGTTGGGGCCAATGGTGACTTTAAAACAGTTACAGTTTAATGGCTGTGATAGGAGAAAGCTGAGGATGGATCAGCAACATTATAGCTACTCCACAATACTAACCTAATTGACAGAGTGAAAAGAAGAAAGCCTGTGCAGACTAAAAATATTCCAAAACATTCTGTTTGCAACAAGCCACTAAAGTAATACCGCAAAACATGTGGCAAAGCAATTCACTTTTTTCCCCAATACAAAGTGTTATGTTTGGGGCAACAAGCATAGTGGTGGCTGCATCATGTTATGGGTATGCTTGTAATCCTTAAGGACCAGGGAGTTTTTCAGGATAAAAAATGTATGGAATGGAACTAAGCACATGCAAAATCCTAGAGGAAAACCTGGTTAAGTCTGCTTTCCACCAAACACTGGGAGATTAATTCACCTTTCAGCAGGACAATAACCTAAAACACAAGGCCAAATCGACACTGGAGTTGCTTACCAAGAAGACAGTGAATGTTCATGAGATTTAAGTTTTGACTTAAGTTTTGGCTTAAATCTACTTGAAAATCTATGGAAAAAAAGAATAATAGGCGAACGTTGCAAAATCCAGGTGTGGAATGCTCTTCGAGACTTACCCAGAAAGACTCACAGCTCTAATTGCTGCCAAAGGTGATTCTACAAAGTATTGACTCAGGGGTGTGAATACTTATTTAAATGAGACATTTCTGTATTTCATTTTCAATAATTTTGACAAAATTTATAAAAACACACTTTCAATTTGTCATCATGGGGTATTGTGTGTAGATGGGTGAGAAACACATTAGATTTAATCAATTTTGAATTCAGGCTGTAACACAATAAAAGAGGAATAAGTAAGGGGGTATGAATACTTTTTGAAGGCACTGTATCACAGGAGGCTGCTGAGGGGAGAACGGCTCATAATAATAGCCGGAACGGCGCGAATGGAATGGCATCAAACACCTGGAAACCATGTGTTTGATGTATTTGATACCATTCCACTGATTCTGCTCCAGCCATTACCACAAGCCCGTCCTCCCCAATTAAGGTGTCACCAACCTCCTGTGCACTGTATATATATATTTTGTTTGTATGTATGTTGGGCTTTATAGATTGTTTATTTGGATGTGTTGGGCTTTAGCTGAGATTATTCTTTACAGAGTCAAGTATATTTGTTCTGGCCTCAATTGTTGCTGGACTAGCACCATTCTTTCTCACTGTCGATAATTCTAATGTTATAACTTCAAGTAGTAACTGTATCCACTGGCAAATTGGGAGAGAGTGGGGGGATTGCCATCTAAGAGCCAACATCCTTTTGGTGGCAGTGCTGCCTGCCAGTAGTAATCCTCACTGATTGATTAAGAGATTCAAGGAGCTATACTATACAGTGAGGGAAAAAAGTATTTGATCCCCTGCTGATTTTGTACGTTTGCCCACTGACAAAGACATGATCAGTCTATAATTTTAATGGTAGGTTTATTTCAACAGTGAGAGACAGAATAACAACAAAAACATCCAGAAAAATGAATGTCAAAAATGTTATTTGTTAGAATTGTTGCCTCTTATTCAGCTGAATTAAAACAAAACGTGTATTTGTATATATATCAAAATATGGGCCAAATTCCAATACATTATGTTTCAGCGTCCAGACGAAGAAAAAAAATGATTTACCAATAATTTACAAAAAATTCATTAATTTAGTAACACCTCATAAATTATAACCTACTATTAAAGATACTCTGCAGTGTAAACCTATGTAAGCTGCCAATTAATAGGCTACTGACACCATCTACTGGCAGATTTTGTATTGCAATTGTGTAGTAATGCAACAACACCAATGAATAACAGATTACTTAAGATTGTTGGGTGTTCTCAGCTGAAAGACAGAGCTAACCAATTCTTATTTTGCTTTGTTCCAGATACTGTGTGAGGACCTGGCTCATCTCGTGCCTCATAGAGGTGGACCCATTTGAAAATAGGGTGTTGAACTCCCTGTGGCTGATGGCCAACCAGGAAAGTTTCAGGGGAGTGGCAGACCGGTTCAACCTCAGCAAAGAAACATTGCATCACCACTTCATTCAAGTGGTCATAGGCCTCACCCAGCTGGTGTCTGACTATGTGAAGTGGCTTTATGTAAAGCAGCTACCAGTGGTAAGGGTTGCGTTCGAGAGAAAGACGAGGTTCCCTGGGGTGATTGGGTGTATAGATGGCACCCATATTACCATCAGGGGACACTCCAACAAAATGGATGCTAAACAGAAAGGGCCATGCCAGCTTCCAAGTCCAGGCAGTGTGCGACAGCCTGCTGGTTCTGTGCACGATGCCAGAGTGTACAGGGCCAGCAACCTCAAGGCCCACCTGGAGACCAACCCACTACCCGAGCAATACCATCTGCTCGGGGATCTGTGTACCCCCTGTGTGGACTTAATTGTCCCTTTCAGAAACAACGGCCAAAAAAGACTCACAGCTGTAATTGCTGCCAAAGGTGTTTCTACAAAGTATTGACTAAGCGGTGCACATACTTACAGTTGAAGTTGGAAGTTTACATACACTTTAGCCAAATACATTTAAACTCAGTTTTTCACAATTCCTGACATTTAATCCTAGTAAAAAATCTCTGTCTAGGTCAGTTAGGATCACCACATTATTTTAAGAATTTGAAATGTCAGAATAAAAATAAAGATAATTATTTATTTAAGCTTTTATTTCTTTCATCACATTCCCAGTGGGTCAGAAGTTTACATACACTCAATTAGTATTTGGTAGCATTGCCTTTCAATTGTTTAACTTGGGTCAAACGTGACGGGTAGCCTTCCACAAGCTTCCCACAATAAGTTGGGTGAATTTTGGCCCTTTTCTCCTGACAGAGCTGGTGTAACTGAATCAGGTTTGTAGGCCTCCTTGCTCGCACACGCTTTTTCAGTTCTGCCCACACATTTTCTATAGGATTGAGTTCAGGGCTTTGTGATGGCCACTCCAATACCTTGACTTTGTTGTCCTTAAGCCATTTTGCCACAACTTTGGAAGTATGCTTGGGGTCATTGTCCATTTGGAAGACCCATTTGCGAGCAAGCTTTAACTTCCTGACTGATGTCTTGAGATGTTGCTTCAATATATCCACATAATTTTCCTTCCTCATGATGCCATCTATTTTGTGAAGTGCACCAGTCCCTCCTGCAGCAAAGCACCCCCACAGCATGATGCTGCCACCTCCGTGATTCACGGTTGGGATGTTGTTCTTCGGCTTGCAAGTACCCCCATTTTCCTCCAAACATAACGATGGACATTATGGCCAAACAGTTCTATTTTTGTTTCATCAGACCATTTCTCCAAAAAGTACGATCTTTGTCCCCATGTGCAGTTGCAAACCGTAGTCTGGCTTTTTTATGGCGGTTTTGGAGCAGTGGCTTCTTCCTTGCTGAGCGGCCTTTCAGGTTATGTCGATATAGGACTCGTTTTACTGTGGATATAGATACTTTTGTACCTGTTTCCTCCAGCATCTTCACAAGGTCCTTTGCTGTTGTTCTGGGATTGATTTGAACTTTTTGCACCAAAGTACATTCATCTCTAGGAGACAGAACGCGTCTCCTTCCTGAGCGGTATGATGGCTGTGTGGTCCCATGGTGTTTATACTTGCGTACTATTGTTTGTACAGATGAACGTGGTACCTTCAGGCGTTTGGAAATTGCTCCCAAGGATGAACCAGACTTGTGGAGGTCTACCATTTTTTTTCTGGGGTCTTGGCTGATTTCTTTTGATTTTCCCATGATGTCAAGCAAAGAGGCACTGAGTTTGAAGGTAGGCCTTGAAATACATCCAAAAGTACACCTCCAATTGACTCAAATGATGTCAATTAGCTGATCAGAAGCTTCTAAAGCCATGACATTTTCTGGAATTTTCCAAGTTGTTTAAAGGCATAGTCAACTTAGTGTATGTAAACTTCTGACCCACTGGAATTGTGATACAGTGAATTTTAAGTGAAATAATATGTCTGTAAACAATTTTTGGAAAAATTACTTGTGTCATGCACAAAGTAGATGTCCTAACCGACTTGCCAAAACTATATTTTGTTAACAAGAAATGTATGGAGTGGTTGAAAAATGAGTTTTAATGACTCCAACCTAAGTGTATGTAAACATCCAACTTCAACTGTATGTAAACGAGTTACACTACATCACCAACGGTATGTGGACACCTGCTTGTCGAATATCTCATTCCAAAATCATGGGCATTAATATGGAGTTGGTCCCCCCTTTGTTTCTATAACAGCCTCCACTCTTTTGGGAAGGCTTTGCACTAGATGTTGGAACATTGCTGTGGTGACATGCTTCCATTCAACCACAAGAGCATTAGTGAGGTTGGGCACTGATGTTGGGGGATTAGGCCTGGCTCACAGTCGGTGTTCCAATTCATCCAATTCAAAGGTGTTCGATGGGGTTGAGGTCAGGGCTCTGTGCAGGCCAGTCAAGTTCTTCCACAACGATCTCAACAAACCATTTCTGTATGGACCTCGCTTTGTGCACGGGGGCATTGTCATGCTGAAACAGGGAAGGACCTTCCCCAAACTGTTGCCACAAAGTTGGAAGCACAGAATCGTCTAGAATGTCATTGTATGCTGTAGCGTTATGATTTCTCTTTACTGGAACTAAGGGGCCTAGCCCCAACCATGAAAAACAGCCCCAGACCATTATTCCTCCTCAATCAAACTTTACAGTTAGCACTATGCATTCGGGCTGGTAGCGTTTTCCTGGCATCCGCCAAACCCAGATTTGTCCATCGGACTGCCAGTTGGTGAAGCATGATTCATCACTCCAGAGAACGCGTTTCCAGAGTCCAGTAGTGGCGAGCTTTACACCACTCCAGCCGATGCTTAGCATTGCTGATCGGCCATGACATCCATTTCATGAAGCTCCCGACGAGTACTTCATATACTGACGTTGCTTCAAGAGGCAGTTTTGAACTCAGTAGTCAGTGTTGCAACCAAGGACAGACGCACTTCAGCACTCGGCGGTCCCGTTCTGCGAGCTTGTGTGCCCTACCACTTCACGGCTGAGCTAATGTTGCTCCTAGACATTTCTAATTCACAATAGCAGCACTTACAGCTCTAGCATGGCAGAAATTTGACGAACTGACTTGTTGGAAATGTGGCATCCTATGACAGTGCCACGTTGAAAGTCACTGATCGCATCAGTAAGGCCATTCTACTGCCAATGTTTGTCTATAGAGATTGCATGGCTGTGTGCTCAATTTTATACACCTGTCAGCAACAGGTTTGGCTGAAATAGCCGAATCCACTAATTTTAAGGGGTGTCCACATACTTTTGTATATATAGTGTGTTTCTGTGTTTCATTTTTAATGGGTGAGAAAAAATAAATATTTAATCAATTTTGAATTCAGGCTGTAACTCATCAAGATGTGGAATAAGTCATGGGGTATGAATACTTTCTGAAGGCACTGTATGTACATAGCAACACACACCTGTGCTTCAGACTCCTACACTTCACATTGCATGTCTCCCAGGTTACAGTCTAACATTTCTCTTGCAGCATTCGAGCTACAATTTCCCAAGCCTCTCTCTTTTTGATCACAGGGGTCTCAAATGTGTCTTTGGAATTTCTCCATGTATCGATCAGTAGTATTACAGATGAGTAGTGTAGGTCCAGTTAAATGCTGAAATACAACAAACTAAATTTCAGAAGACGAGGCTGCTTAAGTTTCTAGTTAGCTGCTGTTGCTAGTTAATTTCTCTGCTAAATACGTAAAAAGTTAATTGAACAACACAATAAAATGCATCATAACTAACAATATTCAACATTTGCTAGCGTTTAATTACAAGTTAATTGACAAGTAGTGCCTTTAGTCACCCGTAGCACTTCCGGTGTTCCCCATCTTCAAAATGTTCATTCGCCACACACAACCTTTTCAAACTGTTAGTATGAAAAATGTATGCACTCACTAACTGTAAGTCGCTCTGGATAAGAGCGTCTGCTAAATGACTAAAATGTAAATGTAAATGTTAGCTAATGTTGGCAAAGCTAACAGCAAGCTAACAGAGTTTTTTAAAAATATGTTAGCTACCGTTCGTGAACGTTCGAGAACATTTTCCCTTGTTGAACGCACCTCAGGTCATGGCGTCACCTCTATCGCATTGGCTGTCTTCTCCAGACTTTCTTTCCACTTTGGTTGAATAGGTATCCACTTTAGCAGTGAGCACTGCCAATTATTCATTTACCGGTTTTAAATTGTAAGTTGAGGGCGGAGGTTGTCTCCTCACGAACAATCTCTAAGTGTAGGAGCCGCCAGCTCTTTTTGTTGTCTGGTGTTGAGAGCCGCCATTTTCCCACAGTTGAATTGTGGACCAACAAATTCTAGCTGCTGGAGCGTAATAGACCTGCTAGTTGTTTCTTGTCACACAATGAAATGTCCCACACCTTAATATAATGTTTAGTATTGACAAGTTTTAGGAAACACTGTAAGTCTGTTAATTCATAGTAATTTGCACACAAAAAAAAGTCACGAAAAGGCCATGCGTTTAAATGCATTCCACTGGAACCAGAAACCATCTGAACAAACGTCAGTATTTTTTAGCTTCCCATTGATTCTTGAATAAACTTGTTTTGACTCCATTGTTTGTAAACAATCTAATTGTAAACAAAAAACTGTATAGCCTCAAAACATGGTTAAACTATCATTTTGATATCATGGATGGTCAGTCCTTGCATCCATAGCTCTGTCTATGAATTTGAGAATGGTTACACTTCCCCAGCCCCATCACTGCTTTTTTTATTGTTTGAACTGCAGATTTCCCCTTTAATGTTGCATAACAAAACAACACTGGGTTGAACAAAAGACTCCCTAATTGGTTTGAACTGTGAGAAGTGTTGTTTAGAAATATTCCACCTACAGGTAACTGCCAAAATAAACGAAACACCAACATAAAGTGTCTTAATAGGGCATTGGGCCATCACGAGCCAGGACAGCTTCAATGCAACTTGGCATGGCTTCTACAAGGGTCTGGACATCATTTTTCCATAAGAATTTCCATAATTTTGAGTTTTGTTGATGGTGGTGGAAAAAGTTGTCACAAGCGCCGCTCCAGAATCTCCCATAAGTGTTCAATTGGGTTGAGATCTGGTGACTGGGACGGTCATTGCATATGGTTTACATCATTTTCATGGTCATCAAAACATTCAGTGAGCATTGTCATCCTATAATAATAATAATACATTTTATTTGAACCTTTCAAGATACCCAAGGACACTTACAGAGTAAAAACATCAAATAGAAAAAATAAACATGACAATACTAAAAGCAAAGTACATTACAACAAAGGCGCATATCACCCAAAAAATTGAGAACAATTTGAATACAGATCACAGGAAGTGACTACTTTTCAGAAAATATTGGATTGGCTGCTTTAAACTAATGGCAGGGTTATATCTGGAACTGTATGTTGAAGATATACATATAATTAATAGAACAGAATCTCCTATACTATTCCAATCTATCTGACAGTCATATTTGATCTACATTATACATTTACATCTGAACATTCTGTAAATGTCCATTCTCCTGAATGTCCATTGTCTCAGGTGTACATAATCAAGTCAAACTAAAACCAATGATATTGGGTACAGATAAGTATAAATACGCTGTGATGCTCAACTACTGTATGACTCTTTCAACATGCCACTGAAAAGGTTTAAATACTTTTATTATACCTGAAAATACTGCAGAGAAAATCAAAACTATTTGCAAACATTGCAAACAGCAAGTTGGATGCTTAACAAAAGCAACTTTGAAACGCTTTGTACTGAATGGAAGTGTTCATGTTTCAAACACACTATAACATCTTTAAAGGGATAGTTTACTCAGAATATACACTATTATTTAACATCAAATTGATCAGAAATACAGTGTAGACATTGTTAATGTTGTAAATGGCTACTGTAGCTGGAAACGGCTGATTTTTTATGGAATATCTACATAGGCGTACAGAGGCCCATTATCAGCAACCATCAGTCCTGTGTTCCAATGGCACGTTGTGTTTGCTAATCCAAGTTTATCATTTTAAAAGGCTAATTGATCATTAGAAAACCCTTTTGCAATTATGTTAGCACAGCTGAAAACTGTTGTGCTGATTAAAGAAGCAATAAAACTGGCCTTCTTGAGACTAGTTGAGTATCTGGAGCATCAGCAATTGTGGGTTCGATTACAGGCTCAAAGTCGTCAGTCTATTTTTGTTCTGAGAAATTAAGGCTATTCCATGCGAGAAATTGCCAAGAAACTGAAGATCTTGTACAACGCTGTGTACTACTCCCTTCACAGAACAGCACAAACTGGCTCTAACCAGAATAGAAGAGGAGTGGGAGGCCCCGGTGCACAACTGAGCAAGAGGACAAATACATTAGAGTGTCTAGTTTGAGAAACAGATGCCTCACAGGTCCTCAACTGGCAGCTTCATTAAATAGTACCCGCAAAACACCAGTCTCAACATCAACAGTGAAGAGGCGACTCCAGGATGCTGACCTTCTAGGCAGAGTTGCAAAGAAAAAGCCATATCTCAGACTGGCCAATAAAAAAAAAAGATTAAGATGGGCAAAAGAACACAGACGCTGGACAGAGGAAGATTGGAAAAAAGTGTTATGGACAGACAAATCCAAGTTTGAGGTGTTCGGATCAAAAATGAGAATATTTGTGAGACGCAGACCAAATTAAAAGATGCTGGAGGAGTGCTTGATGCCATCTGTCAAGCATGGTGGAGGCAATGTGATGGTCTGGGGGTGCTTTGGTTGTGGTAAAGTGGGAGATTTGTACAGGGTAAAAGGGATCTTGAAGAAGGAAGGCTATCACTCCATTTTGCAACGCCATGCCATACCCTGTGAACAGCGCTTGATTGGAGCCAATTTCCTCCTACAATACGACAAAGACCCAAAGCACAGCTCCAAACTATGCAAGAACTATTTAGGGAAGAAGCAGTCAGCTGGTATTCTGTCTATAATGGAGTGGCCAGCACAGTCACCGGATCTCAACCCTATTGAGCTGTAGTGGGAGCAGCTTGACCGTATGTTACGTAAGAAGTGCCCATTAAGCCAATCCAACTTTTGGGAGGTGCTTCAGGAAGCATGGGGTGAAATCTCTTCAGATTACCTCAACAAATTGACAACTAGAATGCCAAAGGTCTGCAAGGCTGTAATTGCTGCAAATGGAGGATTATTTGACGAAAGCAAAGTTTGAAGGACACAATTATTATTTCAATTAAAAATCATTATTTCTAACCTTGTCAATGACTGCATTTCCTATTCATTTTTCTAAATTTCCTATTCAAACTCATTTCATGTATGTTTTCATGGAAAACAAGGACATTTCTAAGTGACCCCAAACTTTTGAATGGTAGTGTAAACTAACATGATTTCCATCTACCTTTGTAGTAGTTGATTCAAGACGGCAGTTTTAGGATATTTAGTTTCCTTTCGACACGTAATGCCATATTTTGTTACTGTTAGCATTCGCAGTAACACTCAACATTGAACTGTTCTTGTGCCTGTGTAATAAAGCTATATTTACTTTTGGAGCAACATTTTATTATCATGTTGTTACATAATACTTTGGTAATTGCATTTTAGTTGCATAGCAATGAGCTGAGATTTTTTCTAACTACTGTATACGAGGAATAGTCACAGTTCCTTATTCCACTTATGTAATAACTCCATTATTATGCAATTATGAAGCAATTTACAAGTCCTATTGTAATAACCACAAAGTTACTGCACAAGTATAAGAACTTGATGTGAAGTTTTACTGTATTACCTTATGTATATGAAAATATGTGTTAGTCATTTTGAAGCTGCAAAAGTGGTCTACTCTAATGTTGACGTGATTCCATGACCCTCATGTTTTTAGAGGCTATATTAAGATTTATATATGAGAGCCCTCCAAACCATGTGCTAATGATCATATATTTAGACTAATTCAAGTAACTGTTGTAGTTTTTGGTTCTTCATCAAATATTTGCAGCCATCCAAAAAATATTTGTTTTGTTTTCAAATAACTTGCAAATACCTTTAAATAGTATTTGGTTTTCTGAGATGTATTCAAAATATTCTCAAGTATTATTTGTTTTTCTGAGACCTGTATTTGAATATCAAAGAAAATAGTTGCCTTTTAGTTTAAACACTATAAAAAACTATATTTGACTACCTCGATTATTTGAAAAGTTGGTATTTTCAAATAAACTAAACTATTTTCTTCCCAGGTCTGGAGCCAAGCCATGCAGGGATTTGTAGATAAGGAGAAGGATTTTTAATTTGATCCGGAATTTGATTGGAAGCCAGTGGAGGTGTGATGTGCTCCCAGGGTGTGGTGCGGGTGAGGAGTCTTACAGCTGAGTTTTGGAAAGAAGTTTGTTGAGGGAACTGGCAGTCCATACAGGAGAACATTGCAACAGGCGTGAGGTAATGAAGGCATGTATAAAGGTTTCAGCAGGCGAGTCGGTAAGGGAGGGGCGGAGTCGGCAATGTTCTTGAGATGGAAGATTTAGTGATGATTTTAATGTGGGCATCAAAGGACAGTGTAGAATCGAGGATGACCCCCAGATTCTTCACCTGAGAGGCAGGACAGATAGGTCAGCCGTCGATGTTGAGGTCGAACTCCTCCACCTTCTTTAGGAGAGATCTGGGTGCCACCAACATGGCCTCTGTCTTATCGCCGTTGAGCTTCAGAAAGTTTGAGTTGATCCATTATTTTATTTATTTTAGACAGTTGACGAGTGATGATGGGGGAGGTCAGAGGTGGGTTTGGAGTGAACATAGATTTGTGTGTCACCAATGTAACAGTGGAATTGGAGACCGTGTTTGCGGATTATTTGGCAGAGGGATAGGATGTAGATTATGGATAATAATGGATAAACTCAAACTTTCTGAAGCTCAACGGCGATAAGACAGAGTCCCTAGGACTGAGCCTTGGGGGACCCCATGGCAGACAGGAGCATGGGCAGATTTGAAGTGCCCAAGGGCCACAAGCTACTGGTCTGTTCTGGTGATTCCAGGGTCCTCTCCATTCTTTCAAGGAGGGTGGAATGGCAAACAGTGCCAAAGGCAGCTGATAAGTTCAGTAGGTTGAGATTGCTAGAGTCAGCCGCTAGTAGATCATTGACCACTTTGAACAGAGCCATTTCCGTGCTGCGATTGGCCCTAAAGCCTGATTGAAGAGGCTCAAATAGGCCATGGGAAATAATGTGCTGCTGGAGTTGGGAGGCTACAGCATGCTCAATGACTTTAGACAGAAAGGGAAGGTAAGATATGGGCCTGTAGTTGTTGAGGTTATCTTGGTCGAGTCCTTTTTTTTTCAGAATGGGTATGATAGCAGCCAGTTTTAGTTCAGGGGGTACCAGGGTTGCCATGTTCACGGTTTTCCTGCAAAATTGGGCTACTTTGAAAACAATGTCCTGGGTGAAAATGTATTGGTAGAGGGTGGAAGGTTTTTGGGCTTCTTCTAAATTGCAACGCGGCCACCATGCCATTTCTCTTTAAAAATATATATATTTCACTGTGACCTACTGCTTCTGACTATCAGGCAGTGATTAGGCTGTTACTGAGTGAGCGAGTGATTGAGTAAATGGTGGAGAGGGCGAGGGCCGGAGGGTGTGTGTGCGTTGAGAGCACTGGTTGAGAGAGTTTTGCAGCAGAGGCAGCTGAGTCACGGAGACAGAGCATCACACGTACACTACCAGTCAAAAGTTTGGACACACCTACACATTCAAGGGTTTTTCTTTATTCTTACTATTTTTTATATTGTAGAATAATAGTGAAGACATCACAAGTATGAAAAAACACATATGGAATCATGTAGTAAACAAAAAAGTGTTAAACAAACAAGGTATATTTTAAATGTGAGAATCTTCAAATAGCCACCCTTTGCATTGATGACAGCTTTTCACACTCTTGGCATTCTCACAACCAGCTTCATCTGGAATGCTTTTCCAACAGTCTTGAAGGAGTTCCCACATATGCTGAGCACTTGTTGGCTGCTTCACTCTGCGGTCCGACTCATCCGAAACCATCTCAATTGGATTGAGGTTGGGGGATTGTGGAGGCCAGGTCATCTGATGCAGCACTCCATCACTCTCCTTCTTGGTAAAATAGCCCTTACCCAGCTTGGAGGTGTGTTGGGTCATTGTCCTGTTGAAAACAAATGATAGTCCCACTAAGCCCAAACCAGATGGGATGGCGTATCGCTGTAGAATGCTGTGGTAGCCATGCTGGTTAAGTGTGCCTTGAATTCTAAATAAATCCCAGACAGTGTCACCAGCAAAGCACCCCCACACCATAACACCTCCTCCTCCATACGTTACGGTGGGAAATACACATGCGGAGATCATCCGTTCACCCACACTGTGTCTCACAAAGACACAGCGGTTGGAAGCAAAAATCTCAAATTTGGACTCCAGACCAAAGGACAAATTCCCACCGCTCGTGTTTCTTGGCCCAAGCAGGTCTCTTCTTCTTATTGGTGTCCTTTAGTAGTGTTTTTTTTTTCAGCAATTAGACCATGAAGGCCTTATTCACACGTCTCCTCTGAACAGTTGATGTTGAGATGTGTCTGTTACTTGAACTCTGTGAAGCATTTATTTGGGCTGCAATTTCTGAGGCTGGTAACTCTAATGAACTTATCCTCTGCAGCAGAGGTAACTCTAGGTTTTCCATTCCTGTCGCGGTCCTCATGAGAGCCAGTTTCATCATAGTGCTTGATGATTTTTGCGACTGCACTTGAAGAAACTTTCAAAGTTCTTGAAATGTTCCGTATTGACTGACGTTCATGTCTTAAAGTAATGATGGACTGTCGTTTCTCTTTGCTTATTTGAGCTGTTCTTGCCATAATATGTATACCCCCCTACCTTGTCACAACACAACTGATTTGCTCAAACACATTAAGAAGGAAATAAATTCCACAAATTAACTTTTAGGAAGGCACACCTGTTAAATGAAATGCATTCCAGGTGACTACCTCATGAAGCTGGTTGAGAGAATGCCAAGAGTCTGCAAACTTGTCATCAAGGCAAAGGGTGGCTACTTTGAAGAATTTCAAATATAAAATATATTTTGATTTGTTTAACACTTTTTTGGTTACTACATGATTCCGTATGTGGTATTTCATAGTTTTGATGTCTTCACTATTATTCTACAATGTAGAAAATAGTAAAAATTAAGAAAAACCCTGGAATGAGTAGGTGTGTCCAAACATTTGACTGGTACTGTATGTCGTGACAACTTTTTACCAGTTGTAGGTATGCTATTTAGATTGGTCATTATGGAGACACACTTTTTCCACAAAACATATTAACGCACTAGAACTGATAAAACGGTGACAATGTATTGGAAAACGACTTTAGGCGCACTAGAGCACTTTAGATAAATTGGCTCATTGGTGGTTTAAAGTAAACTGTATTCTAATGTCAACTTTTCTTATGGATAACCATATCAAGCGAAGGGTTTTACTCATGCTCAGTTCTAGGGTCTGGAGTGCTGCGCGAGTGGAAATTTGAAATGGAAGTTATAGAACTCCCTCGCGTGCTTCTGTTATGGGAAAAAGTCCACAATGAAAAGTACATTAAATGTGGAGAATGATAGGCTACATTTGCATCTGTTGGCCATCAAGTAGGCTATTCATTTATATGCCAATGTAGGCTACTGTAGCCTACCATTTGATATAATGAATATGTTGAAAAGACGATATCACTGGAGTTGTTGCAAATCAATTTGTGCCACTTGTGTAGCCTACCTGGAGCTGGCAAACTGATTTAATAAATAGCCTATATCTCAGTTTGTTGTTGTAGCCTTGTGTTATTATGCAATTATTAATGGCCATGTTTAGTTAATTAAATAGGAAGTTATCAATTGTGATCATGGTCACATCTCTATCGCAAATGTATCATTCTCCACATTTAATGTCAGTTTCATTGTGGACTTTTCCCTGAAATGAAATGTTGGCCTATCAGGGGCTATAGGCTACCTGCATCTAGCTCAGCAAACCATTGAAAAGTTGAATTGCTATTATAAACCCAGATTTTAGTCAGTAGCCTATTACTATTGAAATAACAAGTCAATCTCGCAAATAGGCCATTTATAACGGTTTGTATACTTAACATCTGGCACATAATAACAGCACAATTGCCAGAAAATAGCCTAACATATGCTGATGCATATAAGGAACATGTCTCACACTACAAAGGTTCTCTCCACAAGGTCCAGTATACCCACTACTCAAACATCATCAGTAGTATTAGTAATATTTATTAGGATTGGGGTCCAAACAGGAATAAAGTAAGTAAAAGTCATAATAACAATAACTGGACAATAATGTTATGTGGAGTAATTTTTATTACCAGGAAGAAGTTTAACCAATGTCTAATTGTGGGGTATTTGGTCGGCACAGGTCCTAATCCAGGCACTTGTCATCTCCCGTCTGGATTACTGCAACTCGCTGTTGGCTGGGCTCCCTGCCTGTGCCATTAAACCCCTACAACTCATCCAGAATGCCGCAGCCCGTCTGGTGTTCAACCTTCCCAAGTTCTCTCACGTCACCCCGCTCCTCCGCACACTCCACTGGCTTCCAGTTGAAGCTCGCATCTGCTACAAGACCATGGTGCTTGCCTCACGGAGCTGTGAGGGGAACGGCACCTCCGTACCTTCAGGCTCTGATCAGTCCCTACACCCAAACGAGGGCACTGCGTTCATCCACCTCTGGCCTGCTGGCTCCCCTACCTCTGCGGAAGCATAGTTCCCGCTCAGCCCAGTCAAAACTTCGCTGCTCTGGCACCCCAATGGTGGAACAAGCTCCCTCACGACGCCAGGACAGCGGAGTCACTCACCACCTTCCGGAGACATTTGAAACCCCACCTCTTTAAGGAATACCTGGGATAGGATAAAGTAATCCTTCTACCCCCCCTTTACTCCAACCCCCCAAAAAATAAAAAATAAAATAAAAATAAAAATAAAAATAAAAATAAATAAAAAACATTGTAAAGTGGTTATCCCACTGGCTATAAGGTGAATGCACCTATTTGTAAGTCGCTCTGGATAAGAGCGTCTGCTAAATGACGTAAATGTAAAAATGTAAATGGTCAACAAAAGTGTCACAATACATAGAGGCATATTTATCAATCAGGGTATTTGAAGCTGAGCAGATGCCTGGTCTGATATCGCAAAGAAGATTCGTCCTGTCCCTTTGGGGATTCTGATAACTAAACAGTATTTTAGGGACTGCAGATTACTGGCGTGGAGCTGTTTTTACGCAGAAAGAATCTATGTTTTCTTTTGGTGAGATCACCATTGTGCATGCCCTCTGTGACAGTCTGTTCAATTACAGCCAAAAGCTATTTTGTGGGGTTTGTAGTGAGTCTCTTATAGAACGTCTGATCAATCAGTTGCCTGAGTACTTGAGTCTTATAGAAAGTGTAGTCTTGTACAGTAACAGTGCCTCCCTTGTCCCCAGGGCAGAATACTATAGAGGTGTCATTCTGGAGATTTAATGGCTTGTTTCTCAGAGTGGATAAAGTTATTCCTGACATAGGGGATAGAGCCCTCTAGCTTGGATATGTCTTTAAGCACCAGTCTATAGTAAGTATTCACAGCTGGGTCAATAGGCCCAAGTGGAATGAACGTAGATGGAGCCCTAAACACACTTCGTGGGGACAGAGGGGTTGTAATCTCTAAAGAACCGTTTCAGATGTAATGTGCGTATGAATTAGTAGTCGAAACGCGTTGCAGTTGTGCATCCTGATATACAGGATGATTTATTGCATCGTACTGGCTGCCTACTTGTTTTCTTTCCCCAATCAAATCTAAAAAAAATTGCACAACAGACACTGTAAGAAATATCAACATTTTGGCGAAATAGCATCCACACACTGGGGCGATATTTTTTCAATTTGAGGCTTTTCAAATATATTCCATTCTCCTGTCTATTGTTTATATTATAGCTATTGACGGGTTGGTTGTTTAGCATCAAAACCGAGATGTGCGCAACTATGGGGAAACAGACGGGGTTGGCTTAGATTGTTGACAACATGTAAGCTATATTTAGTCTCCAATGTTTATTGAGAACATAAATACATTTGCACAATAAGCACTTGTTGTATCTCAAATACATTGTTACAGTTGTTGGTTAGCTAGCTAGAGAATTTTGGCCATATTAGCATTGACATGAAATCAGTCAAAACAAGACATGGTATCAATAACAAGATGAAACGAGCCACTTACAGTTTAGCAGATGCTCTTATCCAGAGCGACTTCATACATTTTCGTACTGGTCCCCCATGGGAATTGAACCCACAACCCTGGCATTGCAAGCACCATGCTCTACCAACTGAGCCACACAGGACCACCACATATTATTCCCCACATGGCAGTTTCTTGTCATTCTTGCTAGCAATCTGGCCATCCAGAATCACAACAACATGCCTACTTCTGCCCAATGGAAGCGTGCACATCGTTTTCATGACATTGTCAGTTAACCCATCTATATTCCCACAAATATTCCTTTATGTAATTACGCTTTTTCATGTGTATTTTTCGGTCTTTATAATAATAGCTTGTTGGTGCTTGCTGCTGTGTGCAAATTACTTGACCGCTTGATGATTTAATCCTTTTTATTTATTGAAAAGAAGCTGATACTGGCCTTTATTATTTAAGATTTATTCATGATATTTTAACTTAATTAAATTGATTTATATTATGGTGTTTCTATTCCAAGAAAAAAATTAAATACATGTTACATTAGCCTATGTATTGCCTACCTAAAACATCTGTTAATGCATTTTAAGTCCTTTAAAATAGAACCTACATATCCTAATGTTAGAAAGTAGAATATAAACTAGATAGACTACTCTGGGTGGGGTAGGCTAAATAATTGCAACCTAATAGGCCTGATTAAAAGAATAGAGATAAAGGAAATGAACAATTCTAGGCAGAGCATTCCCAGAGCTTGGTGCTGAGCAGTACAAGAGCAAAATTGGAGTGGGAGAGAAGGCCGACCCATATTTTTAAATATCCTCGAATTACGCTCTGCTCCTCGCTCCACACTCGCCCACTTACATGATCTGACATTCAAAAGCAGGCCTGCTTTAGGCTATCAAAGAACTGTCAATCGTATCAATGGATGGAATCAGTTAATGAATGGCTGCAGCAACCATTACACTGTCTGACAATCTGCATAACAAATTAGGCCTAATTAGACAACAGAACAATTAAGTTCAAATGACTTAATATCTCGTTTGAATGACTTAGTATATCATATATTTTTTAATAAGTCGTTCAAACATGATACTAAGTCATTTGAACTAGATACTAAGTCGTTCAAACGAGATAATGCCAAGAGTCTACGGTAAAAACAAATTGGCCTTGGGCTGGGCTGCAGGAAGACATGTCTTGACTAGGGAGGTGGGCATAGGGTCAAGTGAGCAGGTTGGGTCTTTAGCTTTGGTGACTAGACCAGAGATTAACGCAACATCAACAGGGGAGAAGGCGGGGAGGGAGGAAATGGTTGCTGAGTCAAGCTGTGGTGGGGGAGGGGGTTCAGTTGACGTTTGTTGGAGTATATTGTGTCTATGTTGTTTTGGAAGAAGTCCAGATACTGATCAGAGGTCAGCTGAAGCAGTGAGGGGGAAGTCGTTACCTGGCTGTGGTAGCTTGTTGATCGCTCTCTGGTTATTATGACTTTTACTTACTTTATTCCTATTAATACTGAAATGGTGAGGTCTAAGCCACACAGGTCAGAGGGAGCTATAGCAGTGGAGCACACCAGGTCCAGAGTGTGGCCTTTGACATGGGTTGGAAAATTCACATGCTGTGTGAAATAGAAACAGTCCAACAGGGAAAGGAAATCCGCCGCAAGCTCACAAGTGCTGGAATCCACATGGATGTTTAAGTCCCCCACCAGCACTGTGGCAGGGCATGTGGAGCAGGAAGATGTTAGTACTTCAGATAACTTGAAAAGGAAGACATGAGGATTTGGGAGGCCTGTATATCAGAATGAGGAGCAGTGGTTTTGGGCCATACAGTTTGAGCGCTAGGCATTCAAATGAGGTCAGATTCTATATCTGCGTTACAGACATTCTGTGGTCTTAGCGGTGCAGAACAGCAATATCCCTCCATGGCCTGTGGAGTGGGGTTTTCCTGTGTAGACGTAGCCAGGAGGGGCAGCAAGGTTGAGAGACAGAAATGCATTAGGTTGTTGCCAGGATTCAGTCAGACACATGAGATCAATTGTATTTTCTTTCATTGATTAATAGGGCTTTGTTTTTGAAGGATTGTGTGTTCAATAGAGTAAACTAGGTAACGTTTGACAGAGGGGGCAGGTTCAATGTGGAACAGTGAGATTTAGTTAAACTACGCATATTACACAGGTTGACACATTGAGTTGGATATCTGCGTCTGTTAGGGCGACGGCTGCTTGACCAGTTTTTATATTTCCCTCGGGGTGTTCACAGTATGCATGATTCCTATGTGAGCCACTGTGAGAATAGCCAGCCCAACACACAATCCCTAAGTCACGGTGAGACCGGAGAGAAAGGGGGACTTTATAGCAACACCATTGGAATTTATATAGTTTAATGGAGGAGTATCTGATTAGAGCCATGTCCAGTGGTGCTGATCCAATAGTCCACAGGACCAGAATACACCAACATAGCACCCAGGTCAGCGACAAGGTAATCCTCATAACCAAGTCAAAGAAATAGATACATCCGAGAGAGAATTAGTCCCTTAACACAAAAACACATTCAGAATTGTTAGAACAGAGAGGCGAAATCACTGCGGCAGTCACGTGACCAAGCACCAACGCAAGCTGCAGATGGACACTCGGGAGAGCTCGCTAAGCGAGAGTCTTACTCCCTGCTAAACCAACCAAAAGGCTAGCAAAGCAGGAGAGATGATCCTGCCGTAAAACGTGACAGCAACAGTAACACAACTCACTGCCAGAATAGTGAGGATGTGGTGCAAAGAATCCAGGATGACTTGTTTAGGTGCGGGGAGCAGAATCGTTGTCCATGGTTCATGGTCCTATGGGGGCATAGCCATGGTAGCCAAAATAATGGCCTGCCCAACATTTTCTATACATGACCCTAAGCATGACAGGATGTTAATTGCTTAATCAACTTGTGTGGAAGCATCCGCTTTCAATAAACGTTGTTTCTCTCAGTGTTTCCATTATTTTGGCAGTTACCTGTAGGTCACTGATAACAATGGGATCAGAGAGTGTAGTACATGTATGCAAATCAGTAAAGGACTGTACAATAGTTGTTTTTTCTTTTCCATTTACTGTCACAGATGTCTCTTTGTCATGTGTCCCAGGTATTTATAATGAAATGTGTCATTTGTTGTGGGTTTCGAGGTATTTGACTTCATCTTTTATGACTGAAGTGATGGCTGCCGGGGTGTGAAAACAAAATAGGATATTTGTGTTTATGTCTGTGTTGGTAGCTGGTGACAATAGGCCTAAATTCCCTCTAAACGTCAATAAAGTTTTTTCAATTAAATGTATGTTCAGTTCCATTCATGTCAATGGAAATGTGAATTTCATTGCTCAATTCAGTATAGTTGGTAGGTCAATTGTTAGATCTGTATTTTCCAATGTATGACAATACACTGAGCCTTCTGAGATTTGAAGCTGCTGTATTATCACATTATTACAGTCGTAGACAAAGACAGTTGTAGCAAGTTCCCATTCTTCTATTACACTTCACTGTTGCATTTGCAGTGTCAATTTGACCCCATTCAGACGTAAGCACTGACATCTAGTGTTAAAAGACAGCTATTGTCTCACATTCATATTCATCATCTGTACTGCTTTAGTAGCATACAATACATAATAAGGAGGTACTGTGTATAGTAACACACAGGTTGCTATGTAGGCTACACCATGTACTAGAGGGATTGGTATTCTATGGGTCCATATTTACAAACTCTGGCTTAAACCACTGGGTCTCCTCTAATGTGAACTCTTGTTTGTAACTGGTAATGTAAATCCTAAATCTTGTCACATTTTTAACTATTGTCTCTCAACCCTTAAAACTAAGTGGGTGAGAAAAACAGTTAAAGGGGCAGTCTGTAATTGGTTCATCCATTTTTGGGCTTTTCAATTAATGATACTGTACCCACTGCTTCTTGGAAAATATAACTTATAAATGCCTCATGATCTTAGTTCAACTGATTTGAGTTCAACTCAATCAGAACTTAAAATATGAGCTTGTTTAACTCCATTGATTGTAAACAATCTAATTGTAAACAAACACTGTATAGCCTCAAAACATGGTTAAAAATATGATTTTGATAACATGGATGGTCAGTAGTTGCTTGCATATCTCTGTCTATGTATTTGAGAATGGTTACATTTCTCCAGCTCCATCCCTCAGCTGTTTACGAATTCCCCTTTAAAGTTATATAATAAATTGACACCTAGATGGACAAAATATTCCCTATTTGGTTGTGAGAAGTGTTGTTCAGAAGTATTCCACCTACAATATACAGTTGAAGTCGGAAGTTCACATACACTTAGGTTGGAGTCATTAAAACTAGTTTTTCAACCACACCACACATTTCTTGTTAACAAACTATAGTTTTGGCAAGTCGGTTAGGACATCTGCTTTGTGCATGACACAAGTAATTTTTCCAACAATTGTTTACAGACAGATTATTTCACTTATAATTCACTGTATCACAATTCCAGAGGGTCAGAAGTTTACTTACACGTTGTTGACTGTTCCTTTAAACAGCTTGGAAAATTCCAGAAAATGATGTCATGGCTTTAGAAGCTTCTGATAGGCTAAATTACATCATTTGAGTCAATTGAAGGTGTACCTGTGGATGTATTTCAAGGCCTACCTTCAAACTCAGTGCCTCTTTGCTTGACATCATGGGAAAATCAAAAGAAATCAGCCAAGACCTCATAAAAAAATTGTAGACCTCCACAAGTCTGGTTCATCCTTGGGAGCAATTTCCAAACGCCTGAAGGTACCACGTTCATCTGTACAAACAATAGTACGCAAGTATAAACACCATGGGACCACGCAGCCGTCATACCGCTCAGGAGTTCTGTCTCGTAGAGATTAACGTACTTTGGTGCGAAAAGTGCAAATCAAACCCAGAACAACAGCAAAGGACCTTGTGAAGTTTCTGGAGGAAACAGGTACAAAAGTATCTATATCCACAGTAAAACGTGTCCTATATCGACATAACCTGAAAGGCCGCTCAGCAAGGAAGAAGCCACTGCTCCAAAACCGCCATTAAAAAACCCAGACTACGGTTTGCAACTGCACATGGGGACAAAGATCGTACTTTTAGGAGAAATGTCCTCTGGTCTGATGAAAAAAAATAGAACTGTTTGGCCATAATGACCATTGTTATGTTTGGAGGAAAAAGGGGGTTCTTGCAAGCCGAAGAACAACATCCCAACTGTGAAGCACGGGGGTGGCAGCGTCATGCTGTGGGGGTGCTTTGCTGCAGGAGTGACTGATGCACTTCACAAAATAGATAACATCATGAGGAAGGAAGATTATGTGGATATATTGAAGCAACATCTCAAGACATCAGTCACGAAGTTAAAGCTTGGTTCTACAAACGTTGGACTATATGTTTTGATTTTTAATACATTGTAAGGCTGCATGATGCGACTCTAATGATGATTTGAAAAAAGTTGCTTGAATCGCATGAGCTCAGCTTTGTTTTTTTGCGCAGGCTGTTTCACTGCAACATCCCCTTTGTGTGGCCGTAATGCACCCTAAAAAAATCCATGCCTTTTGCGGCCAATAGCCGTTGTGCCCTTCTCCCTGAGTGCTGCATGCTCCGAAGCACCTCTCACTCACAAGGCACTCCATCACGTGATCAGGTCTTTCTCACAGGCTACAAGTGAAGACGGACACATCGGGGACGCAACTGCGCACGTCCTTATCCAATTCCGAGGTGCATATTGAAGGTATTGGAAGAACTGTTCACATTTACTTTTCGTCAGCCAACAAGATGAGTAGGCCTAACAAACAGCAAAAGCACTAGCCTATGTCAATCTACTATCCCCCATAGTACAAAAGTTGACCTATTCTATTCTGTGTGAGAAATAAATATTCCAAACATAGTCTGGGACAGTTGTGGGATGCAATAGATCCCAAATTAATACAACCACTAGCATCCCAAAACTTTTTTTACGCAATGTGGCTGACGCAACAGATCAGAACGTTTAGCTTAAAATGTTGATAAACTATTAGGCTATTTATTCACATAATAAGCGCAGCAATGCGCACACCACAACAGGCTATAAGCGCAAATGTTCCATTTGTGGAAAAACACCATTATCAAAAGTGACCGCAAACGCGATTATGTATGTAATACTTTCTTTATAAAGGTGCATTTCTATGGTGAAAATGATCTGCCCCAAACTTGAAACGCACGTGCTGCTTATGTATGTCTGTTAGGCTCTACACCCGTTGTAAGCAGATTAATGTGCTTAATTTTAAGAAGTTATTTGGACACTTCAGTTGTGATACAAACCTTATCAAAACATATAGGCCTATGGGCTAGGCAACATGAGGTGTGCGACTACGATTAGAAAAAGTCACCAAAAAAAAGCATGCACTGTTTGCCTTCACCTGGGCATCATTCACAAGTGATAATACAGTGGGGGGAAAACGTATTTAGTCAGCCACCAATTGTGCAAGTTCTCCCACTTAAAAAGACGAGAGAGGCCTCTAATTTTCATCATAGGTACACGTCAACTATGACAGACAAAATGAGAAAAAAAATTCCTGGAAAATCACATTGTAGGATTTTTAATGAATTTATTTGCAAATTATGGTGGAAAATAAGTATTTGGTCAATAGCAAAAGTTTCTCAATACGTTGTTATATACCCTTTGTTGGCAATGACACAGGTCAAACGTTTTCTGTAAGTCTTCACAAGGTTTTCACACACTGTTGCTGGTATTTTGGCCCATTCCTCCATGCAGATCTCCTCTAGAGCAGTGATGTTTTGGGGCTGTCGCTGGGCAACACGGACTTTCAACTCCCTCCAAAGATTTTCTATGGGGTTGAGATCTGGAGACTGGCTAGGCCACTCCAGGACCTTGAAATGCTTCTTACGAAGCCACTCCTTCGTTGCCTGGGCGGTGTGTTTGGGATCATTGTCATGCTGAAAGACCCAGCCACGTTTCATCTTCAATGCCCTTGCTGATGGAAGGAGGTTTTCACTCAAAAATCTCACGATACATGGCCCCATTCATTCTTTCCTTTACATGGATCAGTCGTCCTGGTCCCTTTGCAGAAAAACAGCCACAAAGCATGATGTTTCCACCCCCATGCTTCACAGTAGGTATGGTGTTCTTTGGATGCAACTCAGCATTCTTTGTCCTCCAAACACGACGAGTTGAGTTTTTACCAAAAAGTTCTATTTTGGTTTCATCTGACCATATGACATTCTCCCAATCCTATTCTGGATCATCCAAATGCACTCTAGCAAACTTCAGACGGGCCTGGACATGTACTGGCTTAAGCAGGGGGACACGTCTGGCACTGCAGGATTTGAGTCCCTGGCGGCGTAGTGTGTTACTTTGGTCCCAGCTCTCTGCAGGTCATTCACTAGGTCCCCCGTGTGGTTCTGGGATTTTTGCTCACCGTTCTTGTGATTATTTTGACCCCACGGGGTGAGATCTTGCGTGGAGCCCCAGATCGAGGGAGATTATCAGTGGTCCTGTATGTCTTCCATTTCCTAATAATTGCTCCCACAGTTGATTTCTTCAAACCAAGCTGCTTACCTATTGCAGATTCAGTCTTCCCAGCCTGGTGCAGGTCTACAATTTTGTTTCTGGTGTCCTTTGACAGCTCTTTGGTCTTGGTCATAGTGGAGTTTGGAGTGTGACTGTTTGAGGTTGTGGACAGGTGTCTTTTATACTGATAACAAGTTCAAACAGGTGCCATTAATACAGGTAACGAGTAGAGGACAGAGGAGCCTCTTAAAGAATAAGTTACAGGTCTGTGAGAGCCAGAAACTTGCTTGTTTGTGGGTGACCAAATACTTATTTTCCACCATAATTTGCAAATAAATTCATAAAAAATGTGATTTTCTGGAAAAAATATTCTCAATTTGTCTGTCATAGGTTGACGTGTACCTATGATGAAAATTACAGGCCTCTCTCATCTTTTGAAGTGGGAGAACTTGCACAATTGGTGGCTGACTAAATACTTTTTCCCCCCACTGTAAATAGCGAATGGAGGACGCTTTTCCCGTGGTTCATTTTCATGCAAGCCAGGTTGGCTATACTCCTGTTGTAAAGATAAGCAATGTGCTTAATATTAAGAAAGTTCAGAAATAAATATAGTAGGCCTAGCTGATGGGATCCTCCTCTTTTTAATAAGAGGCCATCACTCTGTTTTCTCGCACAATTGCATAGCCTATAGAAATGTTGCGCAACATGGGAAAATCGAAATAAATCAGCCAAGACCTCAGAAACAAACATTGTAGACCTCCACAAGTCTGGTTCACCCTAGGGAGCAATTTCCAAATGCCTGAAGGTACCACGTTCATCTGTACAAACAATAGTTTAAACACCATGGGACCACGCAGTCGTCATACCACTCAGGTCTCCTAGAAATGAACGTACTTTGGTGCGAAAAGTGCAAATCAATCCCAGAACAACAGCAAAGGACCTTGTGAAGATGCTGGAGGAAACAGGTACAAAAGTATCTATATCCACAGTAAAATGAGTCCTATATCGACATAACCTGAAAGGCCGCTCAGCAATGAAGAAGCCACTTCTCCAAAACCGCCATAAAAAAGCCAGACTACGGTTTGCAATTGCACATGGGGACAAAGATCGTACTTTTTGGAGAAATGTCCTCTGGTCTGATGATACAAAGATAGAACTGATTGGCCATAATGACCATCGTTATGTTTGGAGGAAAAAGGGGGTATTTGCAAGCCGAAGAACACCATCCCAAACGTGAAGCACGGGGGTGGCAGCGTCATGCTGTGGGGGTGCTTTGCTGCAGGAGGGACTGGTGCACTTCACAAAATAGATGGCATCATGAGGAAGGGAAATTATGTGGATATATTGAAGCAACATCTCAAGACATCAGTCAGGAAGTTAAAGCTTGGTCGCAAATGGGTCTTCCAAATGGACAATGACCCCAATCATACTTCCAAAGTTGTGGCAAAATGGCTTAAGGACAACAAAGTCAAGGTATTGGAGTGGCCATCACAAAGCCCTGACCTCAATCCTATAGAACTTTTTTGGGCAGAACTGAAAAAGCGTGTGCGAGCAAGGAGGACTACAAACCTGACTCAGTTACACCAGCTCTGTCAGGAGCAATGGGCCAAAATTCACCCAACTTATTATGGGAAGCTTGTGGAAGGCTACCCGAAACGTTTGACCCAAGTTAAACAATTTAAAGGCAATGCTACCAAATACTAATTGAGTGCATGTAAACTTCTGACCCACTGGGAATGTGATGACAGAAATAAAAGCTGAAATAAATAATTCTCTCTACTATTATTCTGACATTTCACATTCTTAAAATAAAGTGGTGATCCTAACTGATCTAAAACAGGGAATATTTACTAGGATTAAATGTCAGGAATTGTGAAAAACAGAGTTTAAATGTATTTGGCTAAGGTGTATGTAAACTTCCGACTTCAACTGCATATACTTATGCTTGTGGAAACATGACTTTGTCTTATGCAGCGGTGTGACCCAGTGGGTGAATAAACTTGGTTTGAGCTTTACTAGTTGTCCTTCGGTTTTTACCTTGTTATTTAGAACCTAACAAGGTTGATTGTAGAGGTCTGCACACTGCAACATTTATAGTAATTTAGACAAAAAAATTGTTGAGATACCAATCTGTCATTAACATGCCACTCACGACAAATGCTCCAGCTGAAATGTCATTGCCAGAATCTATAAATGAAATTGTATAATGAAGCATATGTGTAACTGTATGAAGCGAAGGTCTTAAGTTAAACATTCTACTGCAATGGCTTTACAAGTAAGAGCTATGGAAACAATCTGAGTCTACAGATCCCTTGTGTTTATTTTAGATTGCACAACCCAGAGTGAAGGGTTTGAAAGGATCAAGTGTCTGGTTTTATGTGTTGATTTTGCTTACTTTAATAGAAGTACAGTACCTACTTTTGATAGAAGCTATAATCTAATGCTTACCTTAAAATTGAACGATGATATCACAGAGTGATAAGAGGAAGGAATGTGAAGGAAAATTGTGCTTTTTTAATAACCAATTCGACTGGGTTCATGCAAGTGACTGATTGATTGTGCCTGGGAGGAATCCTCACTATCAGTATAAGCAATTTGGCAGTACGCCCAGAACATTGCTTTGAGAACCGAAAGGGATATCTCAGTTTCAAGGTCTCAGCTTGGAGAGAAGAAGCCTTGTGATGTATTGGTCGGTCACATGCATGAACCAAACGTTAATTATGAATTAATGATGAATAATGAATAATGTAAATCATGCAAATATAACTTGTCTGTGTAACCAGTATATAAGAGAACTAACGGGACTGCTCCGGCAGAGCTCCCAATCGACGTGTACTATGGTGTATTAAGTTTGTTGGAACCTCTCCAGCTTGCTGATAATAAAGAATGGAAAGGATTTGGGGTTTCAAATGTCTCCGGAAGGTGGTGAGTGACTCCGCTGTCCTGGCGTCGTGAGGGAGCTTGTTCCACCATTGGGGTGCCAGAGCAGCGAACAGTTTTGACTGGGCTGAGCGGGAACTATGCTTCCGCAGAGGAAGGGGAGCTAGCAGGCCAGAGGTGGATGAACGCAATGCCCTCGTTTGGGTGTAGGGACTGATCAGAGCCTGAAGGTACGGAGGTGCCGTTCCCCTCACTGCTCCATAGGCAAGCACCATGGTCTTGTAACGGATGCGAGCTTCAACTGGAAGCCAGTGGAGTGTGCGGAGGAGGGGGGTGACGTGAGAGAACTTGGGAAGGTTGAACACCAGACGGGCTGCGGCATTCTGGATGAGTTGTAGGGGTTTAATGGCACAGGCAGGGAGCCCAGCCAACAGCGAGTTGCAGTAATCCAGATGGGAGATGACAAGTGCCTGGATTAGGACCTGTGCCGCTTCCTGTGTAAGGCAGGGTCGTACTCTCCGAATGTTGTAGAGCATGAACCTGCAGGATCGGGTCACCGCCTTGATGTTAGCGGAGAACGACAGGGTGTTGTCCAGGGTCACGCCAAGGCTCTTCGCACTCTGGGAGGAGGACACAACGGAGTTGTCAACCGTGATGGCGAGATCATGGAACGGGCAGTCCTTCCCCGGGAGGAAGAGCAGCTCCGTCTTGCCAGGGTTCAGCTTGAGGTGGTGATCCGTCATCCATACTGATATGTCGGCCAGACATGCAGAGATGCGATTCGCCACCTGGTTATCAGAAGGGGGAAAGGAGAAGATTAGTTGTGTATCGTCAGCGTAGCAATGATAGGAGAGGCCATGTGAGGATATGACAGAGCCAAGTGACTTGGTGTATAGGGAGAAAAGGAGAGGGCCTAGAACTGAGCCCTGGGGGACACCAGTGGTGAGAGCACTTGGTGCGGAGACAGCTTCTCGCCACGCCACTTGGTAGGAGCGACCGGTCAGGTAGGACGCAATCCAGGAGTGAGCCGCGCCGGAGATGCCCAGCTCGGAGAGGGTGGAGAGGAGGATCTGATGGTTCACAGTATCAAAGGCAGCAGACAGGTCTAGAAGGACAAGAGCAGAGGAGAGAGAGTTAGCTTTAGCAGTGCGGAGAGCCTCCGTGACACAGAGAAGAGCAGTCTCAGTTGAATGACCAGTCCTGAAACCTGACTGGTTTGGATCAAGAAGGTCATTCTGAGAGAGATAGCAAGAGAGTTGGCTAAAGACGGCACGATCAATAGTTTTGGAAAGAAAAGAAAGAAGGGATACTGGTCTGTAGTTGTTGACATAAGTGGGATCGAGTGTTGGTTTTTTGAGAAGGGGTGCAACTCTCGCTCTCTTGAAGACGGAAGGGACATGGCCAGCGGTCAAGGATGAGTTGATCAGCGAGGTGAGGTAGGGGAGAAGGTCACCGGAGATGGTCTGGAGAAGAGAGGAGGGGATGGGGTCAAGCGGGCAGGTTGTTGGGCAGCCTGCAGTCACTAGTCGCAAGATTTTATCTGGAGAGAGAGGGGAGAACGAAGTCAAAGCATAGGGTAGGGCAGTGTGAGCAGGACCAGCAGTGTCATTAGACTTAACAAACGAGGATCGGATGTCGTCAACCTTCTTTTTCAAAGTGGTTGACGAAGTCATCCACAGAGAGGGAGGAGGGGGGGGGGGGGAGGATTCAGCAGTGAGGAGAATGTGGCAAAGAGCTTCCTAGGGTTAGAGGCAGATGCTTGGAATTTAGAGTGGTAGAAAGTGGCCTTAGCAGCAGAAACAGATGAAGAAAATGTAGAGAGGAGGGAGTGAAAAGATGCCAGGTCGGCAGGGAGTTTAGTTTTCTTCCATTTCTGCTCCGCTGCCCGGAGCTCTGTTCTGTGAGCTCGCAATGAGTCATCAAGCCACGGAGCTGGAGGGGAGGACCGAGCCGGCCGGGAGGATAGGGGACACAGGGAGTCAAAGGATGCAGAAAGGGAGGAGAGGAGGGTTGAGGAGGCAGAATCAGGAGATTGGAGGGAGAAGGATTGAGCAGAGGGAAGAGATGATAGGATGGAAGAGGAGAGAGTAGTGGGAGAGAGAGAGCGAAGGTTGTGGCGGCGCGTTACCATCTGTGTAGGGGCAGAGTGAGTAGTGTTGGAGGAGAGCGAGAGAGAAAAGGATACAAAGTAGTGGTCGGAGACATGGAGGGGAGTTGCAGTGAGATTAGTAGAAGAGCAACATCTAGTAAAGATGAAGTCAAGCGTATTGCCTGCCTTGTGAGTAGGGGGGACGGTGAGAGGGTGAGGTCAAAAGAGGAGAGGAGTGGAAAGAAGGAGGCAGAGAGAAATGAGTCAAATGTAGACGTAGGGAGGTTGAAATCCCCCAAAACTGTGAAGGGTGAGCCATCCTCAGGAAAGGAACTTATCAAGGCGTCAAGCTCATTGATGAACTCTCCAAGGGAACCTGGAGGGCGATAGATGACAAGGATATTAAGCTTAAATGGGCTAGTGACTGTGACAGCGTGGAATTCAAATGAGGAGATAGACAGATGGGTTAGGGGAAAAATTGAGAATGACCACTTGGGAGAGATGAGGATTCCTGTGCCACCACCCCTCTGACCAGATGCTCTCGGGGTATGCGAGAACACATGGTCAGACGAGGAGAGAGCAGTAGGAGTAGCAGTGTTTTCAGTGGTAATCCATGTTTCCGTCAGCGCCAGGAAGTCGAGGGACTGGAGGGTAGCATAGGCTAAGATGAAGTCAGCCTTGTTGGCGGCAGAACGGCAGTTCCAGAGGCTGCCTGAGACCTGGAACTCCAGGTGTGTGGTGCGTGCAGGGACCACCAGGTTAGAGAGGCAGCAGCCACGCGGTGTGAGGCGTTTGTGTAGCCTGTGCGGAGAGGAGAGAACAGGGATAGGCAGAGGCATAGTTGACAGGCTGCAGCAGATGGCTACAATAAAAACGTATTGACTCAAGACATTGACTCAAGACATTTCAGCTTTAAATGTTCCATTAAATTAAAAACATTTATACAAACAAAATGCCACTTTGACATTATGGGTTACTGTGTGTAGTTCAGTGACACAACATCTTAATTTAATCAATTTTTTATTCAGACTGTAACAACAAAATGTGGAAAAAGTAAAGGGATGTGAATACTTTCTGATGCATATACAGTATGTACTGTACACTAAGTGTACAAAACATTAGGAACACCTTCCAAATATTGAGTTGCACCCCCGTTTGCCCTCAGAACAGCCTCAATTAATCGGGGCATGGACTACAAGTTGTTGAAAGTGTTCCATAGGGATGCTGGCCCATGTTGACTCCAATGCTTCCCACAGTTGTGTCAAGTTGGCTGGATGTCCTTTGGGTGGTGGACCATTCTTGATACACACAGGAAACTGTTGAGCGTGAAAAACCCAGCAGTGTTGCAGTTCTTGACACAAACAGGTGCGCCTGTCACCTACTACCATACCCCGTTCAAAGGCACTTAAATCTTTTGTCTTTCCCATTCACCCTCTGAATGGCACACATACACAATCAGTCTCAAGACTTAATAATCCTTCTTTAACCTGTCTCCCCCCTTCATCTACCCTTCATCTACACTGATTAAGGGATCAATAAGGGATCATAGCTTTCACCTGGTCAGTTTATGTAATGGAAAGAGCAATGTTTTGTACACTCAGTGTTTCCCGTTCTTAAGTTTTGTTTTTGCATCTTTTACTTTCGGTTTTGTACACAACCTTCAAACAGCTGAAACAACAATATTTTTGGAAAATATACTGTATTCCACAGCGGTTTAGATGGTACAATGATTCTCTACACTATACTACCTTATATTGTCACATAAACTGAAATTAGGCGATCTGTTAGAGTTCTAACAACCAGGAAATGATGGAGCGATTTCTGCATAGTGCAACTTTAACTGGTGGCAAGCTATGATTTATTGTGCTGCCAACTCTATCACAACAGACTTTTCCCCCAAAATAATACAATATTTATCTTTGTTTGATTGTTCTGATTGTACAATTTGTAGACATTTTCATTGTGAATTTGGGGAAGAAGGACTCTCTAAGTCATCTATATTTGGGGCAGAAGATTAGAAAGTGTTCTTCACTTTCTATCTCTCCTGACCCACAGTGATGGCATAGTCTGTCCTCTCTGGCCAGCCATGTTTTTTGATGGCATCCCAGTTTCAATTGCCAGGCTATGATCACTAATTCTGTATTTGGTTAAGGTTTTTCTTTGTTTGTGGTCTTTTACACAGGTTAAGTATTCCGCCAATATTATATAGCATTCCATTTTTCTCTGACCTTCAACCTCACTCTGCCAATAGTCGATGTATGCATTCTTATTATTCCTCTCCAGCTGTCTAAGTCTTGCCCTTGGGGCCAGATCATTTGTCAATCAATCAAAGGTGCACCCAGAATTTGCATGCCCTTATTTCAGTGGGCAGTAGAAGAGGCAGCCTTCCAAGTTCTGCCCTGCATGCATGGCTTGTGAAATTTCTGTGTACATTTAGGATGTTTTTGCAAAATTCCTGATGGAATTCTTTTGTGTGTGTTTTGTCCCACTATATATACAAAAGTATGTGGACACCCCTTCAAATTAGTGGATTCTGCTATTTCAGCCACACCCGTTTCTGACAGTTGTATAAAGTCGAGCACCCAGCCATGCAATCTCCATAGACAAACATTGGCAGTAGAATGGCCTTACTGAAGAGCTCAGTGACTTTTAACATGGCACCGTCACAGGATGCCACCTTCCCAAAAAGTCAGTTTGTCAAATTTCTGCCCTGCTATAACTGCCCCGGTCAACTGTAAGTGCTGTTATTGTGAAGTGGAAACGTCTAGGAGTGGTGTAAAGCTCACCGCCATTGGAATCTGGAGCAGTGGAAATGCGTCTTCTGGAGTGACGAATCATGGCAGTCCAACGGACGAAGCAGGTGTCCAAATAATTTTGGTCATGTAGTGTATATATATTTTTGTTGTGGTTTCTCTGTAAAACTACTAGCCTCATAGCAATTTTATTAAGTTGGCTTTAGCTAGCCCGGACAGGTTCCCAACTTCATAACTAGCTACCAAGAAGCCATTTCGGGTTATCAATCAAGTTAGAGAAGATAGCTTGTCTAACTACTGTATCTTAGCTGACATAACTGTTGGCAAGGTTGGTAGACTTTAGAAAAGCAAGCAACTAACTAGGTACTTGCTATTAGCCACCGTTAGCGGTTTTCACCCAGAACATCGGATTTTCTGCCGGAATAACTGAATCACTGGACCCTAACACCGGATCGCAACTAGCTAGCCGCAACCGAATGGATGTTGCTGTAGGCTAATCACCACTGCCCCCGAAGCAAGCACCAGTTAGCCTTGAGCCAGGCCCATATCCCAGCTATCTACCTCTTTGTCTACCGGAAGGGAGTAGCCAGCTAACTAGCTACTTGCTATTAGCCACCATTAGCGGATTTTCACCATTGTCTGTGGCCTGCACTACCTACCAGCCAGCTCTAGCCTGGACTATTATCGGCCAGTCTGCACTGTCTGCACAGCGCGTTATCGACCCAGAACATATCGGATTTTCTGCCGGAATCACTAACTCACTGGACCGTTAACACCTGATCATCGCAACTAGCTATCTGCAACCAAATGAATGTTGTTGTTGGCTAATCAGCCTGGAGCTAGCCTCGAGTCAGGCACATCTCCCAGCTATCTACCTCTCTGTCAACCGGACGGGACCTCCTAAAGTTGACACGGAGCCCCGCCGATCCATTACGACTGGTCTGCCGATATAATCGTCTGTGGTTTCAACAGGCTTCCTGTTGCGACGACCACGAAGATCCATCTGCTAGCCTCCGCCCGCTAGCACACGCAAACAACAGCCGTGCTTCCTGCTCGCTGTGCTTTAGCAACAATTCGAACTGCTCTCGGACTCACATATTGCTGTTCACTGGACCTTATGATCACTCAGCTGCACAGCTGATGCCTGCTGGACTGTTCCTTTACACAGTACCCTGTCCTGTTTATCTGTTTAGCCTCAGCCCAAACTTTCATCGCCATTACCAGTTGTTGTCTTAGCTCTCTCTAATAACACCTGTGATTGCTTTATGCCTCTCTCCCATGTCAATATGCCTTGCCTATTGCTGTTCCAGTTAGTTCTTATTATACAATTTCAATATAGAACCCCAAGTAATTCTCAAACTGCCTCAAATATCTCCTTTGTTCCACCGCCCATACACGCCAAGACCGGCTCAATCGGTGCCTCCAGTGATGCTATATCTTTCATTGTTACCCAACGCTTAGGTTTACCTCCACTGTACTCATATCCTTCCATATCCTTGTCTGTACATAATGCCCTGAATCTATTCTACAATGCCCGGAAATCTGCCCCCTTTATTTTCTGTACCCAATGCACTAGAAAACCAGTTCTTAAAGCCTTTAGCCGTATCCTTATTCTAGTCCTCCTCTGTTCCTCTGGTGATGTAGAGGCTAACCCAGGCCCTGCAGCCCCCAGTATCACTCCTGCTCCCCAGGAGTTATCATTTGTTGACTTCTGTAACCGTAAAAGCCTTGGTTTTCTGCACGTTAACATCAGAAGCCTCCTTCCTAAGTTTGAGTTATTCACTGCGTTAGCACACTCCGCCAACCCTGATGTTCTAGCAGTGTCTGAATCCTGGCTTAGGAAGGCCACCAAAAATTCAGAAATGTCCATCCCCAACTACAACATTTTCCATCTAGATAGAACTGCCAAAGGGGGTGGAGTTGCAATCTACTGTAGAGATAGCCTGCAGAGCTCTATCATACTATCCAGGTCTGTGCCCAAACAGTTTGAGCTCACTGTTGCCGCTTGCTACAGACCCCCCTCAGCCCCCAGCTGTGCCCTGGACACCATATGTGAATTGATTGCCCCCCATATATCCTCAGAGTTCGTACTGCTTGGTGACCTAAACTGGGATATGCTTAACACCCCGGCCATCCTACAATCCATACTAGATGCCCTCAATCTCACACAAATTCGCAAGGAACCTACCAGGTACAACCCTAAATCCGTAAACATGGGCACCCTCATAGATATCATCCTGACTAACTTACCCTCTAAATACACCTCCGCTGTCTTCAACCAGGATCTCAGCGATCACTGCCTTATTGCCTGCGTCCGTAACAGGTCTGCGGTCAAACGACCACCCCTCATCACTGTCAAATGCTCCCTAAAACACTTTAGCGAGCAGGCCTTCCTAATTGACCTGGCCCAGGTATCCTGGATGGATATCGATCTCATTCCGTCAGTAGAGGATGCCTGGTTGTTCTTTAAAAGTGCTTTCCTCTCAATCTTATATTATATCTTATATATAAGCATGCCCCATTCAAAAAATTCAGAACTAAGAACAGATATAGCCTCTGGTTCTCCTCAGAGTTGACTGCCCTTGACCAGCACAAAAACAACTTGTGGCGTACTGCATTAGCATCGAATAGCACCCGCGATATGCAACTTTTCAGGGAAGTTAGGAACCAATATATATAGCTTTTTCAAACAGAAATGTGCATATTGTAGCACTAACTCCAAAAAGTTTTGGGACACTGTAAAGTCCAGGGAGAATAAGAGCACCTCCTCCCAGCTGCCCACTGCACTGAGGCTAGGAAACACTCTCCCCACCGATAAATCTACAATAATCGAGAATTTCAACAAGCATTTTGCTATGGTTGGCCATGCTTTCCACCTGGCTACCACTACCCCGGCCACCAGCTCTGCACCCTCCGCTGCAAATTGCCCATGCCCCCCCCGCATCTCCTTCACACAAATTCAGACAGCTGATGTTCTGAAAGAGCTGCAAAATCTGGACCCCTAAAAATCATCTGGGCTGGATAATCTGGACCCTTTCTTTCTAAAAATAGCCGCAGAAATTGTCGCAACCCCTATTACTAACCTGTTCAACCTCTCTTTCGTAACGTCTGAGATCCCCAGAGATTGGAAAGCTGCCGCGGTCATCCCCCTCTTCAAAGGGGGTGACACTCTGGATCCAAACTGTTACAGACCTATATCTATCCTGCCCTGCCTTTCGAAAGTTTTTGAAAGCCAAGTTAACAAACAGATCACCGACCATTGCGTATCCCACCGTACCTTCTCCGCTATGCAATCCGGTTTCTGAGCTGGTCATGGGTGCACCTCATACACGCTCAAGGTCCTAAACAATATTATAACCGCGATCGATAATAGACAGGACTGTGCAGCCGTCTTCATCGACCTGGCCAAGGCTTTCGACTCTGTCAACCACCGCATTCTTATTGGCAGACTAAATAGCCTTGGTTTCTAATAATAATAATAATAATATGCCATTTAGCAGACGCTTTTATCCAAAGCGACTTACAGTCATGCGTGCATACATTTTTTGTGTATGGGTGGTCCCGGGGATCGAACCCACTACCTTGGCGTTACAAGCGCCGTGCTCTACCAGCTGAGCTACAGAGGACCGTTTCTCAAATGACTGGTTTACCAACTACTTCTCAGATAAAGTTCAATGTGTCAAATCGGAGGGCCTGTTGTCTGGACCTATGGCAGTCTCTATGGGGGTGCCACAGGGTTCAATTCTTGGGCCGACTCTTTTCTCTGTGTATATCAATGATGTCGCTCTTGCTGCTGGTGACTCTCAGATTCACCTCAACGCAGACGATACCATTTTGTATACATCTGGCCCTTCATTGGACATTGTGTTAACAAACATCCAAACAAGCTTCAATGCCATACAACACTCCTTCCGTAGCCTCCAACTGCTCTTAAACACTAGTAAAACTAAATGCATGCTCTTCAATCGAACGCTGCTGGCACCCGCCCACCCGACTAGAATCACTACTCTCGACGGGTCTGACCTAGAGTATGGGGACAACTACAAATACCTAGGTGTCTGGTTAGACTGTAAACTCTCCTTCCAGACTCACATTAAGCATCTCCAATCCAAAGTTAAATCTAGAATCGGCTTCCTATTTCGCAACAAAGCCTCCTTCACTCATGCTGCCAAACATGCCCTCGTAAAACTGACTATCCTACCGATCCTTGACTTCGGCGATGTCATTTACAAAATAGCCTCCAACACTCTACTCAGCAAATTGGATGTAGTCTATCACAGTGCCATCCGTTTTGTCACCAAAGCCCCATACACTACCCACCACTGTGACCTGTACACTCTTGTTGGCTGGTCCTCACTACATATTCGTCGCCAAACCCACTGGCTCCAGGCCATCTATAAATCACTGCTGGGCAAATCTCCGCCTTATTTTAGCTCATTGGTCACCATAGCAACACCCACCCGTAGTATGCGCTCCAGCAGGTATATCTCACTGGTCATCCCCAAAGCCAACACCTCCTTTGGCCGCCATTCCTTCCAGTTCTCTGCTGCCAATGACTGGAATGAACTAACTTTAAGCATCAGTTGTCAGAGCACCTTACCGATCACTGCACCTGTACACAGCCCTTCTGAAATTAGCCCACTCTACTACCTCATCCCCATATTGTTATTTATTTTGCTCATTTGCACCCCAGTATCTCTATTTGCACATCATCTCTTGCACATCTATCATTCCAGTGTTAATACTAATTGTAATTATTTTGCACTGTGGCCTGTTTATTGCCTTACCTCCATAACTTGCTACATTTGCACACACTGTATATATATTTTCTGTGGTATTTTTGACTTTACCCCATATGTAACTCTGTGTTGTTGTTTTTATCGCACTGCTTTGCTTTATCTTAGCCAGGTCGCAGTTGTAAATGAGAACTTGTTCTCAACTGGCTTACCTGGTTAAATAAAGGTTAAATAAAAAATAAAAAATAAAATAAAAATAAAAATATATATATATATACTTAATAAGACTCACATTCCTCTCAATCTTTTACCCAGATTTTAGCAGAGATGCAGAGAAGCATATTTTGTTTCTTTAAAAAAAGAACCACCAGTCAGGAGGATACAGACAGTTCAAGAGGTATGCTTAGATATGCAGAAAAACATACATACTTTTGTACATAAAATTAAGCATAATGATTATGGCTTTAGGAAGATGTTTCAGGTAGTTGAAAAATGCACAATTCTCCAACTTCCGGACAGGGGCATTGCCCCCCGACGGACCACCCCTGAGCCATCGTCAAGTACTTTGTGCGCGCTCAGATTTCTGGGGTGCCCCTGGTCTTTTGTGTAGGATTTCAATCAATGTATAGGTATTTTGCAGCGTGAGCACTGAGCACTCTTTCTTTTGTCTTTTGGTGACACAGTCTGTCATAAGATAAACTTGCCACTTGGTGGGAGCATTAGCACAGCAAATAGGTTTTTCAGAATTCCAACAGTGAGTTCCACAAGCAGTCAGTAAATGCAAGAAGTATAATAACTGGAAAATTCCTTCATGTGAAATTACTCTTTATTCACCATATTTTCAGATTATGACCCGATGTCCATTAAATACAGGATATTCATACATACATAGAATATGTATTGGAAAATTCAAGAGTGGGTTTAATTAAGGCAGGGGAACTAGAGTGAAAGAGGGGATAAGAGGATGGCATTGGAACTAATGTCAGAACAAATGTGAGATTTTTTAGGTATAGCTAGAATGGATCTACAGGTCAAAGGCTAATGCTAAGGTTAAGGTCATAGTCACATCAATGACTAAGATGAATTATTGGATTAAGGGTTGTACTGAACCTTTATAATAATCATTGGGATACCAACAAAGGATTAGCACATGCTACACGTTATCAGTCACACTTTCAACAAAGTCCAACTTTTAAGCTGAATCAAGCCTTCATGAAATATTTTATTAGGCATATGCTTATCTAATGTTCTTTGAAGGCCTATACATCAGAAAACATTCATAATAACATGTCATGCTATATAAATAATGACAAAAGGGTTACGTTACATTTTGTCAAAGCACCAGATGTAAGAACATTTAGCCTTGATGTAGTATAGTATAAATGATTTGAAAAGTATCTATTGCAATTTGGAAAGAGGGGAAGTTAGTGGAAAACTTTTGGGGCTCATTGTTATGGCCAGAAAATACATCCTCCCATCACACTCACAAACTCAAACAACATGCATGCACACATAAACACACACACACGCACGCAAGCACACACACACACAGAACCTCCCCCCCTCCCCAACACACACACACACACTTTTCCAAGACTCTCATATCAAAGGCACTATAACAGCAAAGTCATCAGTATTATTGGCATAAAGTAGCGCCTGGAACATTTTTTTATTTGTTCTTTCCATTTTCAAAGAGCTGAAACACCTGCGTCCAGATGGCAGTTTTTGCCATCTGTGAGGGAAGGTGTAAAGGATGATCGATATCAGCAGCTACAACACTTGCCTACCTCCAGATGGCATGATCGTTAAGTTCTGAGATGCCTGTTGTCGGGGGTCCAATCATTTTAGCTCCAAAATGAGTAGGCCTACTGCTTTTCAATATCAGTAAATCTAAATTATAATAACTTATACAATATATAGATTTTATCTGTGGGGTATACAAGAGATTCCATGATGTCTTTAGTAGCCTATACACTGAGATGATTACTATTTAAGTGGTTCTCAATATGGATTCTAGGGAACCGACTGTCTGTGCTGGATTTCTTATCGATTTCAGCTGAAAGTCGATAAGACATGTTTAGTATATTATACTGTATAGCCTACTGTAAAAGTCTGAATCACCTATCTTCTGTATAGTGAATTACCTTACCTGGAGTACTTCAAATATTGGCCATTTAATTCGGTTGAAATGAAAAGATGCATACACAGTGTCGGTTCCCAGGACGTCAGCGGAGAAACCCAGGTCTAAGAGGGCTTTTGTTCCAGCCCAGCTCCAACACACCTGATTATACTCACATGCCATGGTCTAAATTAGGGGTGCCCTGTTGAGCTAACCTCCTGGCTGCTTTTTCTCCAGCCTCGTTGTTACACACTTGATTCAGCTAATCAATGTCCTGGTGAGCATCTAATTAGTTTAATCAGGTCTGCTAGATCGGGCTGGATCGAAAGCTTGCAGGAGTGTAACTCTCCAGCAGCAGGGATGGGCACCTCTAAAAAGACAATGACTAGCTGATTCTGGGCTGGGCTGGACCGGAGCTGTCCACCTCCACCCCTGGACTAAAATCAGAGAAAGTAGCCTCCAATCTGTTAGGAGTGGAATCTTGTCAACAACTCTGTGACACCTAAAATCCATATCTTCATAAATCACACGTTACTTTCCAAATTTCCATTTCGACAAGCGACAAAGAGCAGGTATTGAAAGGTTTGATGGATATTTTATGTTTCGATTTGTTGATTTAACATGTAGCGAGATGTCATCGTGCTCCATCTTTCTAGGTCTTCCTCCTGTCAAACCGAGACAAACTCTCAAAGAGCCCTGTCATTGCCGCCATCGTTGAACATGAAGTCTGGGAGACAGACAGAACAGACAGGCAAAGCGAGCAGGTGGGACGTCGTCTGCTTCTCGGGGATCTACTAAACGTTTCCTCCAATTAACAAAACGCTCAGCCCGTCATCTTCTCAGCTTCCCTTCTCCCTCTCCACAGTTGTCATTGGCACTGCAAGCGTGAAGCAGCTGATGTCTGCAGCGGGTAGGTGTTTTGACTGTTGGCTGAAAACATTAGCGACATTAGCAGTTAGCTCGCTAGGTGACAGGGTGCTGTTCGCCCCCGCGATACTTATTTGGAGTCTCATTGAATCAGTTATGAGTAGGTACATTTTGCCCCCTAACCAGTGATTCGGTGTCAGATATATGTTCATCCACGTAATGGATCTGTGGTAAAGGGCTATTCCTACCTCCAGCGCATATTTACACCAAATGAGTCTACAGAGTAGCATACGACTCAGAGTAGCATACGACTCAGAGTAGCATACGACTTCTCTTCCTTTCTTTTTGTCTGGGTTTTGACATTCATCTGCAATCCTAAAAGCTTTGTTTCAGTTGCCTTTCAAATATAGGCTCCCCTAATTGATATGCGCTGTGACAAGACTGTCAAGCTTTTCTGGATACAAATCCTAGAAAGTAAAGAGATACCAGTCCTGTTTGATGTTACTTCTCTTGTCTGTAACTGGTGACATATTGCGGCCCAAAGCTTATTCATGCAGCCTAACGACTCAGAGAGCCCTACAAGAATAACAACTTCTCCCTAACTCCCAGGTATAATGTAGCCTTACAACCACAAAGTAGGTATTTGAGAGTGCACCGTAGGCCTAATGTGTCTCCAATCCACTCAATGGGAAACACAAATCCATTGTGTTAGTTCTTAAGCAAGACGTTTTCCACCTCGTGCCACAACCCCTAACCAGAGATAGATCCCACAAGGTCGACATTGAGAGACAGTGAGAGATCCCCCAGATTCTATTCAACGCTTCTCCCTGGGCGCCGAGGCGCTCAGAGAACGGTGCGCTCCTTCGTCTCCTATTGTTCTGCAAATGGGCAAAGTGAACCGACATTTGTCAATCCTGGTGGGGATTATTATTTCAAATCTCTGCTAAACGGAGCACTGGGAATACTCCTATCTGGAAGTCCTTTGTTATCTAACGGGATCGTCTCTCTGGGATGCTTAGAGGGGTAATTTGACAGGAATAGTGTTTGAAAAGGGGCCTGCACCATCCCATCGCCTAGTGTGTGGAGTAATTGGATCCGTCTTTCATGGTTTATTTTGGCACAGTTTCTCTGATACCACAGGAGACACCAATGATACTTGCACACGGTGGGCCCGCTGAGATTTCCGATATTAGTCCATGAAATTGGAAAAGTACTCAATGCGAGAAAAGTGGCAGTATGTAAAGTCTATGTAAACGTAAATGACACAAATAATGTATTGACTTGATTCGACTGTCAATTTGTGACGTTAGTTGAGATGATTTTGTCACTTTTGTTGTGTTTTCATGAATATGACCTCAAATTCCTCATTATATTATAATTAATGTATTTCAATGGATGATTTGCTGCAAACACTTTATCTTGAAGCTCGGTGTGTTGGTGAATGGAACAAATTGAATTGGAAGGCCTAACAATGACTCATCTCTCTGTAACGAGATGAAATATGAAAATATCAAAGCAAACGGCAGGTCTCCTGGACAGACTAAGTCTTGGACTAACAAGCACTTTCAATGGAATTCTTCTTTGAGAGTCTATGGAGATTCTCCTTTGAGATTCTGCTTTGAGGATTCTTTTTTGTTGTGAAGTAGGCTTAATATGGGTGGGGGAACCTGCCCAAACAGTCTGGTACCTGATTGACTTTGTTCCACTATTTGTGGCAGTGTAGATGGCCTGGTGAGGTGATTAAAGGTGCAATATGCAGAAATTGCTTGTTTGTGACAAAACAAGCTTCATTGTACCATCTAAACTGCTGTGAAATATATTTTCAATAACCAAAAGTATTGTATTTTCAGCTATTTGAAGCTAGTGTATAAAAGACACAAAAACAAAACTTAAGAACGGGAAGCATAGAAATAGCGCACAAAGAACAGATCTACCACTTCTTAGACTTGCTTTCAATGAGAATGACAGAGCTATAACTCACATTTCTATGTGAATTTGGTCAGGTCGCCCGAAAACGTACACATTGCAGCTTTAATGGTCATCACACTCGCTGCCTTGCCTCTTAATAATAGGGATCATTTGGAGAAGGAGGAGACTCAATCTTGGATGAGGACAAATTACCAAGAAATAAAAAAGATAATCCAAGTGGATACAACCGTTAGCCTCCTTAGGTACTTTGTGAAATATTCACGAGGATGTGGAGAAGGAGAGGGAGAGAGATATGGGGAAGAGGACAATGATCAGCTTCAGTGGAATAAAAATTAAAAGAAAAGTGCTGTGCCATTATTACTTTAGCGTGAGCATGAACAGCCAAAAATAGTCTATCTCAAGCAAGCGTATGTTGGACAACAAATCCTTTTCAGTGACATCAATATCAATAGATATATTAAGGCATAAAAACCAGATATTGACATATGCCCATATTGACACAGAATACATTTGAGAAATCTGTTGAACAAATCAACATAAAATTGCTGGCAGCCCCTAGTGTGTGTTTGATAGGAGTTTGATATGGAGGCTTCTCTCTATGTTGCGCCGCGACATTTGCACTAACACAAACACAGTTTGTGAAAGCTGCTCTTTTTCACCTACTTTAACAATATAGATCTATTGCCTTGATCTTAAAATGTGCGACATGCTCGAGGCTTCGCTTTGGACGGTTATTGAAATGCGACACAGTGGCGGTACGATTCACTGCACATGTAAGCAGCGTTAAATCAACCACATTTAAATTGAGTTTCCGAGGAGCATAGGGCAGAATTCTGATTAGTGTACTTCCAAGGACAGTATTGTTATGGATACAGCTAAGTAAATGTGGTAATAACAGCAGAAGGACGGTTCCAATTTAGAATGAAGTTTTGGTGGGATGTAGTGTTGACCTGCCTGGTGACATCAGTTAATAATAGACCAATAAGAAAGAGTTCCAACCTCTCTGCCAATAACAGCTAGTTTTCAGTTTCCCCTCCCCACTCAGACCACTCCCAGACAGTCCTAGCAAAATTCTAGCTTGAGAAATTGCACTTTAGTAAAAATAAGTTATTTTTGTTTATTTTTGACCACTTTAATTGAAAGCAATCACGGTAAGGTACTACATTTTTATCCAGAAATGATTTTATTAAAGAAACGGTTGCATTGCACCTTTACAGGTTAATGTTGTATTATTATAGATATAACAGAAGCTACTCTCCATAACATGTAACTCCTTGCAAATGCCAAAGGGAACACATTTGACTTTCCAAAAGGTAACAACAATTTGCGACATGCAACACAATGATGCTAAATAACTGACATAAGTAATGAAATAAAGCATGTTGCTGTGGTACTAGAATTTGTTGTGGAATGAAATTCAGTTACAAGTTCTGTCTTACAGCTCAATGAGCTGTACTGAGGGACTTCCTAATATGGATACTGTATCAATGCAGCAACATAAGACAACACAAATTTGGGCTACAAAACACAATGCGGTCTGAAGAACAGAAACACAGGTCGAAATGACATACTTGTTGTGGTACTAGTATTTGTTGTGGTCGTCACGATATAGCTCAGGTATCAACAACGCGGGTGGGATTGCATTCAGCCAAACCCTGGGTACCCCCCGTGGACGTGGGCATGCAAACTAAGTGGTCCCGATGGGACAAGAGAAGCCACAGTGTGTTAGTGGCTGTCCTGCTTTACATACAGGCTAGGGGGCCATAGCAGGGGGGCAGGCACAATGCAAGGCAGCCTTGGGGATCATCAGTCTCCTTGATGGATGAGTTACCCGGTGCCACCACCAGTGTGCTGTACAGCTCTACTGCTGCAATGTGTTTTAATGTGTTTCCCCAACATACAGGAATACACAAGGTCTAAACCTAAAGTATATACTGAATCAGATTCCAGCGGGTTTGATGCAATATCTATGGCGAGGGATAAGCCACAAACTTTCTTGCAGGGGGTCTCTCCCACCCTTTGGAACCAACTTCTCACCTACTTCCCAAGTAGAGAGCCCAGGGAACCAATTTCCCCTGTTAGTCTGTGCACAGTTACACCAAAAGGATGGGGGATGGGGAACGGGGTCATCGTTTCGGGTGATGACAGGCACATTGCACATTACTCACAGTGAGTGAGCTGATTCCATGACACTGTATCTGTGAAAAAAAGATTGACCATGTCTTTGTACCCTTTTCTTATATTTCCCTTTACATGAAAGAACGCAAACAGACATTTCTGTCCATGAAGCAATGGATTCATATGTATGTAATTTTTTTTATTTTACCTTTATTTAACTAGGCAAGTCAGTTAAGAACAAATTCTTATTTACAATGACGGCCTACACCGGCCAAACCCGGACGACGCTGGGCCAATTGTGCACCGCCCTATGGGACTCCCAATCACGGCCGGTTGTGATACAGCCTGGAATCGAACCAGGGGGTCTGTAGTGATGCCTCAAGCACTGAGATGCAGTGCCTTAGACCACTGCGCCACTCGGGAGTAATTGTCCAGAGACAATGGCAATGGCAAATGGTGTGGTATGAAATTATATTTATTGTATTTGCAACATGGAGCAACATAGAGTAGTCCTCTGTAGCTCTGATGGTAGAGCATGGCTCTTTCCGGAACCACCCATATGTAGCAAATGTATGCATGAATGACTGTAAGTGGCTTTGGCATATATGCTTAAAGTGGATCTGACAGCGTTTTAAGTACTTTGCAGATAAAAAAACGGTTTTAAAAAATAGGTTATATTTGACTCGAAATTCCATGACGTACAGTAAGGCATTGTTGGCAGAATAGATGGATGCAGTTCAATGCATGATTAATATAATTCACCAATACATTTCTTGGTAGCCCAAAAAATATTGCTATCAGGTTGTAAATCACAGCTGGCCTGATACATTGTTTGCTGCCACAACCCATTCGGGACGCACGTTTCAGTTTCAATATATCTATATTTTGAACATAAAATGGATGACTGTAACTATAAGGCTGGGAATGTCAATACAATTAAACTTGCAAGGGCAATCACCACGTCATTCATAACGTGGCAAATAGGCTAGCGCACATGTGTCAAACACAAGGCCCGCTGGCAAAATAGGACACACAATCGAGTATAAATGAGTCAACAGTTGGGTCATCTACGTTATTTTATTTGTTATTTTTTCATTAACAATTACTTTACAACACATACAACATATCACACTAACCAAACAACAATTAACAAAACACCACATATAAACACATGACAACATTGTTCTCTCCTATTTTGACTAACATTTCTATACTTTCCTTTCTTTGCAAATCACACAGAGTCATCTACTTCATGAAATTACAGCCTGATGCGCTCGCATCAGTGAATTCAACTTAAATTGTGCTGCTTTCGTGTGTCCCATTTTCAGCGCGCCACGAGGGAAAGTGTACAGACACATGCCATAATCCTAGCTAGGCTACTAAAATGTTGCAGTCTGGCTTCGGTTTTTAAAGCTTGACAATTAATAACGAAAAAACTAAACCTGCAACAAAACACCATGCAAAAGAGAAACCTGTAGGCCTATTACGGCAACATTTGAGCCAGTGGCGGTCGGTGCCATTTAAGATGAGGGAGGACGCTAACTTTTTTTATGAGCATGGCTTTATTTCTATTACAGCATATTTCATTCACCCAGTTCAATGTAACATCGATAGGTTTAGGCTACTACATGATACTCGAATTTTCCCTATACCCATCGAGGTTGCTACAACCTAGCCTATGAATGAAAGTTTACAATGTAGGTGCACACAGGATGAGAGAAAGATTTGCAGTGACAGACAATGAAACATGGACAGACAGTGACACAATCAATACCACCTTGCACACTCTTGCCTGCATCTAGCTGACCTAGGGTGTAATCATTAGTCCAACAGTTGCAAACTAGAGTTTCTATTGGACAAATGTAGGTTTGTTTTTCCCTGTTTCGTTCCGTTTGCTTCCGTTTAAGAATTGTTTTTCAACAGAATTGGCAGAATGCACGCTCCTCCTCTCACCTTTTCCCTTCGCTTGTGGACTTCAATGCACAACACATCAGCTGTCTGTGACCAGGGCGAATAAACCTTTCCAAACGTTCATATCATAACCGCTACACACTGCCTACATCTTTGTCACCATATTAGCTAAAGTAACGTTATAGTCAACATAGCTAATAGAACTAACGTGTTAGTAAACCTGCTACAATCATCCAGTTACACACCAGCGGGTCCCTGTGGCAATAAATTAGTCAAACCAAAAGCTTACCTTGACATGGAAGAGTTCCAGTGTTGGATAGTCATAGCCAGCTAGCTAACATAGCATCCCTCAGTTTGAGCCGGGTGTTTTAATAGGCTAAACTAGCTAGCTGCATTTGCTACCAATAAGTGAAAGTGATTTTCTTTTAATTAAAAAATATAGCTAGCTCTCTCTCTCTCTTGCTCCTCCTTCATTTTTCGAAGAAATTAATTTGTTCAGAACTGTTAAACTATTGTCTTTCTCTCTCTGAGTCAACTATTCACCACATTTTATGCACTGCAGTGCTAGCTAGCTGTATATTATGCTTTGAGCACTAGATTCATTCTCTGATCCTTTGATTTGGTGGACAACATGTCAGTTCATGCTGCAAGAGCTCTGATTGGTTGGAGGATGTCTTCCGGAAGTTGTAATAATTACTGTGCAAGTCTATGGGAAGGGGGTGAGAACCCCATTTTGTATTGAAGTCAATGTACCCAGAGGAGGACGGAAACTAGCTGTCCTCCGGCTACACCATGGTGCTACCCTACAGAGTGCTGTTGAAGCTACTGTAGACCTTCATTGCGAAACAGTGTGTTGTAATCAATTATTTGGTGGCAAGTGAATATATTTTGTTTAAACAGGATAACTTTTTAAATGTTTTACTATTGGTCCTCATCTTCCTCCTCTGAGGAGTCTCCACTGATTTGAGCAGTAGCCTAGGTTGGCTACTTGTCACGACTTCCGCCGAGGCTGCCTCCCGTCCTTGTTCGGGCAGGCTTCGGCATTTGTCGTCACCGGCTTACTAGCCACTGCCGCTCCATTATTCATCATTCCATTTGTCTTGTCTTGTCAATCACACACACCTGGTTCTTATCCCCTCATTAGTCTGTGTATAAGTGTTCCCTCTGCCCCCCTTGTCCTTGTGGGTGATTGTTTATTTGTGAGAGTAGTGTAGCTAGGTGGAGCTACTCGTACCTTGTTATTGCCGGGGTAGATATTTCCCCTGCGCCTGTTATTGCTGGAGCTACCGTTACCTTGTATTGCCAGGGTAGATTTTCCCCTCTGCCTGTTTCGTTTGTCGCTATTCCAGCGCTATTTGTGTACGACGGAATAAACTCTGCCTTCGGTGATTACCCTCCTGCGTCTGACTCCTATCTCACTCATCACACTACTCAACTACAATAGCTAAATTTTGAGAGCACCTTACAGCAATGCTGCTTTCAACCGCACCAGTGATCCATGCAGTGCAAAAAAAAAGAAAAACGTGTTTTAAGTTTAAATGTTACAACAACCTATAGCTAAGTTTTGGCGTTGAACAATTTGGTGTTATTAAACACTTTTTGATTAGGATCGCAGCATATTATGCACATCTGCAAGCATAGCAGCAAAGGCTGGACAAATATTATTTATCTCTTTTATTTTAATATGTTAAAATGCTATATACAGCACCCTATGTACTTAAGTGGACATTATAAAGGGCCACATTTTTTTAAATAAAACAATGGCCAGTTTGGGTCGCAGTTACACAGTGTTTTGTAAAAACAAATAGGCTATGTCTGGTCTGCGAATTCGTTGTTTTTTTCAATATGGTCCGTGCGCTGATTGAGTGTGACACCCCTGGGCTAGCGTATCTATTTACATACCTAGCTATTTATTTAGCAAGCTAAAAACACGGAGCCTAATGTTAGCTAGCTAAGAGGCACTGAGATTGAAGGTAGGCCTTGAAATACATCCATAGGTACACCTCTAATTGACTCAAATCATGTCAATTAGCCAATCAGAAGCTTCTAAAACCATGACATCATTTTCTGGAAATTTCCAAACTGTTTAAAGGCACAGTCAACTTAGTGTATGTAAACTTCTGACCCACTGGAATTGTGATACAGTGAATTATAAGTGAAATAATCTGTCTGTAAACAATTGTGTGGAGTGGTTGAAAAACAAGTTTTAATGACTCCAACCTAAGTGTATGTAAACTTCTGACTTAAACTGTACATCATATAAATAAGGGAAGTTTGTGTGGGCATTTGTTATCTAGTTTAAAGTCCTCATTATTGTACTTTTGGAGTGGTTTTAGAATTATTTACTAAACTGTTCTCTTTTCCTGGATATCCATGCTCTTGACGGTTTACACCTCAAATTAGCAGACCTACAGGTGGGTAGATATCCAGAAAGACGGATGGACTACCCTGATGTAAATACAGTACAAAACAAGTCAGTCTGATTACACAGATCAGGTCAAATAGTTTCATTAGGGAGATAAACAAGAATACAAGGTAGTCTCTGTAACCTTCCTCAAAATAAGAAAAGCACAGTGTAAAGGAAACATTCTGATGAAGTACTGAACTGATTTCACCCAAATAAATGGAATATTGCAGTGGTGAAATGGCAGCAGTTGTGTGCTGTAAGGTGCAGGAGTCTCCCTGCTATTCATGCAGGTGCCCCAGCGAGGTTGTCCGGAGACCCTGGGATCAAATATCAGTCCAGATAGACGGGAAGCAGCCAGCTCCAGCACCTCTCCCTTTCATCAAAGGACAGCTCTTGCAATTTAGCCTGTAATGATGAGAAAAAAAAGCAACATGTAAATACAGACTGCAGTACCACAGGTGAAAGCTTTTTACTAACCATCTCGGCCAGCCTCTCTTCTTGCAGTCGGGCAGGCCTTTCAAGGTCTTCCTGTCCAATTCTTTCTGCAGCCCTGCTGTCACGATCGTCTATGTCGTCCAAGTATGACCAAGGCGCAACGTGTCCAAGAAACATGACTTTATTTAGCAAAGTAACCAAAATCCAAAACAAAAGACGACTCAATGAAGTCCACGGTACACAGACCGAAAACGGAACAAAAACCCACAAAACCAAGGAGAAACCACACAGTATAAATATGGCTCCCAATCAGAGATAACGAGCCGACAGCTGACACTTCGTTACCTCCGATTGGGAGTCATATGACTAATCAAGCACAATCACCAAACATAGAAATCAACAACCTAGACACCCCAACATAGAAATACACCAAAACAAATGAAAATGAACAACCCTGGCTCAAATATCAAAGTCCATGGAGCCAGAGTGTCACAGTACCCCCCTAAAGGTGCGAACTCCGGGCGCACCAACATAGGGACTAGGGGAGGGTCTGGGTGGGCGTCTGTCCACGGTGGCGGCTCTGGCCCCGGTCGTGATCCCCACCCCACCACAGTCACAACCTGCTTCAGTAGCCTCCTCCCAATGACCACCCTCCAACTAACCCCACCTGGACTAAGGGGCAACACCGGACTAAGGGGCAGCACCGGACTAAGGGGCAGCACCGGGATAAGGGACAGTACCTGACTAAGGGGCAGCACCGGACTGAGGGGCAGCTCCGGACTGAATGGCGGATCCTGGCTGGCTGGCTCTGGCGGATCCTGGCTGGCTGGCGGATCCGGGCTGGACGGCTCTGGCGGATCCTGGCTGGACGGCTCTGGCGGATCCTGGCTGGACGGCTCTGGCGGATCCTGGCTGGACGGCTCATGGCCGGCTGACGGATCTGGCTGCTCATGGCTGGCTGACGGATCTGGCTGCTCATGGCTGGCTGACGGATCTGGCTGTTCATGGCTGGCTGACGGATCTGGCTGCTCATGGCTGGCGGAAGGCTCTGGCTGATCCTGTCTGGCGGACAGCTCTGGCTGATCCTGTCTGGCGGAAGGCTCTGGCTGATCCTGTCTGGCGGAAGGCTCTGGCTGATCCTGTCTGGCGGAAGGCTCTGGCTGATCCTGTCTGGCGGAAGGCTCTGGCTGATCCTGTCTGGCGGAAGGCTCTGGCTGCTCCTGTCTGGCGGAGAGCTCTAGCGGCTCCCGGTCTGGCGGACGGCTCTGAAGGCTCATGGCAGACGGGCGGCTTTGCAGGCTCAGTACAGACGGGCAGTTCCTGCGGCGCTTGGCAGACGGACAGTTCAGACGAGCGTTGGGCAGACGGGCAGTTCAGACAGCGTTGGGCAGACGGACAGTTCAGGCCCCGTTGGGCAGACGGGCAGTTCAGACGGCGTTGGGCAGACGGACAGTTCAGGCCCCGTTGGGCAGACGGCAGACTCTGGCTGTCTGAGGCGCATCGTAGGCCTGGTGCGTGGTGCCGGAACAGGAGGTACCGGGCTGAGGACACGCATCTCAGGGCTAGTGCGGGGAGAAGCAACAGGGCATGCTGGACCCTGGGGACGCACCGTAGGCCTGATGCGTGGTGCCGGAACTGGAGGTACCGGGCTGAGGACACGCATCTCAGGGCTAGTGCGGAGAGAAGCAACAGGGCATGCTGGACCCTGGGGACGCACCGTAGGCCTGATGCGTGGTGCCGGAACTGGAGGTACCGGGCTGAGGACACGCCTCTCAGGGCTAGTGCGGGGAGCAGGAACAGGGCATACTGGACCCTGGGGACGCACCGTAGGCCTGATGCGTGGTGCCGGAACTGGAGGTACCGGGCTGAGGACACGCATCTCAGGGCTAGTGCGGGAAGCAGGAACAGGACGCACAGGACTCGGGGAACACACAGGAGGCTTAGTGCGTGGTGTAGGCACTGGTGGTACTGGACTGGAGACAGGAGGTGGTGCCGGAAATACCGGACCGTGCAGGCGTACTGGCTCCCTTGAGCACTGAGCCTGACCAACCTTACCTGGTTGTATGCTCCCCGTCGCCCTGACCAGTACAGGGAGGTGGAATAACCCGCACCGGGCTATGTAGGCGAACCGGGGACACCATGCGTAAGGCTGGTGCCATGTAAGCCGGCCCGAGGAGACGCACTGGTGACCGGATGCGTGGGGCCGGCCTCATGACATCTGGCTCAATGCTCAGTCTAGCCCGGCCGATACGTGGGCCGGAATGTACCGAACCGGGCTATGCCTGCGTACAGGAGACACCATGCGCTCTACTGCGTAACACGGTGTCTGCCCGTACTCTCGCTCTCCACGGTCAGTCCAGGGAGTAGGCGCAGGTCTCCTACCTGACTTCGCCACACTCCCTTCTAGCCCCCCAAGAAATTTTTGGGTAGTACTCTCGGGCTTCCAGCCTTGCCTCCGTGCTGCCTCCTCATATCGCCGCCTCTCGGCTTTAGCTGCCTCCCCGCTCTTCCCGAGGACGGCGATATTCTCCCGGTTGATCCCAAGGCCCCTCACCATCCAGAATCTCCTCCCATGTCCATGAATCCTTTATGGGAGTCCATAAATCCTGTGTAGGTAGGTCCTGTTGCCGCTTGACACGCTGCTTGGTCTTTTTGTGGTGGGTTTTTCTGTCACGATCGTCTATGTCGTCCAAGTATGACCAAGGCGCAACGTGTCCAAGAAACATGACTTTATTTAGCAAAGTAACCAAAATCCAAAACAAAAGACAACTCAATGAAGTCCACGGTACACAGACCGAAAACGGAACAAAAACCCACAAAACCAAGGAGAAACCACACAGTATAAATATGGCTCCCAATCAGAGATAACGAGCCGACAGCTGACACTCGTTACCTCCGATTGGGAGTCATATGACTAATCAAGCACAATCACCAAACATAGAAATCAACAACCTAGACACCCCAACATAGAAATACACCCAAACAAATGAAAATGAACAACCCTGGCTCAAATATCAAAGTCCATGGAGCCAGAGTGTCACACCTGCTTGTGCCCCTGGACGGTCTGTGGCTCATCAAAACTGGAAACCTACAGAAAAAATATGTACACAATACTTATTAGGATTGTATTGTAGTGTTCACTACATGGTCTTTTTTGTATAGCCAAACAAGGATTTTCATGCAGAAGAGTCGACACTTCTACAATCCATACACAACATCTTCTCTCGAGAATCAATAGGCGATCCCAGTAATGTTATTAGCTAGCTAGTATAGCTAAGAGTCAGAAGGGCAAAGGATTGAATGCATACCAAAGCCAAGTTTATTTTCCATGAATCCAGAGCTATCATAGTCAAAATTCCACTTCTACAATTAATACACATCTTCATAGCCATAGCTTTCGACAATCAAGGAGACAACCCAGTAATGTTATTGGCTAGCTAGCTAGTATAGGGGTCAGAGAAGGACAAAGGACTTGCCAAAGCCAAGGTCATTTTTCATGAATGTAGAGCTATGATAGTAAAAATGCATTATTTTACACTGCTTTTTTTTATGCAAGTGTGATAACTAATGTACTAAAGCTATCATCATATTGCTATCTTCTACCAGACAGGGAAACCGTCTTGTAGCTAGCTAGCTAGCTATTTTGACATTGTTAACGCTACCTTTCTGGCTGACAACGTGAATATTATAACATGTATAACAGTTTTTGTACCTGTTCTGAAGACATTGTTGCTAAAATGGAATTGAGTTATGTTCAATCTTGTCCGTAACTGTTATCACATCGGCATCCACAGTCTCAAATTTCCAGACTCTGTTGGGTTGTCACTAGTTACCACAGCCACAAAGTCAGAATTGGTTACACTGGGTTTCCAGTTGATAACACATCAACAAAGTCTCAGAGCGGATGTTGATGCTACGTCATCCCAGCGGTGACTACCAATGAGAGCTGGGGTTTCTGGGATATCGTATTAAAATCTAGAAAAAAATACTGCATTCTTGCCAGAGGGGTCTTCAAAAAAACCTGTACACACATAGTTACACAGTGCAGGTTTAATTGCAGATATTATTATAGTACAGTAGATAGGCTATATACTATAACAGAACCCTAAAAACAGTCCTCCTTATGCCCTTGTCTCAGACAATGTGAAGTAAAAATAAGACATTTACTCAAATGACTTATTTATATGAATTCCCTTTTCATCGAGCCATGTATGTCTCCAACACAGTTTACGGGATGTTTTGGACCCAATTGATGATCTTTTGTCATCTTTTGCTAACTTTATCTCCTCTTGTCAATGCACAGAAAAATATGAAAAAGAAACAGAAGAAAACGAAGAAGAAGAATGTCGAAAGAATACAATCTGCTCAACACATTCAAATCAAATCAAATTTTATTTGCCACATGCGCCGAATACAACAGGTGTAGACATTACAGTGAAATGCTTCACGGACTAACCTTATCATAAAAAATCTTCAGTAATAATATTGAGTTTGTGATAGATCTGCATCAGAGGCAGGCTATGCCGTCATTAAATATGGAAGATGTGACAAATCGAGTAGGTGGCAGAGTGTATATGATATGAAAAACAGGCTTCTTCACACTCTCCTGCAACCCAATCTCACTCCGGGCTTTTCTCCATTAATATTAGTGAAGCTGTGTGTGTGAAGATTGAGATGCAAATTTGTCTAACCCCTATCTAATTCCCTATACGCTCCTGGACACTAAACTACAAATGGAAAGGATTCCCCCCTGCTGCATACACTCACATAATAGTTGAATGGTAGTCAATGTCTGTGCCTGTATGGGCATCTAATTAGCATAATAATAAAAAATCCCCATAAAAATCTGTCTGTTTAAGATTGAGATATCTGTTTTTTCAATGGGCTACGTCTCAATCCACCGCATCGGCAGATGTCGGCCTTCCACATCTCCAGTGGAAGGTGGCAGAGCCAAAGATGGTGAATGAATGAAGATAGGTCACTCAGGCCGTTTACTATTGAAAAAGACATTGTAGAGTTCCCGTCTACTTAACTGGGTGTGTCTCCCATAGACACCAATGTAATAGCAGCTGGGTCTGGTCTGCCTAGTTCATTGACTTTCATTGAACCAGAAAAAAAATGAAAAAAACTGTGGGGTGTCTGGCTTCCTCTTCCATCTCTGGCAGAGCAACAGCGGTGTTTATCAGACAAGGAGACATCCCGAAAATCGGTCTTCTCACATACAACACCATTAAAAATGTTGCTACATAAAACCAAATCGAGCCGGTTGGTCACAGGGGTCCTACAATTCAAAAGGCTTAGACTTTTAGGGGTTAATGTAAGTTTAAAACCAAAAAGTACAGAGTTGACGTTTTAGGGAGTTTTAGCTGAATGGATAACTTCCAAAGGCACTTAGGAATTCATTACAAAACAATCACTACCTGGCACTCCCACCTGTGAGGAGGGGAGTCTATCCAGTAGAAGCAGATTTTTACAGTATCCAAAACCATTCTGTAATATTATTTGACCATTGAAAAAGAGCTACCGCATAACACAATATAACTGCAATGTGGACTTGATTGAATTGAGTTTGAAAAGTAAATGATCAGACATTTTACATTGGTCAAAGAAGTATGGTAGTTAAACAATATTATATTTTATATACAGTTGAAGTCGGAAGTTTACATACACCTTAGCCAAATACATTTAAACTCATTCTTTCACAATTTCTGACATTTAATCCTAGTACAAATTCCCTGTCTTTGGTCAGTTAGGATCACCACTTTATTTTAAGAATGTGAAATGTCAGAATAATAGTAGAGAGAATGATGTATTTCAGCTTTTATTTCTTTCATCATATTCCCAGTGGGTCAGAAGTTTACATACACTCAATTAGTATTTGGTAGCATTGCCTTTCAATTGTGTAACTTGGGTCAAACGTTTCAGGAAGCCTTCCACAAGCTTCCCACAATAAGTTGGGTGAATTTTGGCCCATTCGTCCTGACAGAGCTGGTGTAACTGAGGCAGGTTTGTAGGCCTCCTTGCTCGCACACGCTTTTTCAGTTTTGCCCACACATTTTCTATAGGATTGAGGTCAGGGCTTTATGATGGCCACTCCAATACCTTGACTTTGTTGTCCTTAAGCCATTTTGCCACAACTTTGGAAGTATGCTTGGGGTCATTGTCCATTTGGAAGACCCATTTGCGACCAAGCTTTAACTTCCTGACTGATGTCTTGAGATGTTGCTTCAATATATCCACATAATTTTCCTTCCTCATGATGCCATCTATTTTGTGAAGTGCACCAGTCCCTCCTGCAGCAAAGCACCCCCACAGCATGATGCTGCCACCCCCATGCTTCACGGTTGGGATGGTGTTCTTCGGCTTGCAAGCCTTCCCCTTTTTCCTCCAAACATAACGATGGTCATTATGGCCAAACAGTTCTATTTTTGTTTCATCAGACCAGAGGACATTTCTCCAAAAAGTACGATCTTTGTCCCCATGTGCAGTTGCAAACCGTATGTTTTATGTTGGTTTTGGAGCAGTGGCTTCTTCCTTGCTGAGCGGCCTTTCAGGTTATGTCGATATAGGACTCGTTTTACTGTGGATATAGATTTTTTTAAATGTATTTCACCTTTATTTAACCAGGTAAGCCAGTTGAGAACAAGTTCTCATTTACAACTGCGACCTGGCCAAGATAAAGCAAAGCAGTGCGATAAAAACAACAACACAGAGTTACATATGGGGTAAAACAAAACATAAAGTCAAAAATACACCAGAAAATATATATACAGTGTGTGCAAATGTAGCAAGTTATGGAGGTAAGGCAATAAATAGGCCTTAGTGCAAAATAAATTACAATTAGTATTAACACTGGAATGATAGATGTGCAAGAGATGATGTGCAAATAGAGATACTGGGGTGCAAATGAGCAAAATAAATAACAATATGGGGATGAGGTAGTTGGGTGGGCTAATTTCAGATGGGCTGTGTACAGGTGCAGTGATCGATAAGGTGCTCTGACAACTGATACTTAAAGTTAGTGAGGGAGATAAGAGTCTCCAGCTTCAGAGATCTTTGCAATTCGTTCCAGTCATTGGCAGCAGAGAACTGGAAGGAATGGCGGCCAAAGGAGGTGTTGGCTTTGGGGATGACCAGTGAGATATACCTGCTGGAGCGCATACTACGGGTGGGTGTTGCTATGGTGACCAATGAGCTAAGATAAGGCAGGGATTTGCCTAGCAGTGATTTATAGATGGCCTGGAGCCAGTGGGTTTGGCGACGAATACGTAGTGAGGACCAGCCAACAAGGTCACAGTGGTGGGTAGTATATGGGGCTTTGGTGACAAAACGGATGGCACTGTGATAGACTACATCCAATTTACTGAGTAGAGTGTTGGAGGCTATTTTGTAAATGACATCGCCGAAGTCAAGGATCGGTAGGATAGTCAGTAAGAGACTTTTGTACCTGTACCTGAATCATCCCAAACCATCTCAATTTGGTTGAGGATGGGGGATTGTGGAGGCCAGGTCATCTGTTGCAGCACTCCATCACTCTCCTTCTTGGTAAAATAGCCCTTACACAACCTGGAGGTGTGTTGGGTCATTGTCCTGTTGAAAAACAAATGATAGTCCCACTAAGCCCAAACCTGATGGGATGGCGTATCGCTGCAGAATGCTGTGGTAGCCATGCTGGTTAAGTATGCCTTGAATTCTAAATAAATCACAGACAGTGTCACCAGCAAGGCACCCCCACACCATAACACCTCCTCCTCCATGCTTTTACAGTGGGAAATACACATGCAGAGATCATCCGTTCACCCACACCACATCTCACAAAAAATCTCAAATTTGTGCTACAGACCAAAGGTCAAATTTCCACCGGTCTAATGTCCATTGCTCGTGTTTCTTGGCCCAAGCAGGTCTCTTTTTCTTATTGGTGTCCTTTAGTAGTGGTTTCTTTGCAGCAATTCGACCATGAAGGCCTGATTCATACAGTCTCCTCTGAACCGTTGATGTTGAGATGTGTCTGTTACTTGAACTCTGTGAAGCATTTATTTGGGCTGCAATCTGAGGTGCAGTTAATTGCCGATTTCTGAGGCTGGTAACTCTAATGAACTTATCCTCTGCAGCAGAGGTAACTCTGGGTCTTCCTTTCTTGTGGCGGTCCTCATTAGAGCCAGTTGCTTGATGGTTTTTGCGACTGCACTTCAAGAAACTTTAAAAGTTCTTGAAATTGTCCAACTGACCTTCATGTCTTAAAGTAATGATGGCCTGTCATTTCTCTTTGCTTATTTGAGCTGTTCTTGCCATAATATGGACTTGGTCTTTTACCAAATAGGGCTATCTTCTGTATACCAACCCTACCTTGTCACAACACAACTGATAGGCATTCAATTAAGAAAGAAAGAAATTCCACAAATTAACTTTTAACAAGGCACACCTGTTAATTGAAATGTGTTCCAGGTTACTACCTCATGAAGCTAGTTGAGAGAATGCCAAGAGTTTGCAAAGCTGTCGTCAAGGCAAAGGGTGGCTATTTTGAAGAATCTAACATTTGATTTGTTTAACACTTTTTTGGTTACTACATGATTCCATATTTGTTATTTCATAGTTGTATTATTCTACAATGTAGAAAATAGTAAAAATTAAGAAAAACCCTGGAATGAGTACGTGTGTCCAAACTTGTGACTGGTACTGTATATTTAAAAAAATTAATAAAATAAAAAATGGGCTTTTTGGTCTTAATTTAAGGAGACGGTTAGGCATAAGGTTCGCAGTGTGGTTAGGGTTAGGTTTAAAAACACATTTTAAGAAGAGACATTGTAGAAATAGGCGGCCTGTATGATTTTGTGGCTGTGGGAACTACTGACGACCTACTGTAGAAAGGGATTGACCCGAGTTACTGCCCTGATGACACAGACGGCTTCATCAACAACGATAATGTGTGTTATGTGAAAAGTTGTATTAAAAAATACCCGTTTTGATAAACTGGTAGGTTAATTAGCCAGCCAAGCAGATACAAGTAGTGGAGTCATTTAGGTTGTGAAGTGCATTATCAAAAAGCTTTGTCCTTTCTTTATATAAAAATGCAATTTACCACTTGGCTGTCTATTGTATCACCCTGTCACAGGCCCTCCCAGTCAACACCACCTCATAAGATGAGAATACACATTGTTCATGAGGATTGCCTGCTGCAGTTGTTCGAGAGATTTGCAACCAAACATGAAACATAGAGAAGACCAACAAGGGGACCCTCAGCATCACGCAGACATGACCTCGCTGTGAGCATTCCTATAAATGGAACAGGGAGGACACTTGAATCAGGTTGGTGACATTTGACCTGGTCCCAATTCACCTTCATAACCTAGACTGGTGGAACCACATATCATGATATCTGAAGTGAAATTGAAAGGTGAATGCAGGCGATCAGGTTGGTTCCACCATGCTAATCATAACCACCATTGATAATGTAATCAGTGCTCTGTGTGTGTGTTTGACTGACCAGTATCTTTGATGAGGGGCCAGGAGCTGATCTATGCTGCCATGCCCATTAATGGGGAGCTGGCAAAGACCTTGCCTCCAGCCTCACCTCTTGCCTGCTCACCAACGGTCGTTGATGAGGAGACCAGAATTAAGTAGGTTTAGTCTGACCTGTGCAAACTTCAACAGTACTGTATATGTTTGTTTGTCAGATATCACCTATCATAACTGCAATTGGTAATAGAACAGTGACTGTGTATGTGTTCACATATGCATCTATGGAGCCAGCACATGGAGACTTGCAAGATGATGTCTTGAAGTCCAGACTGACCGGGCTTGATACTGATGCCTCTAAATGGAGAGAGACCTGGCACTTGACATAAACATTTCACAAGACAACTTTTACTTGTATTGTCTTTTTTAAATTATTGTATTAAATGGTATCAGTCAATATGGGGAGGGAGAAAACCTGTGTATTCTGCACCAGGATCAGGGAACTCCTGTTGTATATGGGACACCACACAGGAAGGTATGACCACTCTGACATGTTTGCCAAGGTAGCCTCATTACCATCAGTCAAAATGCCGATAGGCACAGTATCTGTATCGGCTGGGGAATGACAATGAAAGGTGAAAGGTGCACGTTGTTATATTAGCAGAACACTGCTTCTATGGTATTATGTAAAGAATTGTTGTTTCTACATGGACCTGTTACTACATTTGAAAGTTATCAAAACAATTTGTTTAGAATATCTACATCAATTCAGCAATTGCATTTCTCATATTACCTATTCAAAGCTTCCTCCGGCATCTCACCATACATCTGCCTGTAGTTATTGAACTCAACCTGCAGGAGGTTTGTTGTGATTGAGTCGGAAACAGCTGTGGGCAAGGTTCTGACAGATGGGTGTGTCTTGGTGATGGCAAGGACACACCCAAGAAACACCCACATCAAACCACACCCCCAAGCCAACTTACATTTGGCTTGTGTCATGGCCACCAGTTTTTCTTGAGGAGCAAGCCAAAAAATAAGGCCAAATCAACGGTTGCAGGTAAAACCTATACCTCTATCTCTTATTATGTTCCTTCATTCATTCACGCACATTGTTCAAAGAAAAACGATAGATGTAAATGCACATGATTTACTTAGTCCTAGTCAATTATCAACAAAAAAGGCTAATAAATAGCCTAATGCATGGCTGGCTACTACTGCCTGCATTTATTCCAGACACAGATTTAGATGAAGGTAGATACAATCGTAGGAAAAATATAGTTTAGAAAGCAAATGGCTATTGATGAAAAGAGAAGACAAAGAAAACACTAATCTGCCTCTAGTTTTCGTAATTCTTAACTCCCAATTGAGCGAACAGTAGCCTATCTTATTGGCACCAGCGGAGAGCATCAGCCATACCCCCAGGAATTCCAAGTTGGAAATTCGGGCATCTTTCTAGAGCTCCGACTTTCCGACTTGAAGTCATGATTTGACCTCGTTTTAGTCCGAGTTCCCAGTTGTCTTGAAAGCACCATATGCACACACTGGACTCTACCAACACACTCACACATACAGTACCTACACTGAGACCCCAACACACACATACACATGCATAGTGATGTCACACTCACACTAACACACACACACTGCTGTCTACAGTATTATCTAAACTGTTGCCTAGTCACTTTACCCCTACTATATGTACATAGCTACCTCAATTACTTCATATAACCCTGCACATCGACTCGGTACTGCTAATCCCTGTATATAGCCATGTTATTTTTTATCATTATTGTTATTTACTGTGTATTTATTCACTATTTCTATTACATTTGTTTCATCTTATCTTTAACTCTGCATTTTTGGAAAATGACCCGTAAGTAAGCTTCACTGTTGTTTACGAAGCATGTGAGAAATAACATTTGATTTGATTTATTATAAAGTTGCAATTTTATGGTGAAAAAAATAGCTTCCCCAAACTTTAAACACTGTATGCGCCGTTCCACAAGTAAATTAGATGAGGTTGAGTAGTGGTTGACATTGTATATGCCGTTCCACAGACCTTTAAACCTAATATTGCGGTGATAATTAATATCTGGGGTCTTTTTTGTTTTAGCTGTTCCCCAAATAGTTTTTAAATTGTGTAGAAATGCAGTAAATGAGCATCAACTTAAAAAACATTCACATACCCCACTTTGCCATAACCTAGGTTTAGCTGAACTGATGCCACTGGTCTTGATCTTGAAGAAGCTGACACAAATGCGCCATCAAACTTTAATGATGAGACAAACTGCATAAATTATCAGGGGATATAAAATAGATAATAAGGGGAGGGGAATTGGCACCTCCACTCACTAGGCTACATCATGGCCGCTCTGCTTGATCCTCTACCCAGCAGCCCCCTTGCTAAAGTACAGGAGCCAATTAGAGTACAGGTGGATGGTTATCAAAATAAAAGTCCTGCAACACATATGCCACATCTTATTCCCGTCCCACACTATGTTTGTGTGCATTGAGGAGATATTCATGTTTTGAATTCAAGCACAGTACTGTATGTGTCTGAAAGGATGGAATACCAGCCTTATCTTGATAGCGAGGCTGCAAATCGACTCGACTCTGAGGGAAAATGAAAATCATACTCCAAATGTCAGGCGACTCAAATGTACATCAGACAAAATGAATTATTCATGTCAAATAAGCAGCATAACTTATTTATATGTAGATAGAAACCTTGGGGGAAAATGAATGGTTCAATGCTATCTCTTAAGTGTTGCTCGAGTGGCTCTTTATGTAATCCAGAAATCACATTACTGTCCTATTGCTTGGGTTTGCATTAGAATGATTGTTGCCAGGTGAAACTTGGTGACGGACGTGGTTGAATAGATGATCAGAGGTGCGTTCAATGGTCAAGGTTACTTTCTGAGATGGAACATTTCAAATGAATCTTTCATTTGTTTTCACTATCCAAGTATTTCCTATTGAGTGTATAAGGTCCCTTTCTGTTTATACTGTATATACTGAACAAAAATATAAATGCAACATGCAACAATTTCAAAGATTTTACTCAGTCACAGTTCATATGAGGAAATCAGTCAATCTAAATAAATTCATCAGGCCTTAATCTATGGATTTCACATGAATTCCCAGTCGTCACAGATATATATATATATATATATATATATATATATAAATGGGCCTCAGGATCCCGTCACTGTATTTTTGTGCATTCAAATTGCCATCGATAAAATGCAATTGTGTTCGTTGTCTATAGCTTATGCCTGCCCATACCATAACCCCAAAGCCACCATGGGGCACTCTGTTCACAGCGTTGACATCAGCAAACCGCTCGCCCACATCAGCAAACACAGGCCCAGGTGGATGTACTGCTAAATTCTTTAAAACGATGTTGGAGGCGGCTCATGGTAGAAAAATGAACATTAAATTCTCTGGCAGTAGCTCTGGTGGACATTCCTGCAGTCAGCATGCCAATTGCACGCTCCCTCAAAACTGGAGACATCTGTGGCATTGTGTTGTGTGACAAAACTGCACATTTTAGGGTGGCCTTTTATTGTCCCCAGCACAAGGTGCACCTGTGTAATGATCATGCTGTTTTATCAGCTTCTTGATATGCCACACCTGTCAAGTGGATGGATTATCTTGGCAAAGGAGAAAAGCTCACTAACAGGGATGTAAACACATTTGTGCACAGAATTTGAGAGAGCTTTCTGGAATCTTTTATTTCAGCTCATGAAATATTGGACCAACACTTTACATGTTGCGTTAATGTTTTTGTTCAGTGTATCTTCATGCCTCTAGACAGTTTTTTGACATATGTCTCATAAACTGCCATGCTGGATACAATGTAATTCTTATGACAGAGTTATGTACTGTATGCTATATATCAGGCTGCCCCCATGTAAAGTGATAAAAATGGTTGTTCCACACTACTGTATGTCAGAGCAATTGCTGGCATGCACTGCCACAAATCAGACAGTGTCAAATGAATGCTTACTGGATTACTTGATTGCAATGTGGGAGTAATTAGACTTTTAATGATGGTCATATTGGCATTTAATGGAAATAAGATTGTAAGCAACCATAACCTTGAAATAAATTTATTTTAACTAACTTACTACAAGGAGATCATATTGCTAGTCCTAAAAAATCTAAATCAGAGCTTGTCAGTGCGCAAAAAACAATAACTCAAAGGGAATTCATTAAAGTCACTGACCCAAATAAATTAGCCGCTGGCCCAGAGTAACCAAGTACAGTGCCTTCAGAAAGTATTCAAACCCCTTGACGTATTCCACATCTTGTAGTGTTACAGTCTGAATTCAAAACGGAGTCAATTGCATTTTTTTCAACCATCTACACACAATACTCCAAAATGAAAAAGTACTTTTTTTGTTGTTGAAAGTTTAGCAAATTCATTGAAAATTATGCACAGAATTTCTCATTTACAGTGTATGTTTTCTCCATGGCCATTTTAATGCATCCAATGTTTTCTGTGGATGGCTTCATGCTCTTTATGACAGTCATCCACTCGCTTGGGTCCTCATCCTCGGCACTTGTCATCGCCGTGGACACAGTTGGTACAGGGTAAGGCTGTAACGAGTCTATCGTATTTGGTCATCCTGAAGAGTCCTCCGGAGGTTCCTAACTTCGAGCTCTATAAATCCACTGTGGGATGATGGATCATTAGAAGTGTTCCTAGACAAGGATTGAACAAAGGTGTATACTGTGCATTCGGAAAGTATTCAGACCTTTTGACTTTTTCCACATTTTGTTAAGTTACAGCCTTATTCTAAAATGGATTAAATAGTTTTCTACACACAATACCCCATAATGACAAAGCAAAAACAGTTTTTTATAAAAAACGGAAATATCTATTCAGACTCTTTACTAAGTACTTTGTTGAAGCGCTTACTGTCTCGATTACTGGTAGCGATTACTGTCTCGAGTCTTCTTGGGTATTACTCTACAAGCTTGACACACCTGTATTTCGGGGAGTTTCTCCCATTCTTCTCTACAGATCCTCTCAAGCGCTGTCATATTGGATGGGTAGCGTCGCTGCACAGATATTTTCAGGTCTCTCCAGAGATGTTAGATCGGGTTCAAGTCCGGGCTCTGGCTGGGCCACTCAAGGACATTCAGAGACTTGTCCCGAAGCCACTCCTGCGTTGTCTTGGCTGTGTGCTTAGGGACGTTGTCCTGTTGGAATGAGAACCTTCGCCCCCAGTCTGAGGTCCTGAGCGCTCTGGAGCAGGTTTCCATCAAGGAACTCGCTGTACTTTGCTCAGTTCATCTTTCCCTCGATCCTGACAAGTCTCCCAGTCCCTGCCGCTGAAAAACATCCCCACAGCATGATGCTGCCACCACCATGCTTCACCATAGGGATGGTGCCAGGTATCCTCCAGACGTGACGCTTGAAATTCAGGCCAAAGAGTTTAATCTTGGATTCATCAGACCAGATAATCTTGTTTCTCATGATCTGAGAGTCCTTTAGGTGCCTTTTGGCAAACTCCAAGCAGGCTGTCATGTGCCTTTTACTGAGGAGTGGCTTCCGTCTGGCCACTCTACCATAAAGGCCTGATTGGTGGAGTGCTGCAGAGATGGTTGTGCTTCTGCAAGGTTCTCCCATCTCCACAGAGGAACTCTGGAGCTCTGTCAGAGTGACCATCGGGTTCTTTGTCACCTCCTTGACCAAGGCCCTTCTCCCCCGATTGCTCAGTTTGGCCGGGCGGCCAGCTCTAGGAAGAGTCTTGGTGGTTCCAAACGTCTTCCATATAAGATTGATGGAGGCCACTGTGTTCTTTGGAACCTTCAATGCTGAAGAAATGTTTTGGTACCCTTCCCCAGATCTGTACCTCCACACAATCCTGTCACGGAGCTCTACGGACAATTCTTTCGACCTCATGGCTTGGTTTTTGCTCTGATATACACTGTCAACTGTGGGACCTTATATAGACAGGTGTGTGCCTTTCCAAATCATGTCAATTGAATTTACCACAGGTGGACTCCAATCAAGTTGTAGAAGCATCTCAAGGATGATCAATGGAAACAGGTTGCACCTGAGCTCAATTTCGAGTCTCATAGCAAAGGGTCTGAATACTTTCCGAATACACTGTAAATCATATGCATTCATTGAACATTAGCACCTCACTATTAAAGCTGCAAAACTGATATACAGTGGGGGGAAAAGTATTTAGTCAGCCACCAATTGTGCAAGTTCTCCCACTTAAAAAGATGAGAGAGGCCTGTAATTTTCATCATAGGTACACGTCAACTATGCCAGACAAATTGAGATTTTTTTTCTCCAGAAAATCACATTGTAGGATTTTTTTATGAATTTATTTGCAAATTATGGTGGAAAAAAAGTATTTGGTCACCTACAAACAAGCAAGATTTCTGGCTCTCACAGACCTGTAACTTCTTCTTTAAGAGGCTCCTCTGTCCTCCACTCATTACCTGTTTTAATGGCACCTGTTTGAACTTGTTATCAGTATAAAAGACACCTGTCCACAACCTCAAACAGTCACACTCCAAACTCCACTATGGCCAAGACCAAAGAGCTGTCAAAGGACACCAGAAACAAAATTGTAGACCTGCACCAGGCTGGGAAGACTGAATCTGCAGTAGGTAAGCAGCTTGGTTTGAAGAAATCAACTGTGGGAGCAATTATAAGGAAATGGAAGACATACAAGACCACTGATAATCTCCCTCGATCTGGGGCTCCACGCAAGATCTCACCCCGTGGGGTCAAAATGATCACAAGAACGGTGAGCAAAAATCCCAGAACCACACGGGGGGACCTAGTGAATGACCTGCAGAGAGCTGGGACCAAAGTAACAACGCCTACCATCAGTAACACACTACGCCGCCAGGGACTCAAATCCTGCAGTGCCAGACGTGTCCCCCTGCTTAAGCCACTACATGTCCAGGCCCGTCTGAAGTTTGCTAGAGTGCATTTGGATGATCCAGAAGAGGATTGGGAGAATGTCAGATGAAACCAAAATAGAACTTTTTGGTAAAAACTCAACTCGTCGTGTTTGGAGGACAAAGGATGCTGAGTTGCATCCAAAGAACACCATACCTACTGTGAAGCATGGGGGTGGAAACATCATGCTTTGGGGCTGTTTTTCTGCAAAGGGACCAGGACGACTGATCCGTGTAAAGGAAAGAATGAATGGGGCCATGTATCGTGAGCATGACAATGATCCCAAACACACCGCCCGGGCAACGAAGGAGTGGCTTCGTAAGAACCATTTCAAGGTCCTGGAGTGGCCTAGCCAGTCTCCAGATCTCAACCCCTTAGAAAATCTTTGGAGGGAGTTGAAAGTCCGTGTTGCCCTGCGACAGCCCCAAAACATCACTGCTCTAGAGGAGATCTGCATGGAGGAATGGGCCAAAATACCAGCAACAGTGTGTGAAAACCTTGTGAAGACTTACAGAAAACGTTTGACCTGTGTCATTGCCAACAAAGGGTATATCACAAAGTATTGAGAAACTTTTGTTATTGACCAAATACTTATTTTCCACCATAATTTGCAAATAAATTCATAAAAAATCCTACAATGTGATTTTCTGGAAAAAATATTCTCATTTTGTCTGTCATAGTTGACGTGTACCTATTATGAAAATTACAGGCCTCTCTCATCTTTTTAAGTGGGAGAACTTGCACAATTGGTGGCTGACTAAATACTTTTTTCCCCCACTGTAGATGAGAATGATAGAAATGCGAGTATAGATATATCTAAAATCTGTCAGGTCCAAAACTTACATAGAGCATGTTAAAATAGATCAATACAGATGAAAACATTCTCAAATCTATATAAGTGCAATTCAGCAATTAGGGCTTCACTAACAAATCCTTCATTCTGCCCCGGAAGATCTGAACCCTCAATGACAGGAAGACAGTGATCATGGCCAGAGTCAGCTTGTCAGCACTAGTTGGGTAACTGGAAAGAGCGAGAACACTGCAATGACCAAACCACTTCTGACTCCCAATAATTCACATTAACCTTCAGACCAGGGGATGCCCAAGCTTTTGGACTTCCAATAATTAGTTGCGGCACGCACTTCGGACAGCCCTGCTCTAAACAAATCAAAACTTTGAAGGCATGTTATGGCCAATCCTAAACTCAATGAAAACAGAGGTAGACACACACACACACATAGAGAGACATCAGACAGGTGCATCAGACAACTGGACAAACTGTTTGAGTCTGTGTATCTGTTGGCTGTGTGGTTGACTTTAAGATTTGAAATGTATCAACATCTTTGATGTCTGTTTTGGAGTCTGCATCAAGAAAGTCATTAAAGTATACATTGTGCAAGCCACTTGAGATTTGCTTGCGTCTATTATTTCAACAGCGTTTTTATTATTTTTTATTTTACCCTTATTTTACCAGGTAAGTTGACTGAGAACACATTCTCATTTACAACGACCTGGGGAATAGTTACAGTTATCCAGTTCATCATCAGCCTGAGGTAAATGGTGCTGAAATTCTAGCTGTTGAGATTGTGTGAATGATTAATATATGCATTTGAACACATATATAATTATACGTGATGGGAATGGTTTAATTACTTATTAATTCCTAATTACAATTTAGGGTCTAAATATCATGAAATTAAATGACTGTTGTGTCCCAAGAAAATCTCCAGCTTTCAGTGTATTTTGAAAATATGTGATCATTTTCTATCCAGTTGCAACAAAACAAGTTACATAATTATGCATGTTTTACCTAGCAAATGGAAGAGGCTGCAGTCAAGACCCTTGTGACAATATTCCAGGATGGCAGAGAGATTTGCAAGAAGATATTTCACATAAAGAGAACTTTACTTACAAACCCTGTCTCTCCACAAGATCACAGACACATATCTTCACGAGTAGCTTCCTGGATGCAAGGGACAGTGTGCCAGAAGTCTGTCAATATGCTTTGGGCCTTCTTTGAATCAGTGCTTAAAGTCCAGCATCAACTAGCCCTCCACCAACCTGGACAGGCAGAAAACAGAGTGAAACGTAAAACTATACTGAACAAAAATATAAACGCAACATGCAACAATTTCAAAGATTTTACTGAGTTACAGTTCATGTAAGGTAATCAGTCAATTGAAATAAATAAATTAGGCCCTAATCTATGGATTTCACATGACTGGGCAGGGGCGCAGCCATGGGTGGGCCTGGGAAGGCATAGGCCCACCCACTTCAGAGCCAGGTCACCCACTGGGGAGCCAGGCACAGCCAATCAGAAAGAGTTTTTCCCCCACAAAAGGGCTTCATTACAGACTGAAATACTTCATCCGCCATTTCACATTTTAAAATAAAATACAAGTTTGTTCACTTATGTAGTAATTTAGCCAGTAATGATCACCAAAACTGGGTAACCAGGTAGCTAGCTAGCAATTATTGTAACAGTTACTTTAGTTTGACTGTTAACATCCAGATGCTAACGTTAACATTAGCTGCTTAACGTTACTAGCAAAGTAGCTAGCTAACTAAGTTAACAAGAAGAAAAAACGTTGCTAATTATGTTAGCTAGCTAGTCATGTCACCCATGTCACTTTGCTAATGATGTCACCCATCACCATTAATTATAAATTCTAATGTTACTTGACAACAGTTATTTCCTAGTAGGTAACGTTAGCTAGCTAGTTTATTTTATTTTATTTTTATTTTTTTGGGGGTAGATCAGCTTAATATTGCAGATAGATTGTAACTTCCATCAATGTAATTGTCTGCATCACTTCCAATCCCCCATGTTTTTTATATATATACTCCCCTTTATTACTTTTCAACCCCGCCATCCTTTCCCTACTTGGGGTAAATTAGTGAACAACAATGCCCAGGCTTCTACTTCCAGCCTATACTTACTATCTACACCTTATGGACACAGTCAATTTGACAATAATTCTATTTTATTTGTTTTTGCTCCTGAACTTCTTCTACTCTCAACCTCTCCGAACATTTTCATGATGTCCATCCGGTTTGCTTCTATATGCCATATCTTTCTAACTGTGCTCTTTCACAACAGTTCTCAACCTATAACCTATATACTTATTATGGACACAGTATGCTTACATTATTAGTTATCTTGTTATTAATTGTTGTTATTTGTTATTAGTCCCATCCTTCAACTCCATTCAATACCTCCCATTTATCTCTTAACACCATCCATATAGGATTTCTATTTGCCATATATATTTCAACCGTACTGTGATGTTTTACAAAAGTTCTGAACCTTTCTATTCTCATTGCTTCTAGAGATTGTTTTAAACTCTGTAACTGTTTTATAGTCACCATTGGCCTCATGTTGAAATCCTTCAGCGTTTTCCTTCCTCTGAGTTAGGAAGGTTGCCTTTATCTTTGTAGTGACTGGGTGTATTGATATACCATCAAAAGTGTAATTAGTTCCTTGGTGTCCACATCACCAACAAACTATCATGGTCCAAACACACCAAGACAGTCGTGAAGAGGGCACGACAAAACCTATTCCCCCTCAGGAGACTGAAAATATTTGGTATGGGTCCTCAGATCCTCATAAAGTTCTACAGCTGCACCATCGAGAGCATCCTGACTGGTTGCATCACTGCCTGGTATGGCAACTGCTCGGCCTCCGACCGCAAGGCACTACAGAGGGTAGTGCATTCGACCCAGTACATCACTGGGGCCAAGCTTCCTGCCATCCAGGACCTCTAGACCAGGCGGTGTCTGAGGAAGGCCCTAACAATTGTCAAAGACTCCAGCCACACTAGTCATAGACTGTTCTCTCTGCTACCGCACGGCAAGAGGTACCGGAGCGCCAAGTCTAGGTCCAAAAGGCTTCTTAACAGCTTCTACACCCAAGCAATAAGACTCCTGAACAGCTAATGAAATGACTACCCAGACTATTTGCATTGTTCTCAGGTCCCCAGTGGAAGTCCTTTCTTAGTCTTTGATGGCTGATTTTCGGTGGAAAACAAGCAACAAATTGTGATCCAAAGGCACTGAAATGACAGCCAACGATGACAGATTATTTCAGTTCAATATATTTTTCCGGTGACACACATAATTGTGAACGGGTACAGTAAAAGTAAACCAACTTGTAAATTCAGTTGCATTCCTTTGGGAATAATTTGCATTTTGTCTCACTATAGGACGCTTTCACAAACTTTATGTCACACCCTGATCTGTTTCATCAGTCTTTGTGATTGTCTCCACCCCCCTCCAGGTGTCGCCCATCTTCCCCATTATCTCCAGTGTATTTATACCTGTGTTCTCTGTTTGTCTGTTGCCAGTTCGTTTTGTTTGGTTAAGCCTACCAGTGGTTTTCCCCTTGCGGCTGTCTTTTTCCAAGTTCCTGTTTTCAAGTTTTCCCGGTTTTGACCATTCTGCCTGCCCTGACCCTGAGCCTGCCTGCCGTTCTTTACCTTTTGGACAATGATCTGGATTACTGACCTCTGCCTGCCCTTATCCTGTTGTTTGCCTGCCCCCTGTTTTTGTAATAAACTTTTGTTACTTCGACACTGTCTGCATCTGGGTCTTTTCCTGAAACAAAGATTGTCATTCTCTTGCTCTCGGGGCTGGCTGGGGCTCTGAATAGTATCTTATCACAAAAAGGCAGTTGGTTTGTTAAGACGTCAATGGTAAATGTGACATTCATGCTTGTTGTCATAGGCTGGCCAAGGCTTCGTAGGTCAGCAATGTCATGCTTATGAAGGTGCCCTGTGACACAGTTCCCACTGGTCACAGATGTCATTTCAATGTCCAGTTTTGATTTACATTTGGTTGAGTTGTTTAACTAATGTGAATTAAATGTGTAATCAGCAAAACGTTTCACTATGTCATTGCATTTAGGTAAAAAGGTTTGTGAAAAAAATTACGAAATTGATGACTTTTTTCAAATCCAATCAGTTTTCCACGTTGATTCAACATCATCAAATTGAATTTTTGGGTTGAAATGACGTGGAAACAATGTTGATTCAACCAGTTTTTGCCCAGTGAGTTGGCTCCTCAACGCGCCCCACCTGGCATTAACCGACTTGACAGGGGAGCACCCTCAAACGCCCACTCGCTAACTACATTCGCTTCACACCCCCTTGTCTATCTACACTATTCCTGAGGAGGAACATTTGGGAAATGAATGCAGAGTTAGTCGAGTTAGGCAACGGTGCGTGGGTGAGAGAGTGTGGATGTTGTACAAATGTCAACAGCGGGCCTCGTCTCCAATCCACTGAAAATCACATAATCAAATATTTGCTGTAGCAGTGGATTTTTCCTCCAGTGTCAGTTCCAGACAGTCGTTTCTAGTCAATGTCAGTGTTAAGGGGGGAAGCGGTAGCCTCGAGTTTAGAAAAGCGGGCCAGCAACTGGAGGGTTGCCAAAAAACTGCCCTCTTCCCTCTGCTCCATCATCTCCAACCTAGTGTGTGTGTCTGTGTGTATCGGGGGGTTGGATAAAAGCAGAAGACACATTTCCATCTTGCATGGACTAATAAAGTATATCTTATCTAACTCGTGAAACTGCAGGAAGTGCCGAGCCTGTCAGGTGCAGCATATTGACACCATGCGGCAAAAAGCAAATCCAAGGTGACAAACGTTTGCCACTGTACTGCCTGTCTCCCTCTGCATGATGATGACTCCAATGGTTCGTATTCAACAACGAGGACAAAGTGACAAGTCTACCTGAGCACGGAAACGTAGGATTCCCTTGGACATAAATATATAATGTCTACTCTACTTTAAGATACACAGTATAATAAAGAATTAAAAATGTATGAGTGTGGCAGTTAGTATTATTGTTTTGTTTAGGTGCATTAATAAGACCCAAAGGCCAAAAGCTTTGTGCATAGGGATGATACATTCTTGCACAATGAATGTGACCAGTTTATATAATAACGCCCCATAGTGAGGGGTTAGATGCTTTTCGTAATTTTTGGCACAACGAGATGAACAGGTGCCCCCAATTGACTTTTTATGTGAACTGGCTCAAGGTGTGTTAACCAAAAACTACTTCAAGTTTGAGAATTATTTATATATTCAGTCACAGGGCACTACAATAAGGTCCCTGTTGCCACTGAATTACGCACAGTCATTCATGGGGAAGTTTGAAGAAGATTTAATTTATAACGGTAATGAGTTTGCCCCCTTTTGAAATGTTGGTACTGTTATTTTTATTTAGAGGGGAACTTATGAGCAATTGAAAGAGTTCAGACTGTTGAATCTTGAATCCAGTGAAGAAACTAAATGCCCTGTGTATCACTTTATTTTTATTTTTTTATAAATGCCCTGCATTATACAAGTTACCATCTGTCTACTCTTAGATGTAGTCTACTTTACAGCCAGCTGCTGAGGGTCAGAAGTATATGTGATACTGACAATGAATTCGAAAAACAAGCCACCACCTTGTGTGATCGGTTTGCCTCAAATTGTTATGATAAGAATTTGTTGTATAATTGTGTTTCTAAAGTATGTAATGTTACACAGGACAGCTTATTGACCCCTAAACCTGCCCCTCCTAATGATCAACCAACTGTATTTGTGTCTTCTAATTCTCCTATCTCTCAGGCTGGTAAATCTTCCATTAAAAAGCATTGGCATGTTCTGTCTACTGACCCCTCTGTGGGTCGGGCTTTTCAGAATATCCCTATTCACTTTTAAATGTGCTAGAAACGGACAGTCTGGTAAGAGCAGACTAATATGCCCCACTTCAGCATTTCCTATCTACCCTCCCCTCTGACAATTTCCCATGTCATAATTGTGTGACCCTCATACAGGAAAGAAAATGTATGTCGGGGTAGAATTTATTGTAAAACAACATTTGTTGTATACTTAAGTGTCCATGTTGCAGATATTGTGTTGGAAGAGAGAATTTAAAGTTTGTATTACAGAGCACAAAAGCAACATCAGAACTGGTGACGAGAAGTCCCCTGTGGGACACTTTAATGCAGCAGGACACAATGTGTGCCAACTGAGGTTCCAGGGCTTAGAAGTTGTACCGGCACTTAAGAGAGGAGGTGATAGAGAATAATTGCTGTTACGAAGAGACTCATATATTATATCCATGCCATACAAACAGAGAGCCCTAGAGGCCTGAATGAAGAATTTACAGGTTGCTTCCTGTGAGTGCACATTTCTTTGTTATTTTCATTTTAATTTTGAAGCTCTTGCGGAAAATAGTAGAAAATGTAAGTAATGATTGTGAAAAAGTAAAGAAGCAGTACTGCAATGTGATATCATCTATAAATATGGGTGAATGTTTATTGTTTTCCAAACGCTGACGAAGGCTGCCGCCGAAACTTGTCCGTTTGTTCTAACCTCTGCTTCTAAAAAGATGAAAACTTAAAGAATATTCCAGTGAGTGCTGGTTTTTCTTTTCTTTAAGTATATGCCTTTTGAAACCGGCACCCAGACTTTTTGTTACTACAAACATTTGAGCTGAGCACGCCAATTCCTCTTTCTGAAACCATAACATGCATCATATTTAGCTGGAGTTTGTTTATCTAGACAATATGTATGGTGTCCATTAGGCCAACCCATAAGGATGGAGATTTCAGTTGATCTATTTTGAGAGTCAACTGGTCTTTGGCATCATTGTTGGTTTGAAGGCCAAATCGGTTACGTGTTTTCCCAGCTAGCCTGGATTCAGGGCAAAATCTCAATTCATTTAATTAGTTGGTCTTTGTCTCCTATCAGCTGGAGGGGGTGAGGAGGAATGGTTAATCGGGCAGCCATTCCCAAGGCAGCTCTCTCTCTCTCTCTCTCTCTCTCTCTCTCTCTCTCTCTCTCTCTCTCTCTCTCTCTCTCTCTCTCTCTCTCTCTCTCTCTCTCTCTCTCTCTCTCAGCTAATTTGAGTCTGGCAGACAATGGTTTCTGAACCTTAACAGGGTTCCACCCCCTAATTAAAGAGAAGGTATTCAGGGCCTTTGATCCACTGTCTCCACATTCTGCATGGCTCCCGACGTGTCTTTGAAGGGACCAGCGACCGCAAAGCTCCTTTCAACTACCCAGGATCCCCCTGGCTCTCTCGCCACGCATCTGGGCTTAGCGGCACACCAGGCTTCTAAAAGGAAAGGAGAAAGTGCTGCCCCTGCCATTGCGCACAAGGGGAAGAGAAAGCATGTCGCACTCAGATGCAACGATTATCAAGGTCCTCAGTTGGTGTTAGAAGTTGTGGCCGTTGGTGCAGTTCCTCCTCTGACCTTATGGTGTTCTACTTTACCCCCTTATTGGCCCCTGGCACCACAGCAACTTCATGGGATACACTCTAGTACCAATGATTAATCTTATTGGCCACCGAGGAGGGCCTAATTTTGATAAGGCAAAATCAATTAATTAGTTGATGAACACTGAATGAACTCACAACCCCACAAAAATCCGGTCAATCTATTACAGATATACTCCTAAAGAATATAGACTAAATGGCCAAAGGTATATGGATATCCCTTCAAATTAGTGGATTAGGCTATTTCAGCCACACCCGTTGCTGACAGGTGTATAAAATCGAGCACACCGCCATGCAATCTCCATAGACAAACATTGGCAGTAGCATGGCCTTACTGAAGAGCTCAGTGACTTTCAACGTGGCACCGTCATAGGATGCCACCTTTCCAACAAGTCAGTTCATCAAATTCCTGCCCTGTTATAGCTGAATGGAAGCAAGTCCCCGCAGCAATGTTCCAACATCTAGTGGAATGCCTTTCCAGAAGAGTGGAGGCTGTTAAAGCAACAAAGGTGGGACCAACTCCATATTAATGTCCATGATTTTGGAATGAGATGTTTGACAAGCAGGTGTCCACATACTTTTGGCCGTGTAGTGTATATTATTTAACATAATACAATATAGAAATGTGTCAATGAGGATGCAATGAGACTCATGCAACTGACAACAAAACACGTCTTTGAATATCTTTGAGTCGTCTTAAAGTCTCCAAATCCCGGGAAAATATAGAATTCCGCCAAAGTTCTCTTTCAATATTCCTCTTATCATACAAGTATTGTGGCTTTCCCTAAGTACAGTCAGTCTTGTGTGGCTGGAGAAAAAAGAATGGAACTTATTTTTTCTCCCTCTATTTTGCAAAGCTGTATTGTGAGCACTAGTGGTGAACTATGCCATTAACAATGCAGTTACACCCTGAGGGAAATTTACTGGTGGATGACATTGAACTTAAAAGTGTACAGTGAGTTGGCCCATCTGCCCATAAATCAAACATCATAACTCAACTCCCTCCTCTCGCATATATTTTGACTGGAATAAAAAGCTTTGCTGGCGCGGCAGCGTCGCTGGCTGTTGTCTGATAGATGATTACGCCATCATTTCATTATGATACGGGAGATTGACGCAGAGAAATGTAAACAAAATTTGCGCCCGTTGGAATTGTTGAGTGTGGTGGTGGTGCATCGATTGTCTATAAAACCGTGTTTTCTCCCTCACTTGAATAGTAATTCTGCCTGGTAAGCTCCACAACAGGCCCTTTGTGTTCTCTCTGCTGTAAAATCAAAGGAGATTAAACTCAGTGTCAACGCTGACAAATGTGAGATTGTGTGAGTGTGCATGTTTGAGTGTGTGTGTGTGTGTGTGTGTGTGTAAAAAGTAGCAGGTGAACATGGCTCTTGTCAAATGTTCATGACAGGAGTACATTGGGATTTAAGCAGCCTTGCATTGTCCTAGTACTGTGTGAGGCAAACTGTGTACTTTCAGCTTTTCTCTGGCTGCCTCTCACCCTCTTTCCAACATCCACTCCTGTTTTGGCCATTAAGGACAATTTTATACAAATATATTGTAATACCTTATTTGGAGGCTTAGCTTGGGGGATTTTCTTTAATTTGACACTTCCAATACAGTATTATACATTATAGCAGCAATCTGCTGTTCAAACAAAAACAAGGCGTCACCTCACCCCTTTTTTTGGTAAACAGCTAAGGGATTGGCTGGAGAAATGTAACAACTCTCAAATTCATTTTTCAGAGCTATGGATGCAAGGACTGACGATCCATGATATCAACATTATACATTTACATTTTAGTTATTTAGCAGACGGTCTTATCCAGAGCGACTTACAGTTAGTGAGTGCATACATTTTTCATACTATTATAGTTGTAATCATGTTTTGAGGCAATACAGTGTTTGTTTTACAATAACATTGTTAACAAACACTGGAGTAAAACAAGCTTATATTTTAGGTTCTGATGGGTAAGACAGTTGAAGTAAGCTCATGAGGCATTTATACATTATATTATTCAAGAATCAATGGGTACTGTATATGTCATTAATTTAAAAGTCCAAAAATCGATGTAGCAATTGCAGAGTTAGCTTTTAACAGTGTTCCATATGCTTAACAATAATGGGTGGGGGGGAACATGTACATTTACGTCATTTAGCAGATGCTCTTATCCAGAGCGACTTACAGGATCAATTAGGGTTAAGTGCCTTGCTCAAGGGCACATCGACAGATTTTTCACCTAGTCAGCTCGGGGATTAGAACCAGCGACCTTTCGGTTACTGGCACAACGCTCTTAACCACTAAGCTACCTGCTGCCCCACAATGTTCAAAACCCCTCATTGTCCCCCAATAATTAATTGAGTGTGCGGCCTTAGAGTAGCTACATACAGAGCACTAAGTGGTTTCAGATTTCAATCTGATTTCAAAAAATGTTCCATCACTTCCGATTAGCTATTTAAAATGAAAGTATGGTAAAAAATAATATTGTCTTTGTTAAATGGTACTCATGATTATGTGATAGTTACTGCTGTCTATTTCTTTAAGAATGTGAAAGTATTACCACATCAAAAATGAATCCCTGTACTTATTACGTAAAACTGCACTGTATATTGTAGGTCCCATGACTCTACTGTACTGGAGTATTCTGATTACTGTAACAGTAAAAGCTCAGACACCCCGGTAGGATTGTCAAACGTTTGCTTGTCGACAGTACTTAGCACCTCTGAACAGTGTCGGCAGTCAATTGTTTTATGTTCACACAGCAAAGACCTTGGAAGTCGTCAGCCACTCAGCCTTGTTAAAATACTGCAAACCAGAAGGTGGCAGTAGCTTTGTTTGGCAATGCATGTCTGTGTTTGTTGTTTACGGTCTAGATTCCAAGCTAGTTGCACTAATGCAGAAAGCCCTTGTTGATACTAACCAGATGGCCACAGCTAGATAACTACCTAGCAAGATGACGAAGAAACAATTGAATTCACTCTCCATAATCCCATACTGCCAGCCCATAGCTAAATGTTTAGCTAGATAGCATTAGCATATTCGTTAGCTAGCACAACATAGCTAATTAGCCAGCTAAGGACACTGCACTAATTTGGCAGCTAACACAGCTAAATCCATTCTGATTTAATTATAATGTAAATACTAGCTACAGTAGTTAGCTAGCTTGGAGGAAGTATTTATTGTTGTGTGCATTGTGTCTGTGCATTTAGCTAGCTACCATCCCATAGCCTACATTGCATATGAAGTGTGACTGGCTCATCCGTGGATGTACGGAGAAAATTCACTATTTTTTCCTTTTTTTTGTTGGCTCCCCCAAGAGGGGGATCGTGCTCTTTGATTGGTTCAAAGTCAAGTTGTGGCCCACTGGCGAGAATTGCAATTGTACAAGTCGCTACCGGGTCGACACGCAGCAGGTACCAATTTTGTTCTAGCCAGAGAAGGAACGGCCTCCAACTGTGAGAAGTACTTATCGGCAGTCTTTCGGCAGTGAGATTCTCTGTGTTTCATGCTTAACTATGGTAATAATGATAATACGTTATAAAGGCTCCATATCCTTTCCTTCGTCGTAATTGCAGTCTCACAACACAAAGCGACATTTGCATATTTTCTCAATAGTAGAGAAACTCATTAATTGTAGACAATGAGGATTAGGGTTATGTAATGCTACATGTATCTGTATTTTGGGAGCAGAAATTAAAATTGGTATTCTACTGTAGCACTACATCATCACCACCACCTCATGGGTACTAGGAAGACTCGTGCTGTTTGATATAAATAGTTCTTACTTTTTGAAATAGTTCTTACTTGAATCCGTTTATTACGATGAGGCGGTAGAATTTGTCCTATGTTCTTGACTTTAACCTTGAATTTACCACTGGCCCTTGTATTTCACACTTATTCAGCAGGGAAGTTGGCACAAACATTATTTTCACATTTTATTGATAAGCGTGATGCACACTCTATTTCAATTTCACTCTAAAGAAGACATACAGTACACCCTGCTCTATTATACATACAGTACCAGTCAAAAGATTGTACACACTTACTCATTCTACATTGTATAATAATAGGGAAGACATCCAAACTATGAAATAACTCATATGGAATCATGTAGTAACCAAAAAAGTGTTAAACAAATCAAAATATATGTTATATTTGAGATTCTTCAAATAGCCACCCTTTGCCTTGATGACAGCTTTTCACACTCTTGCCATTCTCTCAACCAGCTTCACCTGGTTTGCTTTTCCAACAATCTTGAAGGAGTTCCCACATATGCTTAGCACTTGCTGGCTGCTTTTCCTTCACTCTGCCGTTCGACTCATCCCAAACCATCTCAATTGGGTTGAGGTCGGGTGATTGTGGAGGCCAGATCATCTGATGCAGCACTCCATCACTCTCCTTCTTGGTAAAATAGCCCTTACACAGCCTGGAGGTGTGTTGGGAAATTGACCTGTTGAAAAACAAATGATAGTCCCACTAAGCCCAAACCAGATGGGATGGCGTATCGCTGCAGAATGCTGTGGTAGACATGCTGGTTAAGTGTGCCTTGAATTCTAAATAAATCACAGACAGTGTCACCAGCAAAGCATCCCCACACCATAACACCTCCTCCTCCATGCTTTCCAGTGGGAACTACACATGCGGAGATCATCCGTTCACCCACACCGCGTCTCACAAAGAAACGGCGGTTGGAACCAAAAATCTCCAATTTGGACTCCAGACCAAAGGACACATTTCCACCGGTCTAATGTCCATTGCTCGTGTTTCTTGGCCAAAGCAGGTCTCTTCTTCTTATTGGTGTCCTTTAGTAGAGTTTATTTTGCAGCAACTCGACCGTGAAGGCCTGATTCACACAGTCCCCTCTGAACAGTTGATGTTGAGATGTGTCTCTGACTTGAACTCAGTGAAGCAATTATTTGGGCTGCAATTTCTGAGGCTGGTAACTCTAATGAACTTATCCTCTGCAGCAGAGGTAACTCTGGGTCTTCCATTCCTGTGGTGGTCCTCATGAGAGCCAGTTTCATCATAGAGCTTGATGGTTTTTGCGACTGCACTTTAAGGAACTTTCAAAGTTCTGTTTTTTGCGACTGACATTCATGTCTTAAAGTAATGATGGACTGTCGTTTCTCTTTGCTTATTTGAGCTGTTCTTGCCATAATATGGACATGGTCTTTTACCAAATAGGGCTATCTTCTGTATACCCCCCCTACCTTGTCACAACATAACTGATTGGCTCAAACGCATTAAGAAGGAAAGAAATTCCACAAATTAAGTTTTAAGAAGGCACACCTGTGAATTGAAATGCATTCCAGGTGACTACCTCATGAAGCTGGTTGAGAGAATGCCAAGAGTGTGCAAAGCTGTCATCAAAGCAAAGGGTGGCTATTTGAAGAATCTCAAATATAAACTATTTGTTTAACACTTTTTTGGTTACTACATGATTCCATGTGTTATTTCATAGTTTTGATGTCTTCACTATTATTCTACAATGTAAAAAATAGTAAAAATAAAGAAAATCCCTGGAATGAGTAGGTGTGTCCAAACTTCTGACTGGTAGTGTACGTATGTGCCCAGGGCCAGCCTTAAGGCCCCCGGCCACTAGGGCCTTTCATGCCGAATAGTGTCCCTCTGCCAAAAAGTATTTAGCTAACGTTAGCTAGCTAGCTAACTGTTATTGTAGCTTTCTTTGTATATAGCTTGCACTTCAATGGTATCCCTCGAGGAGATTTTCTTTCATCTTTCCAAGCAGGCGAAGTACTATGAAGGCACCACTGATCTCGACAAGAGGCGCAACATTCAGAGAAATTCACAATTCAGGGTAACGTTAAGAAGTGAACTTCTATTAGATAACTGGACGGATTTAGCTATGGACAACCATTTTTCAACAACCATTTTCCATCTAGCTAGTTGGTCATCTACATGTTGCTAGCTATACATATAGTTATATGTCTGTCATATTCAGGTATCCAGCTATTAGTTCAACCTTATCAATCAAAATTGATAGGTGTAAGCAATTATGGTAATTCCAAATGCCCTTAACTAGGTGTCTTCGCTAGACAGACACAGAGAGAGAGATAGGAAGAAAGTGAGAAAGAAAGGATGAAAGTGAGTGAGGGAGAGAGAGGTGGGAAGAGAGTGGAAGACAGACAGAGAGGGAGATGGAGAGAGAGAAATAGAGAGAGAAAGACTGCAGTGCAAATGTACTTAGACTTGAGTATTTCAACAACTCTTCTCTTCCAACTTGTTAGGCAATCATATGTACCTACGGGGGAAAGATGGCCAGCCACACAGGAGGGAGATTTTTACTAAGGAGGAGAAGGAGGTCGTGTTGACCGAGATGCATGCTGGCCATTTCGGAGTGAAGCACATGATTGCCAAAATCAACCTACACTTCTTCTGACGGGGAATTGTCAAAGAGGTGGACAGCTGGGCAAGTGAAATAACCTTTTGTTTATCAATCACATTCTATTATATCTGAAATTATTGCTTTATTCGACCACAGTGGAGTTCAATATTATAGAATGTGTGTGTCAGTATCCTTACAAATATGAAAATCCGCATACTGTATGACACAGATACGGGTACCAATAAAGTAATCTTCTCTCTAACACTTTAAATGTTAGGGGTGGACCTCATCGGACCCTTCACAAAATCCAGGTATGGCAACAGCTGGTGTCTGAAGGCGACTGATCACTTTACCAAGTGGGTGGAGGCATTAAGGTCAGTAAAGGAAGAGAACGTGCTTAACTCTAAATTCCCTTCTATAACCCATTAAAAAGGGAGCTTGGAACCAAAAATATGATACCCATCAAGGACGAGACTGGCGAGGCCACCTCCAAGGCGATGTTGGACATCTTCAACACCCACGGTTCTCCTGAGGTCATCTTGAGTGACCGAGGTCATGAATGCTGGAACAAGGTACGGATGTTATAGGATATGTTCTGTCACCAATGGTTTGTTTTATTTATTTTGTACAATTTGTTTTTGGTACATAATCAGACATGTTTCAATATCTTACATTGTCAATAGATATCGCTTTCCTACCCCCTCCTCCAGGGTTGGTGAATGGACCAACCAGACCCTCAAGACTGCCATGGGCATGTCCCTTGATCAGTACCAGGAAGGGTGGGAGAACAACTGAAGGTAATTCTCTTTGCACATAATATCAGCATCCAGGCCTCCACCGAGTATGGAGGGGAGCCGCAGCTGTTGACTGAGGTAAACAATACAATTGTATACACAATTCATATACTGTAGTCTTTCAAATTTGTGTTTGACTTAGTGTTGTTGTTTGTCTATTGCTATTTTTGTATAACGTGCTTTCAGATCACTGAAATCCCACCTGATGTGGTGGAAGTTGTCGAACCAGATCAGAACGCCTACGAGGACCACCTTCAGGCACAGACTGAGAAGGGTGTGGAGGTTTTTGACCAGGTAAAAATGAATGTCCGCTGTTAATTTATTTCCTGGCCCTCCAAGAGATATGTAAGAAATGTATTTGTGATATGAAATATTATTGCATTTATTCCTGTTATCAATCAAGGTGAGACTGAATATCGACATGGCGCAGGAGAAACAGAAGGAGAGCTACTGGAGCAGAATCAAGAATGGGACCAAGTGCTATGACATCCGGGCAAATTACTTGGTTTGGAAGAAGGATGAAAGGAAGGCGAGAACTGGGAAACCTCGCTGCTCTTTCGCTCCTAGCTGGGGTCACCATCTGTTAAGGTGAATATAAAACATCTCAGATAATAACTATTTGTATGTGCGTACAAAATAACCTGAAGATAGTTTTAGTTTCCCTAACACTGATATTTTTCTCTTTGTCTTCCTAGGGTTACCTCGGTAGAAACCAACAATCTTCTCCAGTTGGAGCAGTTGGACGTTCGACCACTGAAAGCACTGATGCCCTACACTTCGGTGAAGCCCAATAGACAAAGTATGTTAAGCTAAGGTTGACATTTGAGAAAGCAAGAAATGGTAGTTATGCTGAGCTTATAAAAATGTACGTCTTCAATTTACCTCTCCAAATAACTTTAGGACCATCGACTGTCTGATCCCCCCAGGAGGTATCCCATCCACCAGAGCCAGTGAGTTTGGATCAATCTGATTCTCTGTGCTCTGAGTCGGAGGGGGACCAGCTTGAGGTAGGCTATACCTTCCAAAAGTGTTGGAAAGTACATATCTCCCATTTATAACACTGCACTAATCCATCAAACGTTCTCACAGTAAAGTGTAACCTGTGTGTTTCTGTCTCTGTCTCCTACCCTGTTCCCTTTAACTCTGCTCCTGTTCTCCAGGACCTAGGGGTTCTGCCCAACACCCAGATGTGGATCCACCTGATGTCCTCCATTACCAACCACCCTCCAACTTTTCATTACATCATCTACAGCTACTGTTATTGTACCTAATGTGCCATCTGTACCTAACGTGTCCCAGAGGGAAACCCTTTTATTATCCAGAGTTTTTCTTTCAGATCGTTCCTCAAATTAAATAAGTGGGTGCCGTGATACTGGATGTATAGTGAAATGGGTGAAAGAATCATAATGGAAAATTCTATTACCATGATGGGAATTAATGTAACAGGAAAGGCCAGACATGATGAAACGGGGCGAAAAATATGAAAAACATCTACTGGGACAAAACAAGCCAGCAAATCACGACAAGTGTCTCCAGATTCCCTTGGGAGTTACTTTTTCTTCATTTATTTACAGTTGTCGAGGGGAACGGGAGAACATAAACAACTGCTGCTCTCCTGTGAGCGGACAACACTACGACTAGGCCTAGTCCTTATGATTATGAAATACATGATCAAGAGCTGTAGCTAGTAGTAGCGCCATGCTAGTCTAACGTGTCGCTAGCCTTTAATATCCCACACAGACAGATCTGCACACTCAGCCTTACCCTCCGCAGATGGAAGTCACTCTCTCTTATTTTTATGAAACTACCAGCAATACATGTTATAAATTAAAAATAAATAAAATACTATACTTTTTCTTGCAACTGAGGAGAAGCTCGCCATTATTTCATCTTGGGCTGGTTACTTAGAAAAATGTATTATGTTCAAACAAAGCCCTAAGAGTTGTCGGATAATCACTTATAGTCTGAACAAAAAAGTTTGGATGACTTTTTTAATAATTGTCGATTACTTACTTTTGGGTTACTTACTTTGATACAAGGACACGGCAGCATGACTTTGTGTGAAATATAATATTCAAACATTCCTTTGAAAGTGACTGCTAAGAAACATCCTAACCTTGGTACATCTGGCGAGCTGCAACTCATGCCTCATCCTCATGTCCATGCCATACATTTCATCCAGTGAGAAAGGAAAAAAGCTTCAAACAGACATTTGTTTCCTTGCCTGGGGCCTGAGAACACTGTTCCCAAACAATGGCATTGTTTCCCAACGGACCACTTCCAGAGTGGTTGCGCATTCCAAATATATAATTGATATTCTGAGTGTCAAGTTAACAGCCATGCAACCATATTCCATCCCATGTTATTAATATTGAGCCCAGTTTAAGTAAGCATTAAATATGCAAGTTGAAGAGGTGGCTATGGATTGTTCAAACATATGGGATGGGTAATGTCAACATGATTTCATTTGATTCTTCAATAGTTATGATAAAGATCTGACAATAGCAAAACATGCTACATTTGTTCGGCTGAGAAACAAAAGATAAGAGCTTGAAAAGAAGGCCTGCACCACTCATACATTGTCAGAGCTATCCAGTCCTCTATACAGTCAATTTCAAAAAGCGTATTTTCCTTGCAGCTATCAAGTGTTTCCCAGTCGTCTTTGCTTTATTTGCACAAAGAGTTAACAGCAAGATATATATATATATATATATATATATATATATATATATATATATATATATATATATATATATATATATATATTTGATATAAGTAATTGTCACGACTCCCTCCGAAGCTGCCTCTTCTCCTGGTTCGGGCATGCTTCGGCGTTCGTCGTCACTGGTCTTCTAGCCACTGCCGCTCCTCATCTCATCATTTAATTTGTTTATTACACACACCTGGTTCATATCCCCTCATCAGTACACGTATAAGTGTTCCCTCTGCCCCTTTGTCTTTGTGTGTGATTGTTTATTGTAGAGGTTATTATAGCTCGGTGGAGCTACTTTGTTGTTTTTCCAGTGCACCGTAATTCTGCACTGGAGTGTTTTACTCATTGCTGAGTACCGCTGTGTTACGGAATAAACCATTTATTCTGTGATTTACCTTCCTGCGCCTGACTCCTTCTAAATCACTCATCACAGTAATTTATTAATGTAATGATGGCTTAGTTGTGATACACGTCAATTTAGTTACAGTCTTTGTGGTTTTCCAAGAGCACGGTAGCACTTTATATTATGCTAATTTCCAATTAGATATCAGGTAAACACCAGTGGAAATAGTATTGAGAATGTCATCTTTATTTGTAGCACCTTATTCAGGATTACAGAGAGTATCATCTCAGAGTTTTGCTGCTTTATGTAAATCTAACACATCAGAGTAGCACTTTATTTCTCGCTAATTTCTAATTAAATATCCGGTAAATACCACTGGAAATATTACTGTAAAATAACCTGCTACTCTTAAGTCGTAGATTTACAGATACTAGCAAAAACTCTGAGATGATACTCTCTGTAACCCTGAACAAGGTGGTACAAATCAAAGATGACATTCTCTCACTGAGGAATTTGCCAAAAGAACGGGATGATGCAGGGAATTTAGGGCTGGAGCACCAGTTAATCAAAAGGAAGGAGAATCATTGACACAGAAAGAGGAGAAACCTATTATGGTACTGCGAGACAAAAAATGCGGGAGAAACTAATGAATGCCACAAAGAAGGGAGAAGATAGAAATAAGGGAAAGTCAGATATGACAGAATTTCACTTCTGTCGGGCCCAAAACATTTCACCTTTCAACTTTGTTTACCTTTCCATGAGTGCATGGCATCCCCTCTCTGAGCTGCAGGAGGAGATAGTTGTGAGGTGAAGCAGTTAAAGAGGGGCATATCGATCATTCCTGCCCATGGTGTAGGCCTAGTGAGCTGTAAACATCCAATGTGTAGTGGATGAGTGCCTCTTGACTGAACAGCATAGGTCACAAGGCAATAGATGTCTAATTCCAAACGGCAGATACCGTAAGTGCCCTTGGCTTACAGTTTGTCCTACCTCTTTCCCTTTTCATGTCTGTATTTCTGATCTGGGATGGTTTCACTGGTCTAATGTATGAACTGAACAAGAATGATAGTTGTACATGCACCTGGTTTGTTGTAGTTTTTATTGTGTTATTTTTTATCATGATTCTGAACCTAAGATCTTGGAGGAGCTGGTGAGTAAGGCACAGCTCTTCTCTTCTCTTCATTAGCTAAAAGGTATCAAATACTGAAAAAAAAAAATCTGTCTGCTCTAGGACAAGGCCAGACCATTGATGAAAACCCAACTGAGAATACCATCAAGACTGCATACCAGAGAAAAGTAAAATCCAACAATCATACCAGTAATGTTTGAAAGAGGACAATGCTCCTCTCCACTATGCTTGAAGCATTGTTATCCCTGGTCCACTAGAGCAACTCTCCACAGCCTTACCTTGGATGTATTAACATCAAAACATGAAGGCGTTAATATGTTTTCAGATATTGATATTTTTCGATAACAAGGACAGACATAAGCCTATGGATGCTGCACAAACCCTCACAAAACCCTTGCACACACCACCTAGAAAAAGTGAATTTGTAACATACTTCAAGTGTTCATACTTACCAAAGTTTGAAGTTACTGCTATAAACATCAATAATATAAGTAATACATGCTGTATGTGGCGGTTAAGGCTCAGTTTTACGAATATACGACTATGGTAAAGTATACTTGCAGTGCCTATAGAAAGTCTACACACCCTTGAACTTTTTTCACAGTTTGTTGCGTTACAAAGTGGGAGGGCAAAATATTTTATTGTCATTTTTTTGTCATTGATCTACACAAAAGGAATACACTTTTTTGACTAAATGCAAAGCCTTATATTTGTGGCAAATCCAACTCAACACATCACTGAGTAACTGCCTTCTTATTTTCAAGCACGGTGGTGGTTGCCTCATGGTATGGATATGCTTGACATTGGCAAAGACTGGGGAGTTTTTCAGGATGAAAAGAAACGGGATGGCAAAATCCAAGAGGAAAACCTGCTTCACTCTGCTTTACACCAGACTGGGAGAGGAATTCACCTTTTAGCAGGATAATAACTTACAAAGCCACATCTACACTGGAGTTGCTTACCAAGAAGACAGTGAATGTTCCTGAGTGGCCAAGTTACAGTTTTGACTTAAATCTGCTTGAAAATATATGGCAAGACTTGAAAATTGCTGTCTAACCATGATCCCCAACACCTTGACAGAGCTTGAAGAATGTTGAAAACAATAATGGGCAAATATTGCACAGTACAGGTGTGCAAAGCTCTGAGACGTATCCAAAAAGACGCACAGCTGTAATCAGTGTTTCTAACATGTATTGACTCAGGTGGGTGAATAAATCTAATCATGGTATATTAGTGTTTTATTTTTCATTAACCTTTAAAAATGCTCTTCCACTTTGACAAAAAAGGACAATTAAATCCATTTGAATCCCACTTTGTAACACAATAAAATGTGAAGAAATCCAAAGGGTGTGTAGACTTTCTATAGGCACTTTACATGTTGGCAAATGCTCAGTATTACGCCCCCTATTGTAAAGTCTTACTGAAAATTCTCAGCCAGATCGAATACTTGCTCAGGCTATGAAGTGCCTTTAAATTTTGCATTCACAGCACATCTGTCATGTGTGTTTTGACAGCTGAGGGTAAGAATGACTGATATCCAGATGGATCTTCACTGTAGCGATTGGCAGTGCAGTGAGGTTGTCGAGCCTTTACTCTGTGCATCGAAGTGTAACTAGGTACTACAGGAGAGTGCACAAATTGATCAATCTCTCACTCTGTGTTTGACAAGGTCAAGTCCAATAATTTGAATACTCAGACACAACCCCCGTCCAGATCCATACGCTAACAATGTAAATTCTTTGCCCCTGTTAACTGACCATTTCTGAGCAATGAACTGACTGAGAGTGTTAGGAAGTGCCAAGGTCATGACCGACCAAACTAAATATTACACAATGCTCCGAATTTGAATAATTCAGTATGTTGAGAGAAGGGGCATTACAATGGATGTGAATATATTTCCTGTCTAAATTTACTGACAGACACCCAGTAACAAATTATGCAGTGATTACTTGCTACTCTACGAGCTCCATGTTTACCTAGCTTTTCTACTAGGATAAACTTCAGAAAGGGGCCCAGACAATGTGAACACAGCATAAGTCGGTCTTCGCACGAAAACGTCTGTATATTCAGAACGTTTGGCCTAGAAACTATTTGACCAGTTCTAGAAAGCTGAGACTCTTGCGAACACGAACGTGTTCTTCATTTGCCCTACGACACCCACAAGCTTCACATGACTCGTCTGAAGTCGGTACCGCAGACGTGCCAACTTCTGTATGTAGAGTCCGAACTGTTTGAGCTACAAACTAATATGACCCCACCATTGAAAGCGGAGACTCTCACGAACACGTACATGTCAGTTGTTCTGCTTTACGATGCCCACTAGCTTCACAAGACCCGTCTGAATTTAACCCGGCACAGGGAAGTAAAAATGAATGAAAATGAATAGGTTTTTTTGGGACCAGGGTTACACATTTAACCTTTCGTTTTTGTTCCTGATGCTTTCCTATTACAGTGCCTTGCAAAAGTATTCACCCCCCTTGGCGTTTTTCCTATTTTGTTGCATTATTTGGATTTCATGTAATGGACATACACAAACTAGTCCAAATAACGAAAAAGTGGTGCGTGCATATGCATTCACCCCCCTTTGCTATGAAGCCCATAAATAAGATCTGGCGCAACCAGATACCTTCAGAAGTCACATAATTAGTTAAATAAAGTCCACCTGTGTGCAACCTAAGTGTCACATAATCTGTCACAACATCTCAGTATATATACACCTGTTCTGAAAGGCCCCAGAGTCTGCAACACCACTAAGCAAGGGGCATCACCAAGCAAGCTGCACCATGAAGACCAAGGAGCTCTCCAAACAGGTCAGGGACAAAGTTGTGGAGAAGTACAGATCAGGGTTGGGTTATAAAAAAAATATCAGAAACTTTGAACATCCCATGGAGCACCATTAAATCCATTATTAAAAATTGAAAGAATATGGCACCACAACAAACCTGCCAAGAGAGGGCCGCCCACCAAAACTCACGGACCAGGCAAGGAGGGCATTAATCAGAGAGGCAACAAAGAGACCAAAGATAACCCTGAAGGAGCTGCAAATCTCCACAGCGGAGATTGGAGTGTCTGTCCATAGGACCACTTTAAGCCGTACACTCCACAGAGCTGGACTTTACGGAAGAGTGGCCAGGAAAAAGCCATTGCTTAAAGAAAAAAATAAGCAAACACATTTGGTGTTCGCCAAAAGGCATGTGGGAGACTCCCCAAACATATGGAAGAAGGTACTCTGGTCAGATGAGACTAAAATTGAGCTTTTTGGCCATCAAGGAAAACGTTAAGTCTTGCACAAACCCAACCCCTCTCATCACCCCGAGAACACCATCCCCACAGTGAAGCATGGTGGTGGCAGCACCATGCTGTGGGGATGTTTTTCCATCGGCAGGGACTGGGAAACTGGTCAGAATTGAAGGAATGACGGATGGCGCTAAATACAGGGATATTCTTGAGGGAAACCTGTTTTAGTCTTCCAGAGATTTGAGACCGGAGGTTCACCTTCCAGCAGGACAAATACACTAAGCATACTGCTAAAGCAACACTCAAGTGGTTTAAAGGGAAATATTTAAATGTATTGGAATGGCCTAGTCAAAGCCCAGACCTCAATCCAATTGAGAATCAGTGGTATGACTTAGAGATTGCTGTACACCAGCGGAACCCATCCAACTTGAAGGAGCTGGAGCAGTTTTGCCTTGAAGAATGGGCAAAAATCCCAGTGGCTAGATGGGCCAAGCTTATAGAGACATACCCCAAGAGACTTGCAGCTGTAATTGCTGCAAAAGGTGGCTCTACAAAGTATTGTCTTTGGGGGGGTGAATAGTTATGCACGCTCAAGTTGTCTTATTTGTTGTTTGTTTCATAATGAAAAATATTTTGTATCTTCAAAGTGGTAGGCATGTTGTGTAAATCAAATGATACAAACCCTCAAAAAATCCATTTTAATTCCAGGTTGTAAGGCAACAAAATAGGAAAAATGCCAAGGGGGGTGAATACTTTCTCAAGCCACTGTATCTCTCAGATGCATTTGAGACATCTCAGACCATACTTCCTTTTTATAAAAAAAAGTACTATCTGTTTTGCCATGTTTGAATGTGTTATTCAATTTGTTTTCTATTGGTTAATAGCAGTAAGGCCTAAATCTAATGTTTCATAAAATAATTATTTTATATATTTTTTATACCTCCAGGGGTCCCAAAATCAAAGCAAAGGTATTTTAAGGGAGTATGCGAGCACACTCGTATGGTTTGCCTAGCCATACGCCAGCCGATCCGAATCATGCTGACGCCTTTAGACTCTAATACAATTCTTAACAGCAGTCGGGTGGAGCCTTCTGTTTTTCAAATGTGCACAGTATTTCATTATCAGTTTTTTAAAGTTCAGTTTTGAATAATTTGAACATTTATTTCTCAAAATTAACTATTGTTCAATTTGAGATCGTTTATATCCTTTGATGCTGAAATAATATGTTAGTTCTCTCAGGCTCTGTTCGTTGTCTGTATTCACAGAGCATACTTTTCATGGCTGACTTGCTATGGCATCGTGACACTATACCTGAGTGACATTGTTTACGGTTTATTTTTCTGCGTGGAAAGGTTTTCCTCTAGCGTAGAGTGGCAAGATTGACTGTCTGCTTGAACCGTCTACACGGCACTTCAGTGAGTAATGTCTTCTAAGCCACTGTAGAGGCAAACAGTTACTTTCCCTTAATCAGATTATACATGCTTTAATCCTTTTATTTTATTCTCCAAGGCAGATGCAATTTTGTGGTGGTGAGGATCGATCCTTAAGGCATTGCGACTTAGTGCTGATATCTGGCTCGCAAGTTCCATACTTACTTTCCTTATTGATGTATTTTTTACTAGGTCAAAACTTTTTGAGATGAATTATTTCTTCTTTCCCCATTCTCTCTACTCCCTCGTCTCTCACAGTGATTTCTATTTCACCTTTGAATAGACATGAAATAAATGTTTGACATGATATAGAAGATATTGATTATCCATTATTTGTTAAGCTACTTTTCTTACTCGGCCATAACAGACAATTCCTTCTATCTGAAATACACTATTGATTATCATATGAATGATATGACCAATCCCTCTGGGCCCCACTTAAAGCATTGAGTCATTCATATGCAACTGTTATACAGTATGTAATGAAAAGAGACAGTGAGTTGGACAATGCTAGTGCCAATACTGTTGTCAGGCCATTGTTTCCCGTACAATGGAACCAATGGAATAGTCCTTAAAGTGGAAACTCTGCAATAGGATACTAACACAACAAAGTGTCTTGATTGATTGATTGGCACATTTAAAATGTTATTTTTAAACAACCATAATGTTGGGAGTCTAGCACTTTAAATTGTTCTTTATTCATTTCCAATTTTAAATGGTCCCATACGTAGACTTTTAAATTGTTAACAGTGTGGGTGTTTAAAACACTGTGGATTTTATTGTTAACACTGGATGTGATTGTTAATGTGCTGTGTATGCAGCAAACGGAAGAAAACGGACTGAAACAGGGATGAACTACTTGGACTGGTCCAATAAGAAACATTCTTTTTTATTTTAAAATATTTTGCTACAATGATGTGCCCTGCTGAACAAGACCCAGACAAAAGTGAATTATATGTGCTGTGTTGTGTAGGAACCAAATGATTTAATATGAACTGCTCTATTCTCACCCACAAATGACTGACATTATATTGATCCTGATCAAGTCCACTTTAAGTTGATCAATCCCAATGTTACACATTGTAGGTTGCAAATTACTGGATATAAGTAACACTAATTGTAACACTGGGATGACATACTAAATAATGGTGCTCACTACCAAGATGCTGTAACTACATTCTAGACTTGAGGACAGAGAGTGGATGAAAAATATACATATTGTCATTCACAAACAACTCAGCAAGGATGTAGACTATGTGGAACTTGTGCTATTCAAAATACCACATTTAGGCTGAAAATCCATTTCCTATCACACGACCACATGCTTGCTTTTTTCCATTGCCAGTGGAAAAATTATAATTTTAGGATGTACTATACACTAGAGTGTACTTTATGAGCTTCACATGGGTTACACTTTTCAGTTGTCTTGATCTGGTGATCATTCTACAGGTAGAAAGGCCAAATATCCTCTTTGCCTTCAGATATGGGTAATTCTACAGAAGTGGTGCAAATTGGGGGTTGGAAGAAAATGCAAATGTGTATCCTATTTTTCCCAAACTTTCAGCACACGTCTTCCAACATATGTCAGGTAGGCCTATATACTACTCACACACTTCGCTTGCATTGCATATTTTAAATATTTACCTGAATTCCTTACCACCCAACTAAATGTGTCACTACCAAAACAGTGAAAAAGTAGCAATAAAGGGATAATGATGCACAGTAGTGATCATTTTGATTAACCTTCTATTAAATATTTTGTTAGAAAAGTTTTTTGACAACAAATTAACAAAATAGTAAAAACATTATTTTTTACTTGATATTTTCAAATCCTTTAAATTTAATTTAGAGAAATATCATCTTTATTGTTCTCTTTAAAATGTTCAATGTTAATTGAATTAATCTGAAACTTGTTGATTGATTGAAATACTTATGCATCTAATTAATGATGTTGTTAGGTAAGTGATAATTTAAACATCTATCTTCATTTTGGCAAAATAACAGACATTTCGGTGTCAAGTGTCAATCATAGAGATAAATAGACAAACTTTGTATAAAATATGTTGAATTTGTACCTTTGAAACAACGTCATATCTTCAACGTTATATTCACTATTAGAAAGAAAACAATAGGCTGGACAGCACCTCCTACTGGAGAGTTGATCTATCTACAGCTATTCATTTTTTCTCCCTTCCGGGGTTCTAACCAGGCCCTGCTTTGATATGTGTCATTGAAGTGCATTTAAAGATTGATTAGATTTAGTCCTATTCTTTAACTTTGATTTTTGATTGAGATGGAGACGTGAATCCAACATATAAATTATTACCCACTGGGCACAAACTGGTTGAATCAATTTTGTTTCAACGTAATTTGTCAACATACTGTGACGTGGACTCTATGTGGAAAATACATTGGATTTGAAAAAAGTAATCAAAATAAACTGTTGTTTTGAGGATGACATTTCAAGCACAGGGTTCTGTCATCATGGTAACCATCTAAACTTTAAATGCACTTTAAATCAAGTTTGATTTGATTTAGTATTTTTCTTGACCTTTGATTTATGTTTGAAATGGAGATGTTAATCCAAAATGTTAATGATTAACTTGAATATTCAATTTAAAGTCAACCAACGCTTTAAACCCTAGCCCTACTGTATATACAGTGCATTGTGAAAGTATTCAGACCCTTTGACTTTTTCCACATTTTGTAACGTTACAGCCTTATTCTAAAATTGATTAAATACATTTATTTCCTCATCAATCTTCACACAATACCCCATAATGACAAAGCGAAAACAGTTTTTTTTTTTTTTTTGAGCAAATGTATTAAAGATCACAAACAGAAATACCTTATTTATATAAGTATTCAGACCCTTTGCTATGAGACTCGAAATTTAGCTCAGGTGCATCCTGTTTCCATTGATCATCCTTGAGATGTTTCGACAACTTGACTGGAGTCCACCTGTGGTAAATTCAATTGATTGGACATGATTTGGAAAGGCACACATCTGTCTATATAATTTCCCACAGTTGTCAGTGCATGTCAGAGCAAAAAACAAGCCATGAGGTCCAATTTGTAAGTCGCTCTGGATAAGAGCGTCTGCTAAATGACTTCAATGTAAATGTCGAAGGAATTGTCCGTAGAGCTCAGAGACAGGATTGTGTGGAGGCACAGATCTGGGGAAGGGTACCGAAAAAGCATTGAAGGTCCCCAAGAACACAGTGGCCTCCATCATTCTTAAATGGAAGAAGTTTGGAACCACAAAGACTTTTCCTAGAGCTGGCCATCCGGCCAAACTGAGCAATCGGGGGAGAAGGGCGTTGTTCAGGGAGGTGACCAAGAACCCGATGGTCATTCTCACAGAGCTCCAGAGTTTCTCTGTGGAGATGGGAGAACCTTCCAGAAGGACAACCATCTCTGCAGCACTCCACCAATCAGGCCTTTATGGTAGAGTGGCCAGACGGAAGCCACTCCTCAGTAAAATGCACATGACAGCCCGCTTGGAGTATGCCAAAAGGCACCTAAAGACTCTCAGACCATGAGAAACAAGATTCTCTGGTCTGATGAAACCAAGATTGAACTCTTTGGCCTGAATGCCAAGCGATACGTCTACAGGAAACCTGGCACCATCCCTACGGTGAAGCATGGTGGTGGCAGCATCATGCTGTGGGGATGTTTTTCAGCGGCATTGACTGGGAGATTAGTCAGGATCGAGGGAAAGATGAGCGGAGCAAAGTACAGAGAGATCCTTGGTGAAAACCTGCTCCAGAGCGCTCAGGACCTCAAACTTGGGGCGAAGGTTCACCTTCCAACAGGACAACAACCCTAAGCACACAGCCAAGACAACGCAAGAGTGGCTTCGGGACAAGTCTCTGAATGTCCTTGAGTGGCCCAGCCAGAGCCCGGACTTGACCCGTTCGAACATCTCTGGAGAGACCTGAAAATAGCTGTGCAGCGACACTCCCCATCCAACCTGACAGAGCTTGAGAGGATCTGCGGAGAAGAATGGGAGAAACTCCCGAAATACAGGTGTGCCAGGCTTGTAGCGTCATACACAAGAAGACTCAAGGCTGTAATCACTGCCAAAGGTGCTTCAACAAAGTACTGAGCAAAGGCTCAGAATATTATTATTATTATTATTTTTTTGTATTTTTTTTATTCTACTTTTTTATTTTCTATCTATTTTTTTATTTCTTTTTTTATCTTTTTTTAATCTTTTTTTTCCTTTGGGGGAATGGATCAGCTTAATATTGCAGATAGATTGTATCTTCTATCAATGTAATTGTCTGCATCACTTCCAATCCCCCATGTTTTTTTATTTTTTATATATATACTCCCCTTTATTACTTTTCAACCCCACCATCCTTTCTCTACTTGGAGTAAATTAGTGAACAACAATGCCCAGGCGTCTACTTCCGGTCTATACTTACTATCTACACCTTATGGACAGAGTTCATTTTACAATAATTCTATTATATATATATATATATATATATATATATTTTTTTTTTTGCTCCTGAACTTCTTCTACTCTCAACCTCTCCGATCATTTTCATGGTGTCCATCCGGTTTGCCATATCTTTCTAACTGTGCTCCTTCCTAAAAGCTCCCAACATACAACCTATATACTTATTATGGACACAGTATGCTTACATTATTAGCTATCTTTGTTATTATTTGTTGTTATTTGTTATTAGTCCCATCCTTCAACTCTATTCAATACCTCCCATCTATCTCTTAACACCATCCATATAGGATTTCTATTTGCCATATATATTTGTGATGTTTTACAAAAATTCTGAACCTTTCTATTCTCATTGCTTCTACAGATTGTGAATTAAAAATAAACATTTTTGCTAAAAGTATTATTATATTATTGATTGATTGACTATGACTTTTCAGATCACCCAGTAATGCTATCTGCAAGGTTAGTTCCAGGTAAATATTGCAATCCTTTAGCCATTCCTGGACCTGTGTCCAAAAACAAGCTACAAATGGACAGAACCAAAACAAATGATCTAATGATTCTGTCTCTTCACAGCAAAACCTGCAGAGCTGGGAAGATTGTATCCCCAATATAAATAACATTCTATTGGTAGCAAGAATTTTATATAATCATTTAAATTAAAAGATTCTAATTTTTTAATCCGGTGTCGTTTTGCGTGTCAGTTCATAAACACTATGCCATGGGATCGGTACGTCAAAGATCTCTTCCCAACTATTTTGCAATCTATATGGGACGGCTGTCAATCCTTTGGTCCTTAAGTGAAACTGATATACTTTTTTATTTATCACAGTTTTCCTTAACCAATTATGTTCTTTAATGCAAGGCCGACAGACAAGTTCCTTACTTTCTCCCCCTTCCACTTTCCTCTTCCACTTTTGCGGTAAGGCTTCAATTATTTGGTTGTAATTTTGGGTAGAGCAGACATTTCCATATGTTTTTATTAGCTGCATGTGCGACATAACTCCACCAGTCCTACCGATGATATCATTTTCGAAGATTATACCTTTTTTAAACATTCCGTCAAAAAATAAAGGTTTTTTGTCAATTAGTATATTTGAATTTAACCACAATATTTGTTGCATTATTTGTTCTGTCGTTTCTGGAGGATTAAATTGAAATTGCAACCTACTTTCTATGGCTTGTTTTAGAAATAGTGACATTTGGGAGATTATTTCCTTTTCAAATAACTGAAAGTGAGAGGTTGTAATCTGAATAAAGGGAAAAAGGCCTTTCTTGAACATTGGGTGAGACAATCTTACTAATTTGCTTGAGAACCAGTTCGGATTTAAGTATAACTTTTGTATGACTGAAGCTTTTAGTGATAGGTCTAATGCTTTAATATTTAATCATTTCTGTCCTCCGAATTCATATTCATTATATAAATATGCTCTTTTAATTTTGTCTGGCTTGCCGTTCCAAATAAAATTTAATATTTTTTTCTCATATAATTTAAAAAAACTGTTCGCTAGGCGTAGGCAAGACCATAAGCAAATAGGTAAACTGGGATAATACTAAAGAGTTAATCAGGGTGATTTTTCCACAAATTGACAGGTATTTTCCTTTCCATGGTAGTAAGATCTTATCTATTTTTGCTAACTTTCTATTAAAATATATTGAAGTGAGATCATTTATTTCCTTTGGGATATGTATTCCGAGTATATCCACATCACCATCAGACCATTTTATTGGTAAACTACATGGTAATGTAAAAATTGTATTTTTTAGTGATCCAATACGTAATATAGTACATTTGTCATAATTTGGTTGTAATCCAGAGAGGTTAGAAAATGTATCTAGATCCTCTATGAGGCTGTGGAGGGATTCTAGTTGTGGATTTAAAAGAAAACATGAATCATCAGCGTACAATGACACCTTTGTTTTTAAGCCCTGTATTTCTAATCCTCTGATATTATTATTGGATCTGATTTTAATAGCTAACATCTCGATGGCCACAATAAATAGATATGCCGATAGTGGACCTCCTTGTTTCACTCCTCTTGACAGTTTAAAACTTTCTGAGAAATAGCCATTATTTACTATTTTACACCTAGGGTTACTATACATGATTTTGACCCATTTTATAAGAGATTCTCCAAAATTGAAATGCTCCAGGCATTTATATATAAACCCCAGTCGAACTTTATCAAATGCCTTTTCGAAGTCTGCTATGAATAGCAGGCCAGGTTTCCCATATTTTCCATAGTGTTCTATTGTTCCCAATACTTGCCTTATATTATCTCCAATGTATATTCCATGTAAAAAACCTGTCTGATTAGAATTAATAATATCCGACAATACCTTTTTAATTCTATGCGCTATACATTTTGCTAGGATTTTTGCATCACAACACTGAAGTTAGGCCTCAATCTTTTTTTTTTATCTCCTTCTTTCACCTTCACATGAGTCTTTCTGTGTGGCTGTTAATTTGACATTATCAATAGAAAAAAAATCTCTACAATAAGCTTCAGTTAGAGGAGATGGAGGCGACTGAAAAGAAAACATATGCTTAAAGTACTTTGTTTCTTCCTTCAAAATATCATTTGTTGAATTATGGGTGACTCCGTCAATTGTAACCAGTTTCATTAAGTTCTTTTTGGTAGCATTCCTATGTTGAAGATTAAAAAATAATTTTATGCATTTTTCCCCATATTCCATCCAGTTTGCTTTATTTTTATAATATATTACACTTGATCTTTCTTGAATAAGTTTCTCCATTTCTTTTTGTTTTTCCTCTAATTTATTCTGAGCCTCTATGTTACAGTTTTTATTGCCATCTATCTGTTCTGTTAGATTTTCTATTTCCTTTCTTAGTATAAACTCTTTTGACCTAAATTGCTTTTGTTTTCGAGATGAGTACTGAATTGCATGGCCTCTAAAGGCACATTTAAAGGTGTCCCATACAATAAGGGGATTCGCTGTACCTATGTTATGTTGGAAAAAGTCAGTTATGAATTCCTTTGTTCTAATTATGAATAAATTATCATCCAATAGGCTTTGATTAAATTTCCAATATCCTCGCCCACGTGGAAATTCAGTAAGAGTAATGTATATGCCTATTATATGATGGTCCGACCGCATTCTGTCCCCTATCAACACTTTTTTTACTTTTGGTGCCAACGAGAATGAGATAAGAAAGAAGTCAAGACGACTAGCTTGATTCAGTCTCCGCCATGTATATCTCACTAGATCAGTATATTTAAGCCTCCATATATCTACTAGTTCTAATGTATCCATGACATTCACAATTTCCTTAAGAGCATGTGGGTGATTGTTTGTGGTGTGATTTCCTTTACGGTCCATTGAGCTATTTAAAACAGTATTATAATCCCCCACCATAATAATATTGTCTTGAGTTGCTTGCAGGCTTGATAATTTATTATATATATTGTCAAAGAATTGTGGATCATCATTATTTGGTCCGTAAAGGTTAATGAGCCATATCTGTTTATGGTCCAATAACATATTTAAAATAATCCATCTACCTTGCGTATCTATTTGGACAATTTGCACATTCGGATCGAAATTACTATTATAGCAACGTTTGCAATCGCAACAAATAATCTGCTCAGACCCCAACCAAGGAGCATCAAAAGTCGTGCTATAAATTCTCAGACAACACAAAAATTCATTGATGCCCTTCCAGACTCCTTCTGCCTACCCAAGGACGTCAGAGGACAAAAATCAGTTAACCACTTAACTGAGGAACTCAATTTAACCTTGCGCAATACCCTAGATGCAGTTGCACCCCTAAAAACGAAAAACATTTGTCATAAGAAACTAGCTCCCTGGTATACAGAAAATACCCGAGCTTTGAAGCAAGCTTCCAGGAAATTGGAACGGAAATGGCGCCACACCAAACTGGAAGTCTTCCGACTAGCTTGGAAAGACAGTACCGTGCAGTACCGAAGAGCCCTCACTGCTGCTCGATCATCCTACTTTTCCAAATTAATCGAGGAAAATAAGAACAATCCAAAATTTCTTTTTGATACTGTTGCAAAGCTAACTAAAAAGCAGCATTCCCCAAGAGAGGATGGTTTTCACTTCAGCAGTGATAAATTCATGAACTTCTTTGAGGAAAAGATCATGACCATTAGAAAGCAAATTACAGACTCCTCTTTGAATCTGCGTATTCCTCCAGGGCTTAGCTGTCCTGGATCTGCACAGACTCTGCGAGGGCCTGGGATCGGGAGAGACACTTAAGTGTTTTAGTACTATATCTCTTGACACAATGATGAAAATAATCATGGCCTCTAAACCTTCAAGCTGCATACTGGATCCTATTCCTACTAAACTGCTGAAGGAGCTGCTTCCTGTGCTTGGCCCTCCTATGTTGAACATAATAAACAGCTCTCTATCCACCGGATGTGTACCAAACTCACTAAAAGTGGCAGTGATAAAGCCTCTCTTGAAAAAGCCAAACCTTGACCCGGAAAATATAAAAAACTATCGGCCTATATCGAATCTTCCATTCCTCTCAAAAATTTTGGAAAAGGCTGTTGCGCAGCAACTCACTGCCTTTCTGAAGACAAACAATGTATACGAAATGCTTCAGTCTGGTTTTAGACCCCATCATAGCACTGAGACTGCACTTGTGAAGGTGGTAAATGACCTTTTAATGGCGTCAGACCGAGGCTCTGCATCTGTCCTCGTGCTACTAGACCTTAGTGCTGCCTTTGACACCATCGATCACCACATTCTTTTGGAGAGACTGGAAACCCAAATTGGTCTACACGGACAAGTTCTGGCCTGGTTTAGATCCTACCTGTCGGAAAGATATCAGTTTGTCTCTGTGAATGGTCTGTCCTCCGACAAATCAACTGTACATTTCGGTGTTCCTCAAGGTTCCGTTTTAGGACCACTATTGTTTTCACTATATATTTTACCTCTTGGGGATGTTATTCGAAAACATAATGTTAACTTTCACTGCTATGCGGATGACACACAGCTGTACATTTCAATGAAGCATGGTGAAGCCCCAAAATTGCCCTCGCTAGAAGCCTGTGTTTCAGACATAAGGAAGTGGATGGCTGAAAACTTTTTACTTTTAAACTCGGACAAAACAGAGATGCTTGTTCTAGGTCCCAAGAAACAAAGAGATCTTCTGTTAAATCTGACAATTCATCTTGATGGTTGTAAAGTCGTCTCAAATAAAACTGTGAAGGACCTAGGCGTTACTCTTGACCCTGATCTCTCTTTTGACGAACATATCAAGACTGTTTCAAGGACAGCTTTTTTCCATCTACGTAACATTGCAAAAATCAGAAATGTTCTGTCCAAAAATGATGCAGAAAAATTAATCCATGCATTTGTTACTTCTAGATTAGACTACTGCAATGCTCTATTTTCCGGCTACCGGATAAAGCACTAAATAAACTTCAGTTAGTGCTAAATACGGCTGCTAGAATCCTGACTAGAACCAAGAAATTTGATCATATTACTCCAGTGCTAGCTTCCCTACACTGGCTTCCTGTTAAGGCAAGGGCTGATTTCAAGGTTTTACTGTTAACCTATAAAGCGTTACATGGGCTTGCTCCTACCTATCTTTCCGAGTTGGTCCTGCCGTACATACCAATACGTACGCTACGGTCACAAGACGCAGGCCTCCTAATTGTCCCTAGAATTTCTAAGCAAACAGCGGGAGGCAGGGCTTTCTCCTATAGATCTCCATTTTTATGGAACAGTCTGCCTACCCATGTGAGAGACGCAGACTCGGTCTCAACCTTTAAGTCTTTACTGAAGACTTATCTCTTCAGTAGGTCATATGATTGAGTGTAGTCTGGCCCAGGAGTGTGAAGGTGAACGGAAAGGCTGGAGCAACGAACAGCCCTTGCTGTCTCTGCCGGGCCGGTTCCCCTCTCCACTGGGGTTCTCTGCCTCTAACCCTGTTGCAGGGGCTGAGTCACTGGCTTGCTGGTGCTCTTTCATGCCGTCCCTGGGAGGGGGTGCGTCACTTGAGTGGGTTGAGTTACTGACGTGATCTTCCTGTCTGGGTTGGCGCCCCCCTTGGTTTGTGCTGTGGTGGAGACCTCTGTGGGCTATACTCGGCCTTGTCTCAGGATTGTAAGTTGGTGGTTGGGGATATCCCTCTAGTGGTGCGGGGGCTGTGCTTTGGCGGAGTGGGTGGGGTTATATCCTTCCTGTTTGGCCCTGTCCGGGGTTTCTTCGGATGGGGCCACAGTGTCTCCGGACCGCTCCTGTCTCAGCCTCCAGTATTTATGCTGCAGTAGTTTATGTGTCGGGGGCTGGGGTTAGTTGGTTATACCTGGAGTACTTCTCCTGTCTTATCCAGTGTCCTGTGTGAATTTAAGTATGCTCTCTCTAATTCTCTCGTTCTCTCTTTCTCTCTGAGAACCTGAGCCCCTAGGACCATACGTCGGGACTACCGGCCGTGGTGACTCCTTGCTGTCCCCAGTCCGCCTGGCCTTGCTGCTATTCCAGTTTAAACTGTTCTGCCTGCGGTTATGGAACCCCTACCTGTCCCAGACCTGCTGTTTTAAACTCTAATGATCGGCTATGAAAAGCCAACTGAGATTTATTCCTGATTATTATTTGACCATGCTTGTCACTTATGAACATTTTTGAACATCTTGGCATGGTTCTGTTATAATCTCCACCCGGCACAGCCAGAAGAGGACTGGCCACCCCTCATAGCCTGGTTCCTCTCTAGGTTTCTTCCTAGGTTTTGCCTTTCTAGGGAGTTTTTCCTAGCCACCGTGCTTCTACACCTGCATTACTAGCTGTTTGGGGTTTTAGGCTGGGTTTCTGTACAGCACTTCGAGATATTAGCTGATGTAAGAAGGGCTATATAAAATAAAATTGATTGATTGATTGATCACCCCTTTTTAATTTCTTTGCCCATGGGAGAAGTATATTTCCCCCTCCCCCCCATTCTTTTTTCCACGCTACTTCATCTCGAATTGTTGAATGAGTTTCCTGTATACAATAGATATTATATTCCTTCTCTTTGAGCCATGTAAATATTGTTCTTCTTTTGTTATTATCAGCTAAGCCATTACAATTATAACTGGCTATACTTATTTCACCATACACCATAATGAGATACAAGTTTCAAGTCTATTTATCATTATATATGTTTGTAAATTTACCAATAAAAAATAGCGTAATGATTGAGTGTCCATATAGCTGTACCGTGATATTTGCATTGCAACGGAGTAACCCTTCAATTGTTCTCCACTAATTCCCCCGCTAAAGCCCCTCCCCATCCCAAGTTGAGCCGTCATCCCAGTGATCAGCATCCCACCCACGTCCCTCCGTATCCCTAAGGCCCCGAGAGGCCAGGACCCATCCATCGAAAACAGCAGACAGTGGCACCCACAAAACAGAAGCAGATTAACCGCCAAAAGCATTTCCAATGCTTTCACCTCTATATATATTTTTATTTTTATTTTTTATTATGCATATCCTATTTTCCATCATTATCAATTAATATGCGTAATAATGTCGGCAGTTCACGCGTAGGATTCCAACATATAACCCGGATTGCCATTGTATTACACTTAATTCATTGACAAGCAATTATTATCCTAGCAAATAATCCCGCGGTCCATCCCATACCCTCCCCCCCAACATCCCCACCCCCCCACAACAGATGCCAGACAAGCACACACTCACATACTCACATACTCCAACACACTCAACCTCCCTCCTCCACAATCCACCATAAAATCAGATACTCAACAGCTGTTATATCCCAGAGCCCAACTCGAGAAATAACTTGATTTACGAGTGCACATAAGGGTCTGAATACTTATGTAAATGTAATATTTAGGTTGTATTTTTTTTATAAATTTGCAAAAATATTATGGGGTATTGTGTGTAGATTGATGAGGGGGAAAACACAATTTCATCAATTTTAGAATAAGCCTGTAACGTAACAAAAATGTGGAAAAAGTCAAGGGGTCTGAATACTAGCTGTTGATGACATTGCAAATGCTATATTGGCCTAAATAGTATCATTGATTATATGAATTATAAAGTATGGTTACATTTAATTTGCTCTATTAAAATTACCCTTTGGAATGATTTCGATAATAACTAAATATATTCACTGTTTCACCATAGACAAACCTTGTATAAAATAAGTTGAATTTGTACCTTTAAAACAACATCAGATCTTCAACGTTATATCCACTATCAGAAGAAAAAAACAATAGGCTGGGCATTATCTCCTACTGGAGAATTGATCTATATACAGCTACCATTTGGTCTACCAACCAGGGTTTTAACCAAGCCCAGCCCTGCTGTCACTGACTATTACAAATGTGTTATCGTGAGAATGATTCTTAAGTGAGTGTCACGTCTCCTCCCGTTGCTCCCCTCCGCCGCTCTGATTCACCGGTCTACTGAGCCACTGGTCTGAGCGCACCTCCTCGGCAACACCGGAATGGAAACCCAACGCACCCTAATCACCTCCAGCGCACCTGCACCTCATCTCATCACCACCCCTATTCAGCCCTGGACTGTTCTGGATGATGTTGTGTGTGATTGTTAAGCTTTGTGTCATTTACTCCATCTTTGTTATTTCTCTTGCTCATTGTTAAGTAAACCTTGACCTTGTTAATTCCTGCATCTGCGTTCTGCCTCTTCGTATACTCAGTACTCGTCACAGTAAGCTTCACTTAAAAAATGAAATAGATTCACTGTTGCTATCGAAGTCATTCCAAACGGTAGGTCTAACTGAGCAAATGAAATAAGACTATGCTTTATCACTCATATGTCATCAATTATGCTATTTAGGCCTATATAGCATTTAGTGATATTGAAATGTGTTCGGTTGTCAACCCAACCAAATTTCAACATTTGAAGGAGATTTATCTTCTGCTTGGATAGTTCCATCTGTGCCACTGACCTTAAGTCTGGCTTTAATTCCAGTTTGTCGGCAAGTTAACAAATGACATGTTGGATTAACGTTTCAACTCAACCAAAAATGTAAGTTAAAGAATGTGATTAAGCCAGTTGCTCAGATGGAACTCTCCAAGCAATAGATACTGTATAAATCCTCTAAATGTTGATATTTGGTTGCGATGTCAACCAACACAATTCAATATTACTTTTGTAATACAGTAAATATATAGCGCATTATAGATGTCAACGTTTGGTCTCTTGGGGGGGTTGAATCCACCCTGCTGGCTATGCATCTCAAAACTTCTTCCTGAAGTGTGCACTTGTCCACTACCCACATGGTGGTCCTCTGCAGGTGGTACAGCATGGCACATAGCCACTATGGTGCTGCCTCAGACACCATAATGGCACAGATACAAAGATGAGACCTCTATCTCTATGGAGTCAATTGTTTTGGTTGTGACCGTTTCAGTTTGGACAATTTTTACTTGTTTTGAACTATAAAGAATCACCATAGCTAACATATGGCTGGCTATCTTTCATTTGGATATATGTATACTACCAGTCAAAAGTTTGGACACACCTACGCATTCAAGGGTTTTTCTTTATTTTTGACAATTTTTTTACATTGTAGAATAATAGTGAAGACATTAAAACTATGTAGTAACCAAAAGTGTTAAACCAATCAAAATATATTTTATATTTGAGATTCTTCAAATAGCCACCCTTTGCCTTGATGAGAGCTTTGCACACTCTTGGCATTCTCACAACCAGCTTCATGAGGTAGTCACCTGGAATGCATTTCAATTAGCAGGTGTGTCTTCTTAAAAGTTAATTTGTGGAATTTCTTTCCTTCTTAATGCGTTTGAGCCAATCAGTTGTGTTGTGACAAGGTGGGGGGGGGGTATACAGAAGATAGCCCTATTTGGTAAAAGACCAAGTCCATATTACGGCAACAACAACTCAAATAAGCAAAGAGAAACGACAATCCATCATTACTTTAAGACATGAAGGTCAGTCAATAAGGAACATTTCAAGAACTTTGAAAATTTCTTCAAGTTCAGTCGCAAAAACCATCAAGGGCTATGATGAAACTGGCTATCAAGAGGACCGCCACAGGAATGGAAGACCCAGAGTTACCTCTGCTGTAGAGGATAAGTTCATTAGAGTTACAAGCCTCAGAAATTGCAGCCCAAATAAATGTTTCACAGAGTTCAAGTCACAGACACACCTCAACATCAACTGTTCAGAGGGGACTGTGTGAATCAGGCCTTCATGGTCGAATTGCTGCAAAGAAACCACTACTAAAGGACACCAATAAGAAGAAGAGACCTGCTTGGGCCAAGAAACATGAGCAATGGACATTAGACCGGTGGAAATGTGTCCTTTGGTCTGAAGTCCAAATTGGAGATTTTTGGTTCAAACTGTCGTGTCTTTTTGAGACGCGGTGTAGGTGAACGGATGATCTCCGCATGTGTAGTTCCCATCGTAAAGCATGGAGAAGGAGGTGTTATGGTGTGGGGGTGCTTTGCTGGTGATACTGTCTGTGATTTATTTAGAATTCAAGGCACACTTAATCAGCATGGCTACCACAGCATTCTGCAGCGAAACGCCATCCCATCTGGTTTGGGCTTAGTAGGACTATCATTTGTTTTTCAACAGGACAATGACCCAACACACCTCCAGGCTGTGTAAGGGCTATTTTACCAAGAAGGAGAGTGATGGAGTGCTGCATCAGATGACCTGGCCTCCACAATGCCCCTACCTCAACCCAATTGAGATGGTTTGGGACGAGTCGGATGGCAGAGTGAAGGAAAAGCAGCCAACAAGTGCTCAGCATATGTGAGAACTCCTTCCAGACTTTTGGAAAAGCATTCCAGGTGATGCTGGTTGAGAGAATGTGCAAAGCTGTCATCAAGGCAAAGGGTGGCTATTTGAAAAATCTCAAATATATTTTGATTTAACTTTTTTGGTTACTAAATAATTCCATATGTGTTATTTCATAGTTTTGATCTCTTCACTATTATTCTACAAAGTAGAAAATAGTAAAAATAAAGAAAAACCCTTGAATGAGTAGGTGTGTCCAAATGTATGACTGGTACTGTACATCCCAGCAAAGATATATTTTAATCCCAAAACCATACGTTACATATTTCTTGATATATTAGATGTTCGGTATTGACACTTCTTAAAAATACATTAAGATTTACCAACTTGCTCATTCATTTTCTCCAAAATGTTTGCAGACAGAATCACCATGTGGCAATGCTGGAGAGGGGTCACCTGCTAATATTTGTAGGGGTGTGGCTTAAGGCACATCCATTCTACAATCTCAACAAATGTTGGGACAGCATTTTCTTGAGAAAGATGTTTAAAATTAAACAAAACAAATAATTATATCAGTATCTTTCAATGTAATAATACAACAAATCAAGATGTTTTAATGAAATAAGTGTTAACAAAATTACAAAAATCAGTAATTGCTTTATTTTCAAACATGAAGTTTGAAATAGGTGTATAAACAATGACTTTGTACTATACCAATTTAACAATATGTTTGCTATTACGTTCGATTGAATTAGAACATATGACGTAAATAAATGTCTTACATCTCCAAACTTAAGTATTTTGTATAGTTTTTTGGGGGTGGGACTGCAATTTGCACCACTTATGTAGAATCACCCATATACCACCAGACCATTCTTCCAAATACCCCAGACACCATTTTCACCAGGCAGATCAAACCAACCACCATAACCTCCCACTTCTCCCAGCTACCCGACACCTCTGCTTTCTACCAAGTGTTTTTGAAACAAAATATGACCGGTACTGCTCTGAAGAGGGAGGGATTAAGTGTGGTAGTACAACCCACTTGACACTCGGTTAATTGTCTACATCATAATGTGGAAATCATCACAATTTCCCATAGAGCTCTTGTTTACTGTTATTATTAACAAATCTAAAGTTAAATTAAAAGAGTAAAACTTTGATGAATTACTATTCCTTAATATTGTGCCGGGTGGATTGGCTTGCTCGGAGCCGAGCGGGGCCATCAATTCGGCCTTGGATGTACGTTTCAATTTGGAATCCCTTTTATTTCATGATGTCACAGAGAAGTGTTTGATCATTACTTGTTCACTCAGAGCTCTCCGTGTCATTTCCTCCTGAAGGGTCCGCACCGGCAGCGCATAATGGCCCTTGTCTCCGCTCCTCAGACTCCGATCCAGCTGATTATGCCCTCCTTCACACCAGACAAATGCCAGTCTGCTTTCTCTGCCTCACAATTAAATAAATGCCCTTATTTGAGGAGGAGGGCATCTCATTTGGTGCATTGAGCTGGCATGAATGAAAAAAGATGAGCAGCAGGGAATTGATCACCCCTCTTTATTATGGAGAATGTCATTCCCACAATAGAGAGTGGAGACTAGATAGTTAGCAAGCTAGAAGCTTCATTCCAGGGAAAGGGGAGGCCGGCTTATTCTGATGGGTGCGCCCTTTTTAGGTCAAATACTGTTAGTCCCACCATTGATAATCCTAACTGCTGCAGCCAAGTTTAAATGGACCATTAAATGTACTCACTAATTGATGCAGTGAAAAGGGCATACCTGGGCATCTGGCAGCCAGTCAAACTCACAGAGAAAATGAGCTGGCACTGGCTCCTTTGGCCTTACTGTAAGCTTTTATTTCACAATGGTGAATATTACATCAATGTGTGCAACAAAATAGTCTTCAAGTCATGTCATACACACCAAACTCAGAAATAGTACCCGCAAAACACCAGTCTCAATGTCAACAGTGAAGAGGCGACTCCGGGATGCTGACCTTCTAGGCAGAGTTGCAAAGAAAAAGCCATATCTCAGACTGGCCAATAAAAAGAAAAGATTAAGATGGGCAGTCTGAGATATGGCTTTTTCTTTGCAACTCTGCCTAGAAGGTCAGCATCCCGGAGTCACCTCTTCACTGTTGACGTTGAGACTGGTGTTTTGCGGGTACTATTTAATGAAGCTGCCAGTTGAGGACCTTTTGAGGCGTCTGTTTCTCAAACTAGACACTAATGTATTTGTCCTCTTGCTCAGTTGTGCACCGGGGCCTCCCACTCTTCTTTCTATTCTGGTTAGAGACAGTTTGCGCTGTTCTGTGAAGGGAGTAGTAGACAGCTTTGTACGAGATCTTCAGTTTCTTGGCAATTTCTCGCATGGAATAGCCTCATTTCTCAGAACAAGAATAGACTGACGAGTTTTAGAGGAAAGTTATTTGTTTCTGGCCATCTTGATCCTGTAATCGAACCCACAATTGCTGATGCTCCAGATACTCAACTAGTCTCAAGAAGGCCAGTTTTATTGCTTCTTTAATCAGAACAACAGTTTTCAGCTCTGCTAACATAATTGAAAAATGGTTTTCTAATGATCAATTAGCCTTTTAAAATGATAAACTTGGATTAGCAAACACAACGTCCCATTGGAACACAGGACTGATGGTTGCTGATAATGGGCCTCTGTACGCCCATGTATTCCATTAAAAATCAGCCGTTTCCAGCTACAATAGCCATTTAAAACATGTTATTTTAATGGACAAAAAAATGGCTTTTCTTTCAAAAATAAGTACATTTCTAAGTGACACCAACCTTTTGAACGGTAGTGTAAGTATTCAGACCCTTTACACAAACTATTTCCATTTAAGAATGATGGAGGCCACTGTGTTCTTGGGGACCTTCAGTGCTGCAGACATGTTTTGGTGTCCTTCCCCAGATCTGTGCCTCGACACAAAACTGTCTCGGAGCTCAAAGGACAATTCCTTCGACCTCATGGCTTGGTTTTTGCTCTGACATGCACTGTCAACTGTGCGACCTTATATACATTTACATTTACATTTACGTCATTTAGCAGACGCTCTTATCCAGAGCGACTTACAAATAGGTGCATTCACCCTATAGCCAGTGGGATAACCACTTTATTATTTATTTTTATTTTTTTGTAAAAAAAAATTTAGGGGGGGGGGGTAAAAGGATTACTTTATCCTATCCCAGGTATTCCTTAAAGAGGTGGGGTTTCAAATGTCTCCGGAAGGTGGTGAGTGACTCCGCTGTCCTGGCGTCGTGAGGGAGCTTGTTCCACCATTGGGGTGCCAGAGCAGCGAACAGTTTTGACTGGGCTGAGCGGGAACTATGCTTCCGCAGAGGAAGGGGAGCCAGCAGGCCAGAGGTGGATGAACGCAATGCCCTCGTTTGGGTGTAGGGACTGATCAGAGCCTGAAGGTACAGAGGTGCCGATCCCCTCACAGCTCCATAGGCAAGCACCATGGTCTTGTAATAGATGCGAGCTTCAACTGGAAGCCAGTGGAGTGTGCGGAGGAGCGGGGTGACATGAGAGAACTTGGGAAGGTTGAACACCAGACGGGCTGCGGCATTCTGGATGAGTTGTAGGGGTTTAATGGCACAGGCAGGGAGCCCAGCCAACAGCGAGTTGCAGTAATCCAGACGGGAGATGACAAGTGCCTGGATTAGGACCTGTGCCGCTTCCTGTGTAAGGCAGGGTCGATACTCTCCGAATGTTGTAGAGCATGAACCTGCAGGATCGGGTCACCGCCTTGATGTTAGCGGAGAACGACAGGGTGTTGTCCAGGGTCACGCCAAGGCTCTTCGCGACTCTGGGAGGAGGACACAACGGAGTTGTCAACCGTGATGGCGAGATCATGGAACGGGCAGTCCTTCCCCGGGAGGAAGAGCAGCTCCGTCTTGCCAAGGTTCAGCTTGAGGTGGTGATCCGTCATCCATACTGATATGTCTGCCAGACATGCAGAGATGCGATTCGCCACCTGGTTATCAGAAGGGGGAAAGGAGAAGATTAGTTGTGTATTGTCAGCGTAGCAATGATAGGAGAGGCCATGTGAGGATATGACAGAGCCAAGTGACTTGGTGTATAGGGAGAATAGGAGAGGGCCTAGAACTGAGCCCTGGGGGACACCAGTGGTGAGAGCACGTGGTGCGGAGACAGCTTCTCGCCACGCCACTTGGTAGGAGCGACCGGTCAGGTAGGACGCGATCCAGGAGTGAGCCGCGCCGGAGATGCCCAGCTCGGAGAGGGTGGAGAGGAGGATCTGATGGTTCACAGTATCAAAGGCAGCAGACAGGTCTAGAAGGACAAGAGCAGAGGAGAGAGAGTTAGCTTTAGCAGTGCGGTGAGCCTCCGTGACACAGAGAAGAGCAGTCTCAGTTGAATGACCAGTCCTGAAACCTGACTGGTTTGGATCAAGAAGGTCATTCTGAGAGAGATAGCAAGAGAGTTGGCTGAAGACGGCACGCTCAATAGTTTTGGAAAGAAAAGAAAGAAGGGATACTGGTCTGTAGTTGTTGACATCAGTGGGATCGAGTGTTGGTTTTTTGAGAAGGGGTGCAACTCTCGCTCTCTTGAAGACGGAAGGGACATAGCCAGCGGTCAAGGATGAGTTGATCAGCGAGGTGAGGTAGGGGAGAAGGTCACCGAGATGGTCTGGAGAAGAGAGGAGGGGATGGGGTCAAGCGGGCAGGTTGTTGGGCGGCCAGCAGTCACAAGTCGCAAGATTTTATCTGGAGAGAGAGGGGAGAAAGAAGTCAAAGGGGGGGGGGGATTCAGCAGGGAGGAGAATGTGGCAAAGAGCTTCCTAGGGTTAGAGGCAGATGCTTGGAATTTAGAGTGGTAGAAAGTGGCCTTAGCAGCAGAAACAGATGAAGAAAATGTAGAGAGGAGGGAGTGAAAAAATGCCAGGTCGGCAGGGAGTTTAGTTTTCTTCCATTTCCGCTCCGCTGCCCGGAGCTCTGTTCTGTGAGCTCGCAATGAGTCATCAAGCCACGGAGCTGGAGGGGAGGACCGAGCCGGCCGGGAGGATAGGGGACACAGAGAGTCAAAGGATGCAGAAAGGGAGGAGAGGAGGGTTGAGGAGGCAGAATCAGGAGATTGGAGGGAGAAGGATTGAGCAGAGGGAAGAGATGATAGGATGGAAGAGGAGAGAGTAGTGGGAGAGAGAGAGCGAAGGTTGCGGCGGCGCATTACCATCTGTGTAGGGGCAGAGTGAGTAGTGTTGGAGGAGAGCGAGAGAGAAAAGGATACAAAGTAGTGTTCGGAGACATGGAGGGGAGTTGTAGTGAGATTAGTAGAAGAGCAGCATCTAGTAAAGATGAGGTCAAGCGTATTGCCTGCCTTGTGAGTAGGGGGGGACGGTGAGAGGGTGAGGTCAAAAGAGGAGAGGAGTGGAAAGAAGGAGGCAGAGAGAAATGAGTCAAATGTAGACGTAGGGAGGTTGAAATCCCCCAAAACTGTGAGGGGTGAGCCATCCTCAGGAAAGGAACTTATCAAGGCGTCAAGCTCATTGATGAACTCTCCAAGGGAACCTGGAGGGCGATAGATGACAAGGATATTAAGCTTAAATGGGCTAGTGACTGTGACAGCATGGAATTCAAATGAGGAGATAGACAGATGGGTTAGGGGAAAAATTGAGAATGTCCACTTGGGAAAGATGAGGATTCCTGTGCCACCACCCCTCTGACCAGATGCTCTATAGACAGGTGTGTGCCTTTCCAAATCATGTCCAATCAATTGAATTTACCACAGGTGGACTGCAATCAAGTTGTAGAAACATCTCAAGGATGATCAATTGAAAGAGGATGCAGCTGAGCTCAATTTTGAGTCTCATAGTAAAGGGTCTGAATACTTGTAAATAAGGTATGTTTTTTTATTTTTTATACTTTTGCTAACAATTCTAAAAACATGTTTTCGCTTTGTCATTATGGGGTATTGTGTAGATTGCTGAGGATTTGTATTTATTTAATCCATTTTAGAATAAGGCTGTAACGTAACAAAATGTGGAAAAAGTATAGGGGTCTGAATACTTTCTGAAGGCACTGTATGAGCTGGACATCCAGAGTAAGCAAATTGAGACATTGCAGCGTATCCTGGATGGGTCCCATTCTAAGACCTTTTCTTTTTCCACTCCTCAGTCTGGTCGTCATGCCACTGCCTTACCATCGTGTCGCCACTCTCTGCCTGACTGGCCAGAGCTGCCATGAAAAGACCCCTCCCTAGTGAAGTCACCTCCCATCTCACCCGCCGTTCACATCCTCTGATCTCGCCCCTCCCCATCCCCCTTGGAGAATAAAGGAGCAAGGACGCTTGATGAAGAGCTGGCGGATGCCGCCGTTATCGATCCTGCATCCCAGTGGATGCACGTCACACACCGTAAGCCCAGCGCAAGGCAGCGGCCTTTGGTGAATGTGGCTGAAATGGCCTTGTGGGATACATCCTGCTGACCACCAGTTTCACCCACCTGCTTCCAGAGATTCCAGCTCCTTCATCCTCTACCCTGTCTCCCGAGGGTCCAGCTCAGGGGGTTTCTACCACAAGCCTCTCACATCAGGCCTCGAGGTTGTCTGAGGCACCAGTCCGCCCCTGCACGGAGGGCTTATATTGATGATGTGGGTCCTCCGTCCCCCATCTCCCGTCGGTCCTCAAGGAGGCACAGAAAAGGCCGGACATCCATGGCCACTCACCTTCCTCCAGCCATCATCATTGGTAGCTCCATGGTGAGGCACATCTCGGTTCTTGGAGCAAAAACCCTGTGCTACCCGGGAGCTACAGTGAAGGATATCACAGGATACCAAACCATCAAGGAGCCTGGACCCTCTCTTCATGTTTCAAGGCCACATTAAGATATTGACTCAGAGACCGACCAAGCCCCACTCAGGTAATACCTCCCATCCTTTCTAAGCGCTGTCGTCGTACTGTTGTCTATAATGCCAGGAGTGCTGTCAGTTAAATAATAATAAAAATAATATGCCATTTAGCAGACACTTTTATCCAAAGCGACTTACAGTCATGCGTGCATAATTTTTTTGTGTATGTGTGGTCCCGGGGATCGAACCCACTACCTTGGCGTTACAAGTGCCGTGCTCTACCAGCTGAGCTACAGAGGACCACAGTTGTAATCTTGTGCACATTCGTTTGAACACTCTTAGATCTGCTATTGTTAGCTCAAAAGAGAAGCCCACTGTGTTCTCTGTTCACCCAGTACTATTAGTTCAAATGTGAATTCCATAAACCTGAATACCTCTGTTTTCAAATGACGTAGTGGGCTTGGGCTGTTTCACGATAGCAACCAAAGTCCATGTAAGTCAGTTTATAACATTCCATCATTGGTTACTCTGAGAGTTCCTCATACTGACATTGGCTGCGGCCTCAGGCCCTATGGTGCCAACCTTGGATAAGTAATTCAAATTTCTACTCTCTCCTCTATTACAAATAGGGATAGACCAAGTGGTGCAGTTCTATGCAATCTTATAGCCATGCCCACTATATCAATATCAACCATCAGACAGGGCCTGCAACCCCCTATTGAACATAGCTTGTTTGAGTTGGAGACTCCATGTGACTTTAAAAATCGTAAAGGACTTGGGTTGATGCATCTGAACATTAGGAGCTTACTTCCGAAACTGAATTACATCAAGATCTGGGCTAGGCAGACAAATCCAGACATTCTGCTATTGACTGAAACTTGGATCTCTGGGGACATTCTGATATTAATATTGAGGGTTATAATGTTTTCAGAGCTGACAGACAGGGTAGAGGTGGTGGTGGCCATTCTTATAAAAAACCATTTATTGGTCTTTACTGAAATCCATTTCCCCTGGCCAAAAAATTTAGCAACTATCTTTTATCCTTTGTCTGGGGAAAAATGTATCCATAACTGTTATAGGGGTCTACCGTCCTCCCCCGGCTAACCTTTGTGCACTCAAGGAGTTAACTAGTTTGTTTTCTTCTGTTACTAAATCAGAAGTTATTATCCTGGGTGACCTAAATTATGATTGGGAAATGCAGGCTTCAGACAATCTAAAAGACATGTGTAATGATCTAAACCTAACCCAGCTGGTGACTAGACCTACACGGCCCAACCCTAAAGATCCTTCAAAGTCAACTCTGATTGATCTTATTCTAACGAATACACCAGATAAATACGTTTCTACTGGTGTCTTCACCCAAGACATTAGTGACCATTGCCCAGTTGTTTGTGTTAGCATCATGTCATCACAAAGAGGAACTTTAAAAACTTCAGTGAACAGGCTTTTTTACATGATCTTTATTTTAGTGACCTTGATTGTATTTCAGCTATCTGTGAACCTGCTTTATCTTTCAGCCTTTTTTTCAGATGTCTTCAATACTATTGTGGATAATCATGCTCCCTTAAAAAAAAATTAAGGATTAAAGGTAGGCCTGGTCATTCATAAAATAGATGATGCTTGGGTCAAGGCCAGGAACACAGGCTTAGGCCCGGACTGGCAAGCTTTTTAGCAACTGAGGAATCATTATTTTAGACAAATCATAAAGGCTAAATCTGATTATTATGTAACCACTCTTTTGGATCGTAATGGGAACCAGGCAAAATACTGGAAAACTGTATAATCCCTGAAGGGTTCTACTTCCTCCTCTCTGCCACAACAAATTAATTCAGACGCTGGGCTCATTATGGAAAAAAAAAGCCATTATTGATGCATTTAATCACCATTTTATTTCAGCAGGCTATCTCTTTGAAATAACTTCTAAGCATATTCACTGTGATACTGGGCTGGATGCTGATAGGGGAAACTTGCTGAATGATCAGAGAAATTATAGTCAAAGCTTTCTTTTAAGCTATTTACGGAAAAAGAAGTCCTGGATGCTTTGCTGCAATAGACAACAAGAAATCCACAGGGGCTGACCAATTGGATCCCGGTCTGCTTAAGTGTGCTGCGCCGATCATTGTTGGCTCAATAACCCACATTTTGTATTTAAAATGGTTATCAGGAAATATTCCAAAAGTATGGAAATCAGCTCTTGAGCTGTCGCTCTATAAGGGCGGGGAGAGTAGCGATCTTAATAATTATCCCCCCATTTCAAGGCTTCATTGTCTAGCTAAGATTCTTGAATCCTTTGTAAATGTACAACTTTGCTCTTTTTTTATCTGAGAAATATATTTTGAATGTAAACCAATCAGGGTTTAGGCCTGGGCACAGCACTATTACAGCAAACACTTTAGTTGTTAATGATCTTGTCAATGCTTTAGACACTAAAATGAAATGTGCTGCTTTGTTTGTGGACCTGTCAAAAGCTTTTGATACTGTTGACCATGCTATTTTATTGACTAAGTTGTCTTCGATAGGCCTAAACTCTGACGCCTGTACATGGTTTCATGATTATCTTAGTGACAGAACTCAGGCCATCATGATTGATGGGGTTCAGTCAGAATTTCTTGAAGTGCATTAAGGTGTACCACAGGTGTCGATTTTGGGACATGTTCTCTTCACTATTTATATAAACACCATTGGTCAATCTGTTACTATGAGCCGTTCTCTCCTCAGCAGCCTCCTGTGTTGTGGAGGAATGTAGATGTTTTCCTGGGTGATTTGTGATGTTTTACTTGTCCTTCATATGACTGTGTTTTTGTATATCAATGTTTATTTATATATATACAGTTGAAGTCGGAAGTTTACATACACTTAGGTTGGAGTCATTAAAACTCATTTTTCAACCACTGCACAAATTTCTTGTTAACAAACTATAGTTTTGGCAAGTCGGTTAGGACATCTACTTTGTGCATGACACAAGTAATTTTTTCCAACAATTGTTTACAGACAGATTATGTCACTTATAATTCACTGTATCACAATTCCAGTGGGTCAGAAGTTCAAATACACTAAGTTGACTGTGCCTTTAAACAGCTTGGAAAATTCCAGAAAATGATGTCATGGCTTTAGATGCTTCTGATAGGCTAATTTACATCATTTGAGTTAATTGGAGGTGTACCTGTGGATATAGTTCAAGGCCTACCTTCAAACTCAGTGCCTCTTTGCTTGACATCATGGGAAAATCAAAAGAAATCAGCCAAGACCTCAGAAAAATAATTGTAGACCTCGACAAGTCTGGTTCATCCTTGGGAGCAATTTCCAAACGCCTGAAGGTATCACGTTGATCTGTACAAACAATAGTACGCAAGTATAAACACCATGGGACCACGCAGCCATCAAACCGCTCAGAAAGGAGACGCGTACTGTCTCCTAGAGATTAACGTACTTTGGTGCGAAAAGTGCAAATCAATCCCAGAACAACAGCAAAGGACCTTGTGAAGATGCTGGAGGAAACAGGTACACAAGTATCTACAGTGGGGAGAACAAGTATTTGATACACTGCCGATTTTGCAGGTTTTCCTACTTACAAAGCATGTAGAGGTCTGTAATTTTTATCATAGGTACACTTCAACTGTGAGAGACGAAAATCCAGAAAATCATATTGTATGATTTTTAAGTAATTAATTTGCATTTTATTGCATGACATAATTATTTCATCACCTACCAACCAGTAAGTATTCCGGCTCTCACAGACCTGTTAGTTTTTCTTTAAGAAGCCCTCCTGTTCTCCACTCATTACCTGTATTAACTGCACCTGTTTGAACTCGTTACCTGTATAAAAGACAACTGTCCACACACTCAATCAAACAGACTCCAACCTCTCCACAATGGCCAAGACCAGAGAGCTGTGTAAGGACATCAGGGATAAAATTGTAGACCTGCACAAGGCTGGGATGGCTACAGGACAATAGGCAAGCAGCTTGGTGAGAAGGCAACAACTGTTGGCGCAATTATTAGAAAATGGAAGAAGTTCAAGATGACGGTCAATCACACTCGGTCTGGGGCTCCATGCAAGATCTCACCTCGTGGGGCATCAATGATCATGAGGAAGGTGAGGGATCATCCCAGAACTACACGGCAGGACCTGGTCAATGACCTGAAGAGAGCTGGGACCACAGTCTCAAAGAAAACCATTAGTAACACACTACACCGTCATGGATTAAAATCCTGCAGCGCACACAAGGTCCCCCTGCTCAAGACAGCGCATGTCCAGGCCCGTCTAAAGTTTGCCAATGACCATCTGGATGATCCAGAGGAGGAATGGGAGAAGGTCATGTGGTCTGATGAGACAAAAATCGAGCTTTTTGGTCTAAACTCCACTCGCCGTGTTTGGAGGAAGAAGAAGGATGAGTACAACCCCAAGAACACCATCCCAACCGTGAAGCATGGAGGTGGAAATATTATTATTTGGGGATGCTTTTCTGCAAAGGGGACAGGACGACTGCACCGTATTGAGGGGAAGATGGATGGGGCCATGTATCGCAAGATCTTGGCCAACAACCTCCTTCCCTCAGTAAGAGCATTGAAGATGGGTCGTGGCTGGGTCTTCCAGCATGACAACTACCCGAAACACACAGCCAGGGAAACTACGGAGTGGCTCCGTAAGAAGCATCCCAAGGTCCTGGAGTGGCCTAGCCAGTCTCCAGACCTGAACCCAATAGAAAATATTTGGAGGGAGCTGAAAGTCCGTATTGCCCAGCGACAGCCCCGAAACCTGAAGGACCTGGAGAAGGTCTGTATGGAGGAGTGGGCCAAAATCCCTGCTGCAGTGTGTGCAAACCTGGTCAAGACCTACAGGAAACGTATGATCTCTGTAATTGCAAACAAAGGTTTCTGTACTTAAGTTCTGCTTTTCTGATGTATCAAATACTTTTGTCATGCAATAAAATGCAAATTAATTACTTAAAAATCATACAATGTGATTTTCTGGATTTTTGTTTTAGATTCCGTCTCTCACAGTTGAAGTGTACCTATGATAAAAATTACAGACCTCTACATGCTTTGTAAGTAGGAAAACCTGCAAAATCGGCAGTGTATCAAATACTTGTTCTCCCCACTGTATATCCACAGTAAAACAAGTCCTATATCGACATAACATGAAAGGCCGCTCAGCAAGGAAGAGCCACTGCTCCAAAACCGCCATAAAGAAGCCAGATTACGGTTTGCAACTGCACATGGGGACAAAGATCGTACTTTTTGGAGAAATGTCCTCTGGTCTGATGAAACAAAAATAGAACTGTTTGGCCACAATGACCATTGTTATGTTTGGAGGAAAGGGGGGTGCCTGCAAGCCGAAGAACACCATCCCAACCGTGAAGAACGGGGGTGGCAGCATCATGCTGTGGGGGTGCTTTGCTGCAGGAGGGACTGGTGCACTTCACAAAATAGATGGCATCATGAGGAAGGAAAATTATGTGGATATATTGAAGCAACATCTCAAGACATCAGTCAGGAACTTAAAGCTTGGTCGCAAATGGGTCTTCCAAATGGACAATGACCCCAAGCATACTTCCAAAGTTGTGGCAAAATTGCTTAAGGACAACAAAGTCAAGGTATTGGAGTGGCCATCACAAAGCCCTGACCTTAATCCTACAGAAAATTTGTGGGCAGAACTGAAAAAGCGTGTGCGAGCAAAGAGGCCTACAAACCTGACTCAGTTACACCAGCTTTGTCAGGAGGAATGGGCCAAAATTCACCCAACTTATTGTAGGAAGCTTGTGGAAGGCTACCCGAAACGTTTGACCCAAGGTAAACAATTTAAAGGCAATGCTACCAAATACTAATTGAGTGTATGTAAACTTCTGACCTACTGGGAATGTGATGAAAGAAATAAAAGCTGAAATAATTCATTCTCTCTACTATTATTCTGACATTTCATTCTTAAAATAAAGTGGTGATCCTAACTGACCTAAAACAGGGAATTGTTACTAGGATTAAATGTCAGGAATTGTGAAAAACTCAGTTTAAATGTATTTGGCTAAGGTGTATGTAAACTTCAGATTTCAACTGTGTGTATATATATATATATATATATATATATATATATATATATATATATATATATATATATATATATATATATATATTTTGCGAAAAAAAAAAAACATATGGGGCATTGGAAGTGATGCAGATAATTGCATTGATGGAAGTTACAATCTATCTGCAATATTAAAGCTGATCTAAAATATTCATAATGAATAACACAAATAAACTCCTGTTTACTCTTGCATTAGGTTATTAATTATATTCCATTCATTAAAAGCACACCCCAGCATCTAAAGCAGTGTTACTAATTTACTGGATGTAAGCCATCATTTACGAAAGAAAAAATGTAAACACCATTATATTCCTTCGTGCTGGAATTACCCTTTTATACCAATTGAAACTCCCATGGAAATTAGATTTCTCCATGGTACAAAACCTCAAATGAAGTTTGTTCCAGTCGCTTCAACCCACCTATTGTAGGGCATAGGTCCTCATTTCCATTTTGATTCAACCGAAATACTTATATTACAATTGAGCTCAGTTTCTAATAGCACCTTTGTACAATCAATTTCACTTCAGGCGCCGATAATCAACAACAGCATGTCGTAGAAGAATGGTGCGAGACTAAACACGGCAGTAAACTAAAGATGTTGTGACTGAGGCATGGTGAAAATATCTGATGAAAATGAAAGGCGGCACTCACTTAAATATGATTTGCAATTGAAGCTTTGTGTATAATAGCAACATGTGTTAATAAACCACACGCTTACGTTTCGGCTTGTGCCTTCTTCAGAGAGTGTGGAATGCGATCTGAGGCAGGCACTTGTGGTTTAGTAAGACATGTTGTTATTATGAGTTAAAGAAAAATAAACATAAAGCTTCAATTGCAAATCCTATTCATTTTTTATGTGTTTCGAGTTTTGGTTCCGAACTCCCTTTTTACTTGTTTACAGAAGATAGAGGGTTGAAAATGTTCTCCTCATTTACTGAACATCTGTCTGAACCTGTTGTGAGATCCTTACTCTCTCTACTTCATGCCATTGTATGATAGAATACATTTGCAGGCCTTGAGATGGGATTGGCAACATGACAAACTGATCATAACAAGCAACAAAGCAAATAAAACCAGTACTCTAGTGTTTGAAAAGTTGCCAAAATATACCATTGTCTGTTTGCGTGCAGCAAACATTATGTACAGTGAGGGAAATAAGTATTTGATCCCCTGCTGATTTTGTATGTTTGCCCACTGACAAAGACATGATCAGTCTATAATTTTAATGGTAGGTTTATTTGAACAGTGAGAGACAGAATAAGAACAAAAAATCCAGAAAAACGCATGTCAAAAATGTTATCAATTGATTTGCATTTTAATGAGGGAAATAAGTATTTGACCCCTCTGCAAAACATGACTAAGTACTTGGTGGCAAAACCCTTGTTGGCAATCACAGAGGTCAGACGTTTCTTGTAGTTGGCCACCAGGTTTGCACACATCTCAGGAGGGATTTTGTTCCACTCCTCTTTGCAGATCTTCTCCAAGTCATTAAGGTTTCGAGGCTGACGTTTGGCAACTCGAACCTTCAGCTCCCTCCACAGATTTTCTATGGGATTAAGGTCTGGAGACTGGCTAGGCCACTCCAGGACATTAATGTGCTTCTTCTTGAGCCACTCCTTTGTTGCCTTGGCTGTGTGTTTGGGTCATTGTCATGCTGGAATACCCATCCACAACCCATTTTCAATGCCCTGGCTGAGGGAAGGAGGTTCTCACCTAAGATTTTATGGTACATGGCCCCGTCCATCGTCCCTTTGATGCAGTGAAGTTGTCCTGTCCCCTTAGCAGAAAAACACCCCCAAAGCATTAGGTTTCCACCTCCATGTTTGACGGTGGGGATGGTGTTCTTGGGGTCATAGTTAGCATTCCTCCTCCTCCAAACACGGCGAGTTGAGTTGATGCCAAAGAGCTCGATTTTGGTCTCATCTGACCACAACAATTTCACCCAGTTCTCTTCTGAATCATTCAGATGTTCATTGGCAAACTTCAGATGGCCCTGTATATGTGCTTTTTTGAGCAGGGGGACCTTGCGGGCGCTGCAGGATTTCAGTCCTTCACGGCGTAGTGTGTTACCAATTGTTTTCTTGGTAACTATGGTCCCAGCTGCCTTGAGATCATTGACAAGATCCTCCCGTGTAGTTCTGGGCTGATTCCTCACCGTTCTCATGATCATTGCATCTCCACGAGGTGAGATCTTGCATGGAGCCCCAGGCCGATGGAGATTTACAGTTATTTTGTGTTTCTTCCATTTGCAAATAATCACACCAACTGTTGTCACCTTCTCACCAAGCTGCTTGGCAATGGTCTTGTAGCCCATTCCAGCCTTGTGTAGGTCTACAATCTTGTCCCTAACATCCTTGGAGAGCTCTTTGGTCTTGGCCATGGTGGAGAGTTTGGAGTCTGATTGATTGATTGCTTCTGTGGACAGGTGTCTTTTATACAGGTAACAAGCTGAGATTAGGAGCACTCCCTTTAAGAGTTCTCCTAATCTCAGCTCGTTACCCGTATAAAAGACACCTGGGAGCCCGACATCTTTCTGATTGAGAGGGGGTCAAATACTTATTTCCCTCATTAAAATGCAAATCAATTTATAACATTTTTGACTTGCGTTTTTCTGGATTTGTGTTGTTGTTATTCTGTCTCTCACTGTTCAAATAAACCTACCATTAAAATTATAGACTGATCATGTCTTTGTCAGCAGGCAAACGTACAAAATCAGCAGGGGATCAAAAACTTTTTTCCCTCACTGTAGCTCTTAATGTGTCATTCTTTTTAATGCATATGTACAATTATTAATTGTGTTTGGAAATGGCATAATTTGGATTCACTATAGAGACCATTGTTGGCATTAGTGTTCTCTGTGACAAATATAGATTAAGCTAATTGCATAACTAGGCATACAATCACCCATTTGTTATGCATGCATTCTGCTACCTCATGCATATTCTGAATTCTTTCATATATATGGATTTATTCTTTGGAAAATCATGGAGTTAGTTATTCTATAACATACTTAACTGGCATGCAATTACTCAGCTCGACACATAATTAAACATTAATTAAACTAGGAAATTGAACAATTGTTTCAGTGATGAAATTTTGTAGGCTCAAATTAGTTTCATTTGAAAGTGAAGTTTCTACGTACTTTAATACAAATGATCAAAATGCATGGTTTGGCCACAAACTGAAGTATGTACACCAGAACACGCAGACATATTACATTGCCTTGCAAAAGTATTCATCCCCCTTAGCGTTTTTCCTATTTTGTTGCATTAAAACCTGTAATTTAAATGGATTTTTATTTGGATTTCATGTAATAGACATACACATAATAGTCCAAATTGTTGAAGTGAAATGAAAAAAATAACTTGTTTCAAAAAATTCTAAAATATAAATAACGAAAAGTGTTGTGTGCATATGTATTCACCCCCTTTGCTGTGAAGCCCCTAAATAAGATCTGGTGCAACAAATTACCTTCAGAAGTCACACAATTAGTTAAATAAAGTCCACCTGTGTGCAACCTAAGTGTCACATGATCTGTCACAACATCTCAGTATATATACACCTGTTCTGAAAGGGCCCAGAGTCTGCAACACCACTAAGCAAGGGGCACCACCAAGCAAGCGGCACCAGACCAAGGAGCTCTCCAAACAGGTCAGGGACAAAGTTGTGGAGAAGTACAGATCAGGGTTGGGTTATTAAAAAAATATCAAAAACTTTGAACATCCCACGGAGCACCATTACATCCATTATTAAAAAATTGAAAGAATATGGCACCACAAACCTGCCAAGAGAGGGCCGCCCACCAAAACTCACGGACCAGGCAAGGAGGGCATTAATCAAAGAGGCAACAAAGAAAAAAATAAGCAAACACGTTTAGTGTTCGCTAAAAGGCATGTGGGAGACTCCCCAAACATATGGAAGAAGGTACTCTGGTCAGATGAGACTAAAATTGAGCTTTTTGGCCATCAACGAAAACGCTATGTCTGGCGCAAACCCAACACCTCTCATCACCCCTAGAACACCATCCCCACAGTGAAGCATGGTGGTGGCAGCATCATGCTGTGGGGATGTTTTCCATCGGCAGGGACTGGGAAACTGCTCAGAATTGAAGGAATGACGGATGGTGCTAAATACAGGGAAATTCTTGAGGGAAACCTGTTTCAATCTTCTAGAGATTTGAGCCTGGGACAGAGGTATATCTTCCAGCAGGAGAATGACTCTAAGCAAACTGCTAAAGCAACACTCGAGTGGTTTAAGGGGAAACATTTAAATGTCTTGGAATGGCCTAATCAATGAATAGTTATGCACGCTCAAGTTGTCTTATTTGTTGTTTGTTTCATAATGAAAAATATTTTGTATCTTCAAACTGGTAGGCATGTTGTGTAAATCAAATGATACAAACCCCCCAAAAATCCATTTTAATTCCAGGTTGTAAGGCAACAAAATAGGAAAAATGCCAAGGGTGGTGAATAGTTTCGCCAGCCACTGTACATATCTGAATCATTCGATATCCACGTGTGACTTACCCCTACCTGCATATCCAGATACAGTAAGTCAACAGCAAGGCAATTCATTCCATCAACTGTCACAGCTTTTTGAAAATGTTTTCAGAGAAACGCTTAGCCGATAGCTACATATCTCCCCTTTCTTATTACAGTAAAACTTTGAGCCTATAGAATGCATGGCAAATCCATCTAGCATGGAAAGAGACGCCGGCTCTGACGCTCATCAGATGTGGAAGGGCTTGCAAACTATTATGGACTACAAAGGGAAACCCAGCTGCGAGCTGCACAGTGACGCAAGCCTACCAGACGAGATAAATGCCTTTTATTTATTTTTTACCCCCTTTTTCGATCTTGTCTCATCGCTGCAAATCCCCAATGGGTCGGGAGGCGAAGGTCGAGTCATGCGTCCTACGAAATATAACCCGCCAAACCACGCTTCTTAACACACGCCCGCTTAACCTGGAAGCCAGCCGCACCAATGTGTTGGAGGAAACACCGCCCACCTGATGACCAGGGCCAGCCTGCAGGAACCCGGCCCGCCACAAGGAGTTGCTAGAGCGCGATGAGCCAAGTAAAGCCTCCCCGGCCAAACCCTCCCCTAACCCGGACGACGCTGCGCCGCCCTATGGGACTCCCGATCACGGCCGGTTGTGATACAGCCCGGGATTGAACCCGGGTCTGTGGGGACGCCTCTAGCACTGTGATGCAGTGCCTTAGACCACTGCACCACTCAGGAGGCTGCTAAATGCCTTTTATGCTCGCTTCGAGGCAAGCAACACTGAAGCATGCATGAGAGCACCAGCTGTTCCAGACGACTGTGATCATGCTCTCCGTAGCTGATATGAGCAAGACCTTTTAAACTAAAGGAGCTGCTTCCTGTGCTTGGCCCTCCTATGTTGAACATAATAAACAGCTCTCTATCCACCGGATGTGTACCAAACTCACTAAAAGTGGCAGTGATAAAGCCTCTCTTGAAAAAGCCAAACCTTGACCCGGAAAATATAAAAAACTATCGGCCTATATCGAATCTTCCATTCCTCTCAAAAATTTTAGAAAAAGCTGTTGCGCAGCAACTCACTGCCTTTCTGAAGACAAACAATGTATACGAAATGCTTCAGTCTGGTTTTAGACCCCATCATAGCACTGAGACTGCACTTGTGAAGGTGGTAAATGACCTTTTAATGGCGTCAGACCGAGGCTCTGCATCTGTCCTCGTGCTACTAGACCTTAGTGCTGCCTTTGACACTATCGATCACCACATTCTTTTGGAGAGACTGGAAACCCAAATTGGTCTACACGGACAAGTTCTGGCCTGGTTTAGATCTTACCTGTCGGAAAGATATCAGTTTGTCTCTGTGAATGGTCTGTCCTCCGACAAATCAACTGTACATTTCGGTGTTCCTCAAGGTTCCGTTTTAGGACCACTATTGTTTTCACTATATATTTTACCTCTTGAGGATGTTATTCGAAAACATAATGTTAACTTTCACTGCTATGCGGATGACACACAGCTGTACATTTCAATGAAACATGGTGAAGCCCCAAAATTGCCCTCGCTAGAAGCCTGTGTTTCAGACATAAGGAAGTGGATGGCTGAAAACTTTCTACTTTTAAACTCGGACAAAACAGAGATGCTTGTTCTAGGTCCCAAGAAACAAAGAGATCTTCTGTTAAATCTGACAATTCATCTTGATGGTTGTAAAGTCGTCTCAAATAAAACTGTGAAGGACCTCGGGCGTTACTCTTGACCCTGATCTCTCTTTTGACGAACATATCAAGACTGTTTCAAGGACAGCTTTTTTCCATCTACGTAACATTGCAAAAATCAGAAATGTTCTGTCCAAAAATGATGCAGAAAAATTAATCCATGCATTTGTTACTTCTAGGTTAGACTACTGCAATGCTCTACTTTCCGGCTACCCGGATAAAGCACTAAATAAACTTCAGTTAGTGCTAAATACGGCTGCTAGAATCCTGACTAGAACCAAGAAATTTGATCATATTACTCCAGTGCTAGCTTCCCTACACTGGCTTCCTGTTAAGGCAAGGGCTGATTTCAAGGTTTTACTGTTAACCTATAAAGCGTTACATGGGCTTGCTCCTACCTATCTTTCCTAAAGTTGGTCCTGCCGTACATACCAATACGTACGCTACGGTCACAAGACGCAGGCCTCCTAATTGTCCCTAGAATTTCTAAGCAAACAGCGGGAGGCAGGGCTTTCTCCTATAGATCTCCATTTTTATGGAACAGTTTGCCTACCCATGTGAGAGACGCAGACTCGGTCTCAACCTTTAAGTCTTTACTGAAGACTTATCTCTTCAGTAGGTCATATGATTGAGTGTAGTCTGGCCCAGGAGTGTGAAGGTGAACGGAAAGGCTCTGGAGCAACGAACAGCCCTTGCTGTCTCTGCCAGGCCGGTTCCCCTCTCTCCACTGGGGTTCTCTGCCTCTAACCCTGTTACAGGGGCTGAGTCACTGGCTTGCTGGTGCTCTTTCATGCCGTCCCTAGGAGGGGTGCGTCACTTGAGTGGGTTGAGTTACTGACGTGATCTTCCTGTCTGGGTTGGCGCCCCCCTTGGTTTGTGCTGTGGTGGAGACCTCTGTGGGCTATACTCGGCCTTGTCTCAGGATTGTAAGTTGGTGGTTGAGGATATCCCTCTGGTGGTGCGGGGGCTGTGCTTTGGCAGAGTGGGTGGGGTTATATCCTTCCTGTTTGGCCCTGTCCGGGGGTTTCTTCGGATGGGGCCACAGTGTCTCCGGACCGCTCCTGTCTCAGCCTCCAGTATTTATGCTGCAGTAGTTTATGTGTCGGGGGGCTGGGGTTAGTTGGTTATACCTGGAGTACTTCTCCTGTCTTATCCAGTGTCCTGTGTGAATTTAAGTATGCTCTCTCTAATTCTCTCGTTCTCTCTTTCTCTCTGAGAACCTGAGCCCTAGGACCATACGTCAGGACTACCGGGCATGCTGACACCTTGCTGTCCCCAGTCCGCCTGGCCTTGCTGCTATTCCAGTTTCAACTGTTCTGCCTGCGGTTACGAAACCCCTACCTGTCCCAGACCTGCTGTTTTCAACTCTTAATGATCGGCTATGAAAAGCCAACTGAGAGACCTGAGCCCTAGGACCATACGTCGGGACTACCGGCCGTGGTGACTCCTTGCTGTCCCCAGTCCGCCTGGCCTTGCTGCTATTCCAGTTTCAACTGTTCTGCCTGCGGTTATGGAACCCCTACCTGTCCCAGACCTGCTGTTTTCAACTCTTAATGATCGGCTATGAAAAGCCAACTGAGATTTATTCCTGATTATTATTTGACCATGCTTGTCACTTACGAACATTTTTGAACATCTTGGCATGGTTCTGTTATAATCTCCACCCGGCACAGCCAGAAGAGGACTGGCCACCCCTCATAGCCTGGTTCCTCTCTAGGTTTCTTCCTAGGTTTTGGCCTTTCTAGGGAGTTTTTCCTAGCCACCGTGCTTCTACACCTGCATTACTAGCTGTTTGGGGTTTTAGGCTGGGTTTCTGTACAGCACTTCGAGATATTAGCTGATGTAAGAAGGGCTATATAAAATAAAATTGATTGATTGAAACAAGTCAACATTCACAAGGCCGGCATACGGCCCAGTACATCACTGGGGCCAAGCCTCCTGCCACCCAGGACCTATATACTAGGCGGTGTCAGAGGAAGGCCCAATACATTTTCAAAGACTCCAGTCACCCAAGTCAGTCTCCCGCCTAGCAACGTCGCCCGGCAACCAGGCCGGGAGCGTTCACGAACCCTCAGGAAACTGGAGATTCCGAGCAGAAAAATGGCAACACAGGCAGGAACCGACTCAGGATGCAGGGTTCATGACACACCCCTTCCCCAATTGGAGTAGACTAGTGAACAACGACGCTTAGGCCTTTACTTCCAGCCCAAACATACTATATACATTTTATGGACACTTTCTACAATAATTATATTTTGTTTGTTTTTACTCTTGAACATCCTCCGATCATTTTCATGATGTCCATCTGGTTTGCTTCTATATGCCATATTTTTCTAACTGTGCTCTTTCACAAAAGCTCTCAACCTATAACCTATATACTTATTATGGACACAGTATGCTTTACATTAGTTATCTTGTTGTTATTAGTTGTTGTTATTAGTCCCATCCTTCAGCTCCATTCAATACCTCCCATCTATCTCTTAACACCATCCATATTGGATTTCTATTTGCCATATATTTTAACTGTACTGTGATGTTTTACAAAAGTTCTGAACCTTTCTATTCTCATTGTTTCTACAGATCGTAAATTGAAAATAAACATTTTTTCTAAAAGTATTATTCTATTATTGATCGATTGATTATGACTTTTCAGATCACCCAGTAGTGCTATCTGAAGGGTTAGCTCCAGGTAAATATTGCAATCCTTTAGCCATTCTTGGACCTGTGTCCAAAAACAAGCTACAAATGGACAGTACCAAAACAAATGATCTAATGATTCTGTCTCTTCGCAGCAAAATCTGCAGAGCTGGGAAGATTGTATCCCCCATATAAATAACATTCTATTGGTAGCAAGAATTTTATATAATAATTAAATTTGAAAAATTCTATGTTTTGAATCCGGCGTCGTTTTGCGTATCAATTCATAAACACTATGCCATGGAATCGGTACGTCAAAAATCTCTTCCCAACTATTTTGCAATCTATATGGGACGGCTGTCAATCCTTTGGTCCTTAAATGAAACTGGTATACTTTTTTATTTATTACAATTTTCTTTAACCAATTATATTCTTTAATGCAAGGCCGACAGACAAGTTCCTTACTTTTTCCCCCTTCCACATCCTTTTCCATTTTTGCGGTAATGCTGCAATTATTTGGTTGTAATTTTGGGTAGAGCAGACATTTCCATATGTTTAGAGGTTGGAGTCTGTTTGATTGAGTGTGTGGACAGGTGTCTTTTATACAGGTAACGAGTTCAAACAGGTGCAGTTAATACAGGTAATGAGTGGAGAACAGGAGGGCTTCTTAAAAAAAAAAAACACGTCTGTGAGAGCCGGAATTCTTACTGGTTGGTAGGTGATCAAATACTTATGTCATGCAATAAAATGCTAATTAATCACTTAAAAATCATACATTGTGATTTTCTGGATTTTTGTTTTAGATTCCGTCTCTCACAGTTGAAGTGTACCTATGATAAAAAATTACAGACCTCTACACGCGTGGTCCTCTGTAGCTCAGCTGGTAGAGCACGGCGCTTGTAACGCCAGGGTAGTGGGTTCGATCCCCGGGACCACCCATACACAAAAATGTATGCACGCATGACTGTAAGTCGCTTTGGATAAAAGCGTCTGCTAAATGGCATATTATATTATATTACTCAGAGCATGTGCGGACCAACTCGCAAGTGTCTTCACTGACATTTTCAACCTCTCCCTGACCGAGTCTGTAATACCTACGTTTCAAACAGACCACCATAGTCCCTGTGCCCAAGAAAGCGAAGGTAACCTGCCTAAATGACTACCGCCCCATAGCACTCACGTCGGTAGCAATGAAGTGCTTTGAAAGGCTGGTCATGGCTCACATCAACACCATCATCCCGGAAACCCTAGACCCACTCCAATTCGCATACCGCCCCAACAGATCCACAGATTACGCAATTTCAATCGCACTCCACACTGCCCTTTCCCACTTGGACAAAACACCTATGTGAGAATGCTGTTCATTGACTACAGCTCAGCGTTCAACACCATCGTGCCCACAAAGCTCATCACTAAGCTAAGGACCCTGGGACTAAACACCTCCCTCTGCAACTGGATCCTGGACTTCCTGACGGGCTGCCCCCAAGTGGTAAGGGTAGGCAACAACACATCTGCCACGCTGATCCTCAACATGGGGGCCCATCAGGGATACGTGCTTAGTCCCCTCCTGTACTCTCTGTTCACCCACGACTGCGTGGCCAAGCACGACTCCAACACCATCATTAAGTTTGCTGACGACACAACAGTGGTAGGCCTGATCACCGACAACGATGAGACAGCCTATAGGGAGGAGGTCAGAGACCTGGCAGTGTGGTGCCAGGACAGCAACCTCTCCCTCAACGTGAGCAAGACAAAGGAGATGATCGTGGACTACAGGAAAAGGAGGGCAGAACATGCCCCCGTTCACATGTGGTCCTCTGTAGCTCAGCTGGTAGAGCACGGCGCTTGTAACGCCAAGGTAGTGGGTTCGATCCCCGGGACCACCCATACACAAAAATGTATGCACGCATGACTGTAAGTCGCTTTGGATAAAAGCGTCTGCTAAATGGCATATTATTATTATTGTTATTACATCGACAGGGCTGTAGTGGAGCGGGTTGAAAGTTTCAAGTTCCTTGGTGTCCACATCACCAACAAACTATCATGGTCCAAACACACCAAGTCAGTCGGGAAGAGGGCACGACAGGGCCCCTCAGGAGACTGAAAAGATTTGGCATGGGTCCCTAGATCCTCAAAGTTATACAGCTGCACCATCGAGAGCATCCTGACCGGTTGCATCACCGCCTGGTATGGCAACTGCTTGGCATCCGACCGCAAGGTGCTACTGAGGGTAGTGCATACGGCCCAGTACATCACTGGGGCCAAGCCTCCTGCCACCCAGGACCTATATACTAGGCGGTGTCAGAGGAAGGCCCAATACATTTTCAAAGACTCCAGTCACCCAAGTCATAGACTGTTCTCTATGCTACCGCACGGCAAGCGGTACCGCCAAGTCTAGGTCCAAAAGGCTCCTTAACAGCTTCTACCCCCAAGCCATAAGACTGCTGAACAATTAATCAAATGGGCACCCGGTATTGTTATTTTATTGTGTTACTTTTTATTAAATTTTTATTTAGTAATTATTTTCTTAACTCTATTTCTTGAACTGCATTGTTGGTTAAGGGCTTGTAAGTAAGCATTTCACGGTAAGGTCTACACCTGTTGTATTCGGCGCATGTGACAAATACAATTTCATTTGATTTGATTTGTGGAGGCCAAGGCAAGTGGAATAAATAGGTCTCTTGAATGCAATTGAGGAAAGATGTGGAAGTCACAGGAGAATGTGTGAAAGAAGGTCAAGAGAATGCTTGTTTATTTAATCCGGGAAAATAGTCTTCAAGATCTGGTAATGCAGAGATCAAGGGTTATCAATAAAACAAACGAGACGCGTCAAAATATTATTTAGATAGGATAGTCGTTTTTTTATCCATTTAGAATTTTTTTATTTATTTATCTATTGGCAAAGAGCTCTCTACAAGGGCAGCATCACTGTTAGATTTCCATAAACCTCAAGACAGGCTTTGTGCTAAGACACAAAAGTTGATTGATTGCCTCAACATTTTCTTCGTCATTATGCTACTAGTATTATACACCAGGCAACCTTCAGTTGCAACAATAAACACTTGTCAAACAAGACAAAAATAATGAAGTGCCCTTTGCAGCAAGAAACACAAGCCAATCTTATTTGCAATTTTTCTCAAAATACAGTATATGGTACTATTCAAATTTGAACAGGGTTTTGAATTATTGTCTGAATTGTGTGTGTGTGAGAGAGAGAGAGAGAGAGAGCGTACAATAGGAGACTAGTATCACTATCTATCTATGCAGCCAATTATACTATCTCTTTCATGGGCATAAGTGACAGCAATTAGCAACTAATTTTTTAGTGTGTGCTAGATTAATGACTTAGATAAGAATTCTGGGAAAAAGTCACAACAATGGGAAAATCCATGACTGTTTGGGTTCCTTACAATTGACTATGGTTATAATAATATCCGTTTTTTACAGTACATTCCAAAACAGAGCGGAAACCTTGTTATTGGTCAGCATATTATATTTATATGGTCCTGGGCTTCAATTTGTGAAGACTTCGACATGATCAATAAGTTCACCAAATATTTCACAGACACTACCAGTTTCGAAGGAGCAAAATTTGTCTATCACGCTAAGTTATAAGCAAGTCAGGTGAATCAGTGAAGAAAAGCTGGCCCTTTACAGACTTAACAATATAATGTCCTTCTCTGCTCTCTCACTTTAGTAATGGGGCGGCATGTTTGTGTCTCCGAATCTATATTATATAATCTCGTGATTCGCTGAGGTAACTCCCGAAACCTCAGCCAGAAAATGAATGGTCGGTGAACATCGCACCTAGACAAGGTTTCCTCCCCCTCCTCCTTTCTTTTCTTCCTCTGCACTGCGTGAATGGTGGGATTTGGATGGCTGATTAAGTTCTTCCAGAGGTCCTAGCGGCCAAGGCCTTGTGGGTAACTTAAGAAAAGGTGAAGCGTGGTCGGCTGGCTGCAGCGCTACTCCTTTTTTGTCAGAGGCGTCTAATTAGTTTGGTTTCCCAGTCCCATAACGTTGATTGATGGTGGGCCGAATGTGCAAAAGGAAATAAATTGCATATGACCCCAGCTAAAGACCCTGGACCTCGTTAAATGCAAATAGAAAAACATCTAATTCTTCCATGACATTTAGAGAAAAAAAGAACCAAAAATCTTTGAACTGGAAATGATTAGAGCTCCTTTCTGTCGCGAGAAGATAAGAGGTGTCACATGGGGGTGTGACAATCGCTATAGTATAGCACTCTTTTTCCCCCAAAGCCGCGGCTGCACTCGTGGCGAAAGTTTAGAAAGAATTGTAAATCAACCCATGACAGAAGTAAAAGCTTTCTAATTTCAGTGAAACACAATACAGTGAAAAAAGGGGCCCTTTGTAGGGAGATTTCAATAATTTTCAGCCCAGCTCCTACCTGTGACACTGGCTTTCCTTTTGAGCCCAAATGCATGTTTTCAATTTCTAGAGGGTATTGTTGGGTGCAAATAAAATTCTCTCCCATCCTCAAGGCTGGAGACGTGATACTATGGAGTCACTGGTTGATGGATATCAGCAGCTTTTTCTCTTTGTCCGTTTGATCTGAAACATCAAATAACTCCCTCTGCTTGCTGACCTCAAGACTACCTCAAACTGGCGATAATGGCCCTAACATGTATTCCATTATTCAGATACTTTTTGTAAATATATTACATTTGACATCATATTGATTAAATTCAACTATCAGTTTTTAGAATAGCTGTTTCCATCTTCATCTGTTCTATTGGGCTGTAGGCTGGTGTACAGTAGAAGGAGAGAATGTAAACCGAACAAACAGAACAGGCCGTGGTCCACTCAACAGAATTGCTCAGCGCTCAGAGGCCTCATAGAGAAAAGCAAACACCAGCCTTTTTCTCCTATCATTGTTGCCTGGAGAAGGGAATGCAATTGTTGCTTCAAGTTCAAAAGAGGCCTGCTAGATGCGAGGATCCATGGCTTAGAGGTCACAGGTCATGTTAGCACTACCCTGAGGTTTGAGCTGACATGTAAAACGTGGATTTGGCCAATGGTCTTCTACGGGTTCTGTGGCTACCGGAACTTTGATGAAAAGCTACTTTCACACTCGCCAGAGCATGGAAATGAGGTGAGCTTTGAGCCTTGAAGACTATGCCAATGTTAGGGCCCTTAGGGCTTTGCCTAGGATGCCAGACTGTAGGCTCTGTATCTGAACACGGTGAAGTATATTCTGTGGAGTATGTGAACACTGCACATACACTCCTCCTGTGCTATACTGGCACAATCAAAATCAATGGGCAGAGGTAAGAAAATAGCAAATGCATGTAGGACGATTTTCTAAATCTAAAGAATAAGCCATAGATTCAAAAGACTGTCAAAATGTGCATAATTATACAACCAAAGGAATGACTTAACTCCCAGGTTTGGTTAGTACAGCATGCTTGTGGATAGTCAGGGTTGGGGAGTAACGGATTGCATGTAATCCGTTACATGTAACTGATTACAAAAACACCAACGTTAATCCATTATGTTACCAACAAAAATATTGTAATCAGATTACAGATTCTTTTGAAAAAACGAGATGAATACTTCTAGATTACTTTTAAATTCAGAAAGGATGTATGTGAAACAATGATTTAGGATACCTTTTTTTTTCTCATTGACATTCAAATCAGCATTGAAAAAAGACGCAAGTCTAAGTTTGTCTGACCACAAGTCAGAGACCACTATGATGACACACCAAATGAGTTTTGATGGATCGCGGGAAATGAGCAGGAATAGGCTTTTGTAGGCTACAGTCCAAGCTATGTCTTCCAATGGTGCAACTGCTGTCGGTATCCAAAGATTATACATCCAACTTGAATAAAAGCTTGAAGGTAAGGACGACAGTAGTGGTGTAGCCTACGGCGATACGGATATCACTTATTATTGATATCTACATAGCGCAAGGATGTGAATCACACTGCTGCTCTCACATTGAGCTATTTGCGCCTTACGGATTGTGGTTGTTGTGGATGGCTGTTCACAAATGTATATGTGTATTTTAACCCAATAATGGTTAAATTGAAGAAGTTTAATCTGCCTATCAATCATTGTTTTTGAGACCAGTGGACAGCCAGTGAAAAATGTGCGCTTGCAACATAGTGCAGATCCCAGCCTATGGAATAAGTGTATGAGGGAGTTCCTCCCTTCTAAACTCCTCCATGGTATTGTGCTCCACATACTGTCAAAAACTAGTTTAATTTAAGAACACCACAAGTGGGGCTTTTATTGCTAAATCTAATGCGTAATGAAAAAAAATCCATTGGACACATGCTCAAAGTCACACACTTTTGATAGACTTAAATTATCAAAATATTAAAGTTTCACCAACAAAAAAGTAAACACAATAGGCCTATAGCAAATGCAGCATATGGCATTCATTTTTCACATGCATATAGCACTTTTTGGTAGTGCTCAAAGCATGCCATTCCATGAGAGCAGTATTTCTCTTTCAACTCGAAGCAATTAGCCCAAACTGTCCTCCATGACAACAAAATCATAAATAACAAAGTGGACTAATTAGTCCGTAGTTTTTGTATTATGCTCAGGTAAATCAATTTGGCTAATCTATATTTCCAAGTCCTATTCTTGAAGATCAAGGGTATTAAATTAATTGGAATGACTGGAACTCTGACAGACTTTGGTTTTTAATGAAAAGATATAGCCTAATCATATCATTTTCTGTATTAAAGTAGAAAGCAATGGGTTAGAAGAAGCCTACATAACCCATAAAGTAAAATGCAACATCAATTTATGGCCACCTATGTAAACTCTAACATTGATTTATTCTGCAATAGATGTCGTTCAATTGGTAACATAGTTTTTTGTCTTCTTATAATGCCTCTTAAGGGGAAAGTGATTTAAAAGTAACTGAAAGTAATCAGATTAAGTTACTAAATTTGGGTAATCCAAGTTGTTACTGATTACAATTTTGGACAGGTAACTAACGATTACATTTAGAAAGTAACCTACCCAACCCTGTGGATAGTGTTTAACATGGGAGTCAAATATCCTCTATGGGAGGATGTTTGTACAAACAGAATTGTCAGTTAGTGAGGTTGGGGTTATCACAGGGGCGGTACAGTATAGGTACATCTTTTTTACATGAATCAAGATACCAAACTAGCTTGTGAGTTCCGATTAGCTCCATTCACATAGGAATGAAATCTAAAATAATAATGCAGAAGAACATAGAGTAAAGGCTCTCAAAGAGTGCATACTCTCCGACTACTTTTTTTCAAATTAGACCAGGGGCGTAATGGCCAAGCCAAAGAGGCCTTGGCAGAAAGCCCTGAGAGAGTCAGTCTTCTGGACCACGTTCAGACTGCAGTGCAAAGAGATCTGACATGCTTTTTCAAGCATCAACATCCCAGGATGCTCTAGTCCCCTGGCAAAATAAGTCTATCCTCACAGAAGAAGTATAAGAAGTCCATTGTGCCTTTCTAGCAAATTCCTTGCTTCTCTTTTTGGGAGAGTAGAGAAGAGCAAAGGCCACCTAGCTACACACCAATGTATGCTTGTATCATGGAACAAAGAGTAGGTAGTTGGAAGGTCTTGCGAAGGAAGTGCATTTAGGTTAACGCTAAACAACTCAAAGACACTCCGCATACTCATCTTTAAGGCTTTCTGAATGTATGGCACTTTAACCTTCTACCTACTCCAACTTCACTGGAGATATCATCCATAGTCATATCTCCCATTACCTAACCTCATTCTTTCTGAGAGCTTCCCTGGATAGAAAGTTCAGAAGTAACAGAATGAAAGGACGTCCATTGGTGGTGTAGGACAACTAACCTTAGTAGTAGGAGGTTAGAACTGTCCTTCTGAAGACTGATCATTTGAAGGAAGCAGTAAGTGCTGGGTAGGGTACAGCGGCATGTTAAGTTAATACTGTACGGTACTACTCCCCCTCCTCTACCCGCCTTAAAGATTGTATATTCATTTTCATATTAAGTTTGAATGTTGGTTTAGAAATTCTGTTGTTTGCTCCACTAAGAGTGATGGAATAATGATTAGCACATGATCAGTTTGAGCCATATACTTTACTGCCATCTTAAGGGATATTAAGTCCAATTCAATATATTGAAAGAAAAGCAAGAACTTGATTTAAATTTAATAGTATAGTTACATGGGACAGGAACACTTTAGACATGTATTCTCAAAATAATGGCTCCCAATTAAAATGGTGAAGACAACAATCAACTCAAAGTGCATAGTAGTGTCATTGAAGTTCGTATGCCATTGTCCTGTTTTTAACTTGTCTCAAATGTTCTGGTTCTGGATTCTGTTAAGAGGAATGCGGATATACTGAATCTCTGCCCGGACAAGGATACCGGAAGAATGTTGTAGACAATCTGCCATCCCTGAGAGTTTGCCAACATGATCTAAAATGTGTACCCCTGTAATACAGAGATATGTATGGCCATATTGATCTACCTGTGTCTGCTTCCTCTCGTCTCACTGGTGTCTTTGTCTCAGTCTCCTGCGGAGCGTGCCGTTGCCATGACGGCATGACAGAGACATTGCATTGGAAACACCGTTAGTGCAATGTGGGGGAAAGACATGCCTCGGAAAATATACTTTGGGGTGTTATTTCCCTTTGGTATTTCATCCTCTTTGTAAATATGTGTTAAAGTGAAATAATAAGAGTCTGCTAACAGTTTTCGCAGAGACAAAAAAAGTATTCAGACCCCTTGACTTTTTCCACATTTTGTTACATTACGGCTTTATTCTAAAATTGTTTAAATTGTTTTTCCCCTCATCAATCTACATACAATACCCCATAATGACAATGCAAAAACAGGTTTTTAGAAATAAAAATACAATAAAATATACATTTACATAAGGTTCTCCAATCTCCACAGAGGAACTCTGGAGCTCTGTCAGAGTGACCATCGGGTTCTTGATCACCTCCCTGAACAAGGCCCTTCTCCCCCGATTGCTCAGTTTGGCCGGGAGGCCAGCTCTAGGAAGAGTCTTAGTGGTTCCAAACGTCTTCCATTTAAGAATGATGCAGGCCACTGTGTTCATGGGGACCTTCAATGCTGCAGAAATTCTTTGGTACCCTTCCCCAGATCTGTGCCTCGACACAATCCTGTCTCGGAGCTCAACGGACATTTCCTTCAACCTCATTGCTTGGTTTTTCTCTGACATGCACTGTCAACTGTGGGACCTTATACAGACAGGTGTGTGCCTTTGATAATGTCTAATCAATTGAATTTACCACAGGTGGACTACAATCAAGTTGTACAAATATCTCAAGGATGATCAATGGAAAAAGGATGCACCTGAGCTAAAATTTCTATAAACCTGTTTTCACTTTGTCATTATGGGCTATTGTGTGTAGATTGATGAAAAATTATTAATTTAATCAATTTTAGAATAAGGCTGTAACTTAACAAAATGTGGAAAAAGTCAAGCAGTCTGAATACTTTCCGAATGCACTGTAATAGCATTGTAATTGCCATTTACTGTGTTAAGATGATTTCATCAAGTTACCGACGGATCGCATCATAAGATGTGATTGATTGATGGACATGTCAAATGATTTGTAATGACTTACAATGTTATTAGAATGGGTACATGTTAAAGGTCCAATGCAGCTGTTTTTATCTCAATATCAAATCATTTCTGGGTAACAATTAAGGTAATGAAGTACCTTACTGTGATTATTTAAAAATAAACAAGAAACAAAAATAGCTGCTTAGCAAAAAACAATTTCTCAAGCAAGAATTTTGCTTAGTAGGACTGTCTAGGAGTGGTCTGAGTGCTGAAGGGAAAACTGAAAACTAGCTGTTATTGGCACAGACGTTTGGGGGTGGGGGGGTGGTAGATCAGCTTTAAAATTTCAGATAGATTGTAACTTCCATCAATGTAATTGTCTGCATCACTTCCAATCCCCCATATGTTTTTTTTTCTCACAAATATATACAGTGGGGAGAACAAGTATTTGATACACTGCTGATTTTGCAGGTTTTCATACTTACAAAGCATGTAGAGGTCTATAATTTTAGCATAGGTACACTTCAACTGTGAGAGACAGAATCTAAAACAAAAATCCAGAAAATCACATTGTATGATTTTTAAGTAATTAATTTGCATTTTATTGCATGACATAAGTATTTGATACATCAGAAAAGCAGAACTTAATATTTGGTACAGAAACCTTTGTTTGCAATTACAGAGATCATATGTTTCCTGTAGGTCTTGACCAGGTTTGCACACACTGCAGCAGGGATTTTGGCCCACTCCTCCATACAGACCTTCTCCAGATCCTTCAGGTTTCGGGGCTGTCGCTCGGCAATACGGACTTTCAGCTCCCTCCAAAGATTTTCTATTGGGTTCAGGTCTGGAGACTGGCTAGGCCACTCCAGGACCTTGAGATGCTTCTTACGGAGGCACTCCTTAGTTTCCCTTGCTGTGTGTTTCGGGTCGTTGTCATGCTGGAAGACCCAGCCACGACCCATCTTCAATGCTCTTACTGAGGGAAGGAGGTTGTTGGCCAAGATCTCGCGATACATGGCCCCATCCATCCTCCCCTCAATACGGTGCAGTCGTCCTGTCCCCTTTGCAGAAAAGCATCCCCAAAGAATGATGTTTCCACCTCCATGCTTCACGGTTGGGATGGTGATCTTGGGGTTGTACTCATCCTTCTTCTTCTTCCAAACACGGCGAGTGGAGTTTAGACCAAAAAGCTCTATTTTTGTCTCATCAGACCACAGGACCTTCTCCCATTCCTCCTCTGGATCATCCAGATGGTCATTGGCAAACTTCAGACGGGCCTGGACATGCGCTGGCTTGAGCAGGGGGACCTTGCGTGCGCTGCAGGATTTTAATCCATGACGGCGTAGTGTGTTACTAATGGTTTTCTTTGAGACTGTGGTCCCAGCTCTCTTCAAGTCATTGACCAGGTCCTGCCATGTAGTTCTGGGCTGATCCCTCACCTTCCTCATGATCATTGATGCCCCACGAGGTGAGATCTTGCATGGAGCCCCAGACCGAGGGTGATTGACCGTCATCTTGAACTTTTTCCATTTTCTAATAATTGCGCCAACAGTTGTTGCCTTCTCACCAAGCTGCTTGCCTATTGTCCTGTAGCCCATCCCAGCCTTGTGCAGGTCTACAATTTTATCCCTGATGTCCTTACACAGCTCTCTGGTCTTGGCCATTGTGGAGAGGTTGGAGTCTGTTTGATTGAGTGTGTGGACAGGTGTCTTTTATACAGGTAACGAGTTCAAACAGGTGCAGTTAATACAGGTAATGAGTGGAGAACAGGAGGGCTTCTTAAAGAAAAACTAACAGGTCTGTGAGAGCCGGAATTCTTACTGGTTGGTAGATGATCAAATACTTATGTCATGCAATAAAATGCAAATTAATTACTTAAAAATCATACAATGTGATTTTCTGGATTTTTGTTTTAGATTCCGTCTCTCACAGTTGAAGTGTACCTATGATAAAAATTACAGACCTCTACATGCTTTGTAAGTAGGAAAACCTGCAAAATCGGCAGTGTATCAAATACCCACTGTATATATATATATATATACACACACACACATCCTTTTTTAAATTATATTTCCCTTCATTACTTTCCAACCCCAACACCCTGTCACGGTTTACTAAGCCAGAACCCAGAAGCAGACCAGGACAAGGTGAGTATTTATTTAACAGATTCAAAAAATGATGTAGAATAATCCAGGGGACAGAGCGGACGGCGGAGATGAGTTGGTGGGGGTGCAGTGGTAGATCCAAGAATGGCTCGGCAGCCGCCGACAACCAGGCAGGGGTTGGGTGAAGGTTCCGGGAGATTGACTGCAGATAGAAACAAAACAGAGGTAAGTACACGGCAAGCCAACAAGGTGCAAAACAACAAAACTAACGCTAGAAACTCCAAGGCTGATACTCTGACAAACATACTGTTCATGGCTAACGATCCGGCAGGGAATGGATGTCAGGTCAGGGCTTAAGAAGGGTGATGATCAGGACCAGGTGTGCAGACCGCTGATGAGATGCAGGTGCGGTTAATCGGGAGATCTCCCGCCTAGCAACGTCGCCCGGCAACCAGGCCGGGAGCGTTCACGAACCCTCAGGAAACTGGAGATTCCGAGCAGAAAAATGGCAACACAGGCAGGAACCGACTCAGGATGCAGGGTTCATGACACACCCCTTCCCCAATTGGAGTAAACTAGTGAACAACAACGCTTAGGCCTTTACTTCCAGCCCAAACATACTATATACATTTTATGGACACTTTCTACAATAATTATATTTTGTTTGTTTTTACTCCTGAACATCCTCCGATCATTTTCATGATGTCCATCTGGTTTGCTTCTATATGCCATATTTTTCTAACTGTGCTCTTTCACAAAAGCTCTCAACCTATAACCTATATACTTATTATGGACACAGTATGCTTTACATTAGTTATCTTGTTGTTATTAGTTGTTGTTATTAGTCCCATCCTTCAGCTCCATTCAATACCTCCCATCTATCTCTTAACACCATCCATATTGGATTTCTATTTGCCATATATTTTAACTGTACTGTGATGTTTTACAAAAGTTCTGAACCTTTCTATTCTCATTGTTTCTACAGATCGTAAATTGAAAATAAACATTTTTTCTAAAAGTATTATTCTATTATTGATCGATTGACTATGACTTTTCAGATCACCCAGTAGTGCTATCTGCAGGGTTAGCTCCAGGTAAATATTGCAATCCTTTAGCCATTCTTGGACCTGTGTCCAAAAACAAGCTACAAATGGACAGTACCAAAACAAATGATCTAATGATTCTGTCTCTTCGCAGCAAAATCTGCAGAGCTGGGAAGATTGTATCCCCCATATAAATAACATTCTATTGGTAGCAAGAATTTTATATAATAATTAAATTTGAAAAATTCTATGTTTTGAATCCGGCGTCGTTTTGCGTATCAATTCATAAACACTATGCCATGGAATCGGTACGTCAAAAATCTCTTCCCAACTACTTTGCAATCTATATGGGACGGCTGTCAATCCTTTGGTCCTTAAATGAAACTGGTATACTTTTTTATTTATTACAATTTTCTTTAACCAATTATATTATTTAATGCAAGGCCGACAGACAAGTTCCTTACTTTTTCCCCCTTCCACATCCTTTTCCATTTTTGCGGTAATGCTGCAATTATTTGGTTGTAATTTTGGGTAGAGCAGACATTTCCATATGTTTAGAGGTTGGAGTCTGTTTGATTGAGTGTGTGGACAGGTGTCTTTTATACAGGTAACGAGTTCAAACAGGTGCAGTTAATACAGGTAATGAGTGGAGAACAGGAGGGCTTCTTAAAGAAAAACTAACAGGTCTGTGAGAACCGGAATTCTTACTGGTTGGTAGGTGATCAAATACTTATGTCATGCAATAAAATGCAAATTAATTACTTAAAAATCATACAATGTGATTTTCTGGATTTTTGTTTTAGATTCCGTCTCTCACAGTTGAAGTGTACCTATGATAAAAATTACAGACCTCTACATGCTTTGTAAGTAGGAAAACCTGCAAAATTGGCAGTGTATCAAATACTTGTTCTCCCCACTGTATATTGTCAAAGAAGTGTGGATCATCATTATTTGGTCCGTTAAGGTTAATGAGCCATATCTGTTTATGGTCCAATAACATATTTAAAAGAATCCATCTACCTTGCTTATCGGTTTGGACAATTTGCACATTCGGATCGAAATTACTGTTAATTAATATCATCACCCCTTTTGAGTTTCTTTGCCCATGGGAGAAGTATATTTCGCCCCCCCATTCCTTTTTCCACCCAACTTCATCTAGAATTGTTGAATGAGTTTCCTGTAAACAATAGATATTATATTCCTTCTCTTGGAGCCATGTAAATATTGTTCTTCTTTTGTTATTATCTGCTAAGCCATTACAATTATAACTGGCTATACTTATTCCACCACATACCATAATGGGATACCAGTTTCAAATCTATTTATCATTATATATGTTTGTAAATTTACCAATAAAAATACCATAGCTATTGACTGTCCATATAGCTGTACCACGATATTTGCATTGCTACTAAGTAACCCTCCAATTGTTCTCTACTAATTCCCCCGCTAAAGCCCCTCCCCATCCCAAGTTGGGCCGTCATGTCAGTGATCAGCATAGCACCCATCCATCGAAAACAGCACACAGTGCCACCCACAAAACAGAAGCAGGTCAACCGCCAAAAGCATTTCCAATGCTCTCACCTCAAAATATATATATATATGCTATTTAAAATATATATTCATTCAAATATCTTGCATATTTTATTTTCCATCATTATCGATTAATATGCCTAATAATGTCGGCAGTTCATGCGTAGGATTTTAACCTATAACCCGGATTGCCATTGTATTACTTTACATGTTTGACAAGCAATTATTATTTTAGCAAACAATTGTGGTTCATCCTATATTCTCCCTAACATCCTTACCCCCTTGCAACAGATGTGGGATAAACATACACGCACATACTCTAACACACTCAACCCCTTTCCTCCACAATCAACCATAAGATCAGATGCTCAACGGTTGTTACATCCCAGAGCCCAACTCAAGAAAGGACCTGATTTACAAATGCATATACAGTTACAGCTGTTTGAGAAAGCCTGCAAGATTGAGCAAAAATGGACAACAATGTGTGATTTGATTAATCTATTTAATCTATGTCAAGTCCTAGGTGATAGAGATCAGATCCACCCTCTTCACCTGAGACACAAACACTCTGGTACCCCGTTGTAACCATTTTCCCCAAGCATCTCCGTGCAGTCAGAACTTTGGTTATTTTGGGCCTCTTGGGCCACAATAATAAGCCCCCTCTCTGATTGTCCGAGTGTGACCCCCTCCCCATGGGTTACTGCAGCCAGTGTTGCCAGCACTGCCACTACCTGGGTGGGGGTACCCCACCGGAATCCCCACCGGCTAAGTACAAGGTCGTCAAGGTTCTCATTAGCAGCTTTGAGAATGTCCTTGTATATTATGCTCTCCCATCAGGGGGCTCTGGCTTTGTAGGACCAACCCTGCCAGGCAGGCTCAGAATCTTGAGGGGGCAGTGCTGCTCAAGTAGGTCTCTGACCGCATTTATTTTTCTGTTTAGGCTGCATATAGGCAACTCACAGCAGGTCCATGAAACAGATGGGGACTTCTCTTTGGTGTATGGGTCACTCAGGTGGGTGTCAAGGATATGGGGTTGGGGATCGTTCCATCATGATAGGACAATAAAAAAAAATAGATTCGATGTATACTATATTTTAAAATGTATATCCCTCATCTGCACAAAATTGAAAGCTCTCTCACACAACCCCTGCTCACAGACACACGTTGGTTCTGGGATATGCAACCATTTCCTTTCTCACTCTCTTAACGCCACACTTATTCAAACACAAAAACACACACCACACCTTCCATCACAATTCATCCACACATACCCACATACTGTGCCTTCTATGTCTTCTGTTTGCTATGTTTTTATCTCCACTATGTTGATTGAGTACTAATTAGTTGTATTGGAAGATGTATTATTTTGCTTGTTATCTTTTCTTGTAATAGCGTTTTATCCTTTTATAAAATACTATACATACTATAAATGTTATTTATTACTACAATCCCTACCATGGCTAGTATTGGGTGCTCCATTATTCGACTCCTCTATTAGAACTTTTAGAATAGTCATGGAGTAGTCTTTGTGTCGCGGTACATTCGGTTGTCAATGTAAAGTTTATCGACAACGAGAGCAACACGCTTCCCTTTTAATCTATTTTCCTTGAAGATTGGGTACAGATTGGGTTTGGAACTCTCTTTCTTATTGGTCTATTAACTAATATACCGCCTGGTGATGTCATCAGGCAAGCAAAAACTCCATCCCACCAAAACAGGCTGAAATTTCAGGCAGTATTTTCAAACAGTTCTTCTACTAAAAGGGCATTATCATCATTTTCTTCACAATTTCACATTATTATTCCAACCTCATAGTGTGGGTATGTACTGTATATAAAACACAGCAAAATCACTTTTTTGACTGCACTGGGCCTTTAAGTAAAGGCTACATTAAATGTATCAAGTTATCAAAAATGAAAAGTGAGAACTTGAATTCTAAAGAAAAGTGTTAACAACATACTGTATACTGTTGCATTTTGTCAGGAATTTCGCCACAGGTCAAAACGGAAACGCAGTCAAGCAGACTTCAACGCATACGCCTCTTCACACGTAAACATACAGTGAGAAAATAAAACAGGAAGGAAAAAATTTGAGAATGATCCACTGAGATAGAATGTCACCTCTTCCGTTTTCACACTTTCTGAGATCGAGGTGACAAACATTGAGTGCCATTTTGGACCCAGTATTCTGACAGGATTCCTGTTAGGAATGACAGCTGTAATTAGGGTCCTGGAACAGTCGGCCTGAAAGAGAGCAGCACTCGAGCTGACGGGGTCAAAGGTTCAACCATGAATCCAGCAACATGAAGTGCAACTTCATAAACTGTGTGACGTTACCGTGATGTTGACTCTCTCTGGCTCTAATAGCACTACCACTAGTCACATCGGTCTGTAGAGGTTTGTGTAGAATACATTACTGTTTGAATGTGAAAATGGCAAGTGTTAGTAAAGTATTGATTTAATAGTCAGTTTATAAAAATGTAGTCCATTTATTTAGTATAAAATCCTAAAGTACATAACAGCACTTTATTCATGCAAATAAATGAATTATAATAATAAAGTGTATGAATATATGAATATATAGTTGTTACCAAACTACATGTTACCAAATGTAGTTTGAGGGGCATTTTCTTCCTTAGTGTATCCTGTGATCTGAGTGGCTCACCTTTTGCCTCTCTTACCCAACAAACAGTATGATCTACCCGACACCCTGATATGGTACTGTAGTTATCTTCATCCTATTTCCGCCAATCTGTCAAAGTTGAATCCACTTCGGTAGAATAGGATTAAGACGAGGGGCCCCCTGTCACTGTGACTCACACAGGGAACAGCACACACTGTGCACGTGTCATTGTGTGCTGCCGTGCTGGACTACGGATAGGCGGCAGGAAAAGGTCCACATGAGTCATGTCCTCTGGGATTGGAACCTGAGGGAGCGTGCTCAATCTGGGGGAAGTAATACCCCCTGCCTATGGCCTGGCCGCCCCCTCCGCAAACTGATATTTTAACGGGAGCTCCGGGCAAGGCCAGTTTATACATATTCAACTTGACAGGCGATCCAGGAGGAAACAAGACCAATGACCCGGATTGATATGCTCTGATGCGAGGAGTAAAGAGCGAGCTAGAGTTACCAAATGTCTTTCCACACTTTTCTTTGCCCCTTTTTTTATGTCCTATTTTTGCGGTTGATGTTCCTCTTTCTTTCCCTTTGCTCTTCTCTTTAGACTCTTGCAGTAGAAGGGAGACTCTTGCAGGAATCTATTCCTGCTGCTTCATTACAGTGTGTTTGTTTTCCGAACAATTCAGAGGGGTTATAATAGATAAACTCCTAATGCAATGAAGAACATTGGCAGATGATGCTTGTTCTGAGTCAGTTGGAAAACACGAGGGCTTGTTAAAAAGGGTGTAGTAAATGTCACAATGAGATGCAAATCTATTCTTATTAAAATAAACTCACTGTATTTCCAAGCTCTTATTTACTCCTTTCCACCCACAGATTTAGATTAGGTGTGTAAATAGCTCTATCTTTACATCATCCAAAAGAAAGTAAATCAAAATCTAACAAACTGTCACCTCACAACTCAGATTAGTGATTTTGATTCTCCTAACTAAACACACCATGTCAACGTACTTATCAACATCTGTCTTTCCAAAAATATGGTCAGAAATGCTTCAGCTTCCTATTGCCCATGTACAACCAGTCCAACCATCTGTGCATTCATAGTCAAGCCAATTACAGGCAATACAGTGGCTTGCAAAATAATTCATCCCCCATAGCGTTTTTCCTATTTTGATGCATTACAACCTGTAATTGAAATAGATTTTTATTTGGATTTCATGTAATGGACATACACAAAATAGTCCAAATTGGTGAAGTGAAATGAAAAAAATTACTTATTTCAAGAAATTATAAAAAATAAATAACGTAAAAGTGGTGGGTGCATATGTATTCACCCCCTTTGCTATGAAGCCCCTAAATAAGATCTGGTGCAACTAATTACCTTCAGAAGTCACATAATTAGTTAAATAAAGTCCACCTGTGTGGAATCTGTGTCACATGATCTGTCACAACATGTTCTGAAAGGCCCCAGAGTCTGCAACACCACTAAGCAAGGGGCACCACCAAGCAAGCGGCACCATGAAGACCAATGAGCTCTCCAAACAGGTCAGGGACAAAGTTGTGGAGAAGTACAGATCAGGGTTGGGTTATAAAAAAATATCTGAAACTTTGAACATCCCACGGAGCACCATTAAATCCATTATTAAAAAACGGAAAGAATATGGCACCACAACATATCTGCCAAGAGAGGGCCACCCACCAAAACTCACGGACCAGGCAAGGAGGGCATTAATCAAAGAGGCAACAAAGAGACCAAAGATAACCCCGAAGGAGCTGCAAAGCTCCACAGCGGAGATTAGAGTATCTGTCCATAGGACCACTTTAAGCCATACACTCCACAGAGCTGGGCTTTACGGTAGAGTGGCCAGAAAAAAAGTAATTGCTTATTTTTTTCTTTAAGCAAACACTTTTGGTGTTCGCCAAAAGGCATGTGGGAGACTCCCCAAATATATGGAAGAAGTTACTCTGCTCAGATGAGACTAAAATTGAGCTTTTTGGCCATAAACGAAAATGCTATGTCTGGCGCAAACCCAACACCTCTCATCACCCCTAGAACACCATCCCCACAGTGAAACATGGTGGTGGCAGCATCACGCTGTGGGGATGTTTTTCCATCGGCAGCGACTGGGAAACTGGCGCTAAATACAGGGAAATTCTTGAGGGAAACCTGTTTCAGTCTTCCAGAGATTTGAGACCGGAGGTTCACCTTCCAGCAGGACAATGACCCTAAGCATACTGCTAAAGCAACACTCGAGTGGTTTAAGGGGAAACATGTAAATGTCTTGGAATGGCCTAGTCAAAGGCCAGACCTCAATCCAATTGAGCATCTGTGGTATGACTTAAAGATTGCTGTACACCAGCGGAACCTATCCAACTTGAAGGAGCTGGAGCAGTTTTGCCTTGAAGAATGGGCAAAAATTCCAGTGGCTAGATGTGCCAAGCTTATAGAGACATATCCCAAGAGACTTACAGCTGTAATTGTTGCAAAAGGTGGCTATACAAAGTATTGACTTTGGGGGGCTGAATAGTTATGCACGCTCAAGTTCAGTTTTTTTGTCTTATTTCTTGTTTGTTTCACAATAAAACATATTTTGCATCTTCAAAGTGGTAGGCATGTTGTGTAAATCAAATGATACAAACCCCCAAAAAATCAATTTTAATTCCAGGTTGTAATGCAACAAAATAGGAAAAATGCCAAGGGGGGGGGGGTGAATACTTTCGCAAGCCACTGTATGTGTGTCTCCATGCTTTGATTTAGTTCCTTTCTTGCCTTCCACTCCCCGATTATTGTGGAAAACTCTTGGGGACCCCACATTATGTGTACCCTTCTCTTGGATCTTATTCCAACTCTCTTGGACCTTCCCCCAAGCACCCAATTACCACATTGAACACAATAATTAGTCACACTGAGTACCTTGACTGCTGTAAGTCCTCATCCAACAGTGTTGCTAATGGAATTTTTGGATAATATCCTGATTTCAGGGGTCAAATAGCATAGCTTTAGTGGCATGTGAAAAATGCTACTGTAGCTACGTCTTCCAAGACACAGGTACTTATGTAATACACAGCGAGGGGAAAGTTCGGTTTTGGACATTATTGCATGTCTCTCATTGAAATGCATAAATATATTGTAATTAAATACGTTGTAATTGTTGTTTATATAACAGTTAGCTACAGCTGTCAACTCTTTTAAACCTCACCTGTCAAAAAAGTTACTGATTTGCTTTTTGGCTCTTTGAAATTGTGAAATAAAATGTTGCCCTCCATGCAAATGCGCTGGCCTGTGTTACGAAGTAGCCTCCAGTGAGGTTTGCACTTGCAATTTGTAGGGTAAAGCAATGTAAAGGTCATTTTAAATAACATTTTGAGTTGCAGTGTTCCTCAGGAGATTCCTGTAATGTAGACTAGATTGGAAGGTACAGTACACTCGAGGCCTTATCTCTGTTGATTTCAGTCTTCTTTTATATTTATATGTAAATGTTTAATGTACATAAGTATGCAATACATAATGTACTTTTTGATGGTTTTGAAATGATCCCCTAGCTGTTTTAATAAAGCAGACAAATTTACTTAACTAAAGTTGATAAGTGCAGCAAAAATCCCATCCCTGGATATAGCCTCACTTAGCCCACCGTGCGTAACCTATAGGACTCTCAGCCCAGCCGAGTGCTTCGGGATAGCAGTGGTGGTTGTGGATAAGAAACCCTCCCCATGCAGGTAATATATACAGCATGGGCTCAAAAACTATTTGGAACCATTTCAAATATTTCAACTGGGCTTGATTAAGCTTGCCTTTCTCAAAGAAACCAATAGAATAATTGCAGAAAAGCCCAACAAACCCCGCCCACCTGGCACTCCATGCAGGCTAACTCAAATGCTAAAATTATTGAATAACTTTCAAATAGTATTTAAACCCCGATCTGACAGCACCTTCCTAAAGGAGAGTGAACAATTCCCTTCCCTTTAAATCCCCTCTGATACTAGAAAGTGATGTGGCTCAGTTTGGTGGAGCATCCAGGTGAGTCCCTCACCAGGCCTGGCTGGCCAGTGTGCTCCAGCAGGTTTGATGGACTTGGACTCTTATCAGTGCCAGTCAGTCCCCTACCAAACCCTATATAGAAGGCCCAGATGAAAATAGGGGATCCAGGTTTCCCGGGGCGAGGCACTGTGACTCGATGGCAAACCCAGGATGAGAGTGAGCTGCACTGAGCTTTAGTCACACTGCAAACCCCCAACCACCACCTCTACTACTCTCTCAGAGTCTGTTCCAGATATAAGCTCTGCCTGGGGTAGGACACATGGAAGCATCTGGAACCACAGCTAACTAATGCTAGAGTAAAACCATGTGATGTGACTGAGAGGAAATCAACATACCCACTTATACCCAACTCAGGTGCTGCTGTTGTTTGCTGGGCTGTTGTGTGTTCATTGTTTCAACTTTAATAATTCAGGTGGAAATTGTGATTTAATTTGTGAATTAGTATTTTTCCAAATGGATGTTGTGTTGATATCAAATATACAGTCGTGGTCAAAAGTTTTGAAAATGACACAAATATTAATTTTCACAAAGTCTGCTGCCTCAGTTTTTATGATGGCAATTTGCATATATATCAGATGAATTGCAATGTCCCTCTTTGCCATGAAAATGAACTTAATCCCCAAAAAACATTTCCATTTAATTTTAGCCCTGCCACAAAAGGACCAGCTGACATCATGTCAGTGATTCTCTCGTTAACACAGGTGAGAGTGTTGATGAGGACAAGGCTGGAGATCACTTTGTCATGCTGATTGAGTTAGAATAACAGACTGGAAGCTTTAAAAGAAGGGTGGTGCTTGAAATCATCTATCACTCCAGTGTTAATACTCAATTGTAATTATTTTGCACTATAGCCTATTTATTGCCTTACCTCCATAACTTACTACATTTGCACACACTGTATATAGATTTTCTATTGTGTTATTGACTGTACGTTTTGTTTATTCCATATGTAACTGTGTTGTTGTTTTATCGCACTGCTTTGCTTTACCTTGGCCAGGTCGCAGTTGTAAATGAGAACTTGTTCTCAACTGGCTTACCTGGTTAAATAAAAGGTGAAATAAAATAAAAAAAATAAAAATGTTCTTCCTCTGTTAACCACGTGCCGTCATCATTGCTTTGCACAAAAAGGGCTTCACAGGCAAGGATATTGCTGCTAGTAAGATTGCACCTAAATCAACCATTTATCGGATCATCAAGAACTTCAAGGAGAGAGGTTCAATTGTTGTGAAGAAGGCGTCAGGGTGCCCAAGAAAGTCCAGCAAGCGCCAGGACAATCTCCTAAAGTTGATTCAGCTGCGGGATCGGGGCACCACCAGTGCAAAGCTTGCTCAGGAATGGCAGCAGGCAGGTGTGAGTGCATCTGCACGCACAGTGAGGCAAAGACTTTTGGAGGATGGCCTGGTGTCAAAAAGGGCAGCGAGGAAGCCTCTTTATCTCCAGGAAAAACATCACGAACAGACTGATGTTCTGCAAAAGGTACAGGGATTGGACTGCTGAGGACTGGGGTAAAGTCATTTTCTCTGATGAATCCCCTTTCCGATTGTTTGGGGCATCCGGAAAAAAGACTACCTCATGAAGCTGGTTAAGATAATGCCAAGAGTGTGAAAAGCTGTCAAGGCAAAGGGTAGCTAGTTTGAAGAATCTAAAATATAAAAATGTATTTTGATTTGTTTAACACTTTTTGATTACTACATGATTCCATATGTGTTATTTCATAGTTTTGATGTCTTCACTATTATTCTACAATGTAGAAAATATTAAAAATAAAGAAAAACCCTTGAATGAGTAGGTGTGTGTCACAGATTCCCACGGTACTGCTGCTCACTCCGGAGGTCTACCTCACCGGTCTTCTAGGTGTCACTGACCTGGATCATTACCACCAACCCCGGACTGTCTTGTCTCATTACGCACACCTGGTTCCCATTCCCCCTGATTAGTATGTGTATATATGTGCCCTCTGTTCCCCATTGTCCTTGTCGATTATTGTCCCATGTCCGTTGGTCTCGTGAGTACCTGTGCTCTGTTGAATCGGCTTTCGTGCTACGTGTTAGTGTACATTGTATTAAGGTTTACATACCGTGTCATTTTGCACTTGTTATTACGGGTCTCGTCCCGTTAATTATTTAGATGTTTACACCTTTCTCTTTTGTTTGGGTTACATCCCTGTGTTTTTATATATATATATATATATATATATATATATATACACACGTGTTTGTTTTGGGCTTCGTCCCTGTCGTTTTTCATGATGTACCTTGTGTTGGGTAGAGAAATAAAAACCCTATTACGTATTCCTGCACCTGTCCTCTATCATTATACAACGTGACAGTGTGTCCACACTTTTCACTGGTACTGTATGTTCTAACCCTGTTGAACTGGCATAAAAGTATTGAAATGTGTTTAAACTGAATCCCCTGGATCGCCAGGTTTCATGAACATAAGTAAGGCTAAGAGTCACAACAATACAAAAACAGTCAATGTAAACTCTTGCTAGTTCTCGTCTCTCCTCTGGTCTATGTGATATATTTGGTTTGCAGCTTCACAATTGTACCTTTTCTGAAATGTCTGCCAAGCAAGGAGGAAACAGCAACCAGCTCGTGCAGCAACACATGCACGAGGGGGCTCCTCATAAACACACGCACCGGCAGTTTTCAAAATAGCCTACATCGTCACCCGACACGCCTTTTACTATATTGTCAGAAGCATCATCAGACCTTGGTTCTCTCTCTTTCAATGCTCTGGAAACCAAGCAGAAAATGCTGTGTTCTAAAGATGGCATCGTAGCTACACAAATACATTAGAAGATAATTGTCGATCCGCTCAAACACTGTGCTCACAACCTTTATCTCCTAAATGATGTAGCTGGTGTATTTTGTTAGAATTTTGGAATACATTGCGCAACAGGCTATAAGGTTTTTACCAGGCATGAGTCTATCCAGGCTCACATGTTAGTTAAGAAAATATCTGCATACCTTTGTCATGCCAACCATCCATTAAAATCAAATAACTATTTCATTTTTATAAACCTTCACATAGCCTATTCCATGATATTGGGTAATCCAATGAGCAACACTAGCTGTTGACTTCAGTGATCATCACGTATGCTATATACTGTATAATCAATACAGGGTATTTGACGCAAATATAAAAGGTATAAGAATACTTTTCCCATTTACAAAGTTATCCAACATTATCACACTTTCTTGCTCGCTCAAAGGCGGCAATTTGGCTTTGGCTTGCAAACTAAATTCCCTGCATCGTTTTGTAAATGATTGTCATAATTCTACTGATTTGTAAATGTAGGCTAATAATACATGTAATAATACCACATTGATCTACCCCAATGAAAACCTGGACAGCGAGCATACATCATATTTTTATAGATGCATGTGTCAGTACCTAGGCTATCTATTATCTGCAACAGAAATTATTTTACAAGGACATGTTCGCTGTCAGCTATCTACTGTAGGAAAGTTACAATCTAGTCATAATGATCTGATCACACCTTGCAACGAGGGATGTAGCCTACAGTCAGAGAGGGAAGATGGACAGTTGATTGGCAGGTGAAATGATGTACAATAGGGTTGCAAGGTAAAAGTGGGATCTCTTGCTTGGCAGAGATCTCACAAAAGGTAAAATTGTGAAACCGCGACCCAAGTTTACCATCTCACAATCGATTGGACATCACAAATGTAGTATTTTTACTGTGACAGAATGTTTATATTTTTCATAGATTTGCATTATTACACAAAGTTATATCTAGCGCTGCAGTGAGTGGGGGGCTGTATAACCCTGTGACATAGCTCTTGATCTAGCTCTACCTCTCTCTCCCTGAGTGAGAGAGTTGCACACTTTGTCCAACAAAGAGTCAGATGGGTTTAGGAACAGACACATTTTCGAAATGTACCATTATTTCCCTTTAAATATAGTTGATTTATCAGCATGTATAGCAATGTCTATTAGGTATTACATATCTCAATAACAAATGTTGGCATTGATGGCACGAGGTATCGACAGTTTGTCATGTCTCCTCCCGTTGCTCCCCTCCGGCGCTCTGATTCACCGGTCTACTGAGCCACCGGTCTGAGCGCACCACCTCGGCAACACCGGAATGGAAACCCAACGCACTCTAGTGCTCCAAACTCTGCATAATCTGCCCAGCGCTCCGGTTCCACCTCAGGGAGCGGCGAGTTTCCCCAATCCACCTGTTCCCGTGCCATCACCGACTTCGGCGGGAACCCTCGCCCTACCGGAGCGCTATGACGGTAAAACTACTAAATGTAGCGGCTTCCTGCTACAGGTTTCCCTTTATCTGGCGCGTCAGCCTGGGGCATATCCATCTGACCAAGCCAGGATAGCGCTGGTGATTTTGCTTCTTAAAGGAAAGGCGCTGGATTGGGCCACGGCATTCTGGGAAGGAGAGGAGGCAGTGGCACTTCCCTACCCCACCTTCCTTGCTAGGTTCAGGGCGGTGTTTGATCATCCCACGGAGGGAAAGGACGGGGGTGAGCGTCTCCTCCATCTACAACAGAGAGAGGGGTCCGAGTACGCTCTGAGCTTTCACAGGGTGGTGGCATCTTCCGGCTGGAATGAGCGTGTTCTGCGCACGGCCTTCAGGAGAGGCTTACGGGAGGACATCAAGATGGAACTCGCATGTTGGGACGACGAGATGGACCTTGATACCCTCATCACCACATCCATCCATCTTGATGACATGTTGAGAAAGAGACGGCGTCCCAACACATCCCGTAGCCTCAACGCTCACCCCATCTGAGCTATGGAAGCTGCCCTGCTTCTGAGTCCTCACCCATGGAGGTGGGCAGCACCCCCTACACCACTACGGACCACAGATCTCCTGGCGGCTCCCTATATAGGCAGTATGACTCCCGTCGCCGCTCCGTGAATGTTATGTCAGCTCCTATCACAAAACCATTGTTGTTAGTTCCCATAACGGTGACTGGTTATTCCTTCTCTTTCATTTCTAATGCAATGATAGATTCCGGATCAGCGGGGAACCTTATAGATAGGGAGCTGATCCCTGAATGGGGGTTGCCCACCGTGCCACTGCCATCGCCGCTACACGTCACCTCACTGGACAATAAACCCCTTGGATCAGGCACCATTACACACGTCACTCTCCCCATCACCATCACCATTCCCACACTACCGGAGCACCACGAGCTGTCATTCACCGGATCGTCTTGGGATTGCCCTGGCTCAGACTACACAACCCCACCATCAATTGGAGCAACAAGAGGATCACAGCCTGGTCCAACTCATGCGCCATTGACCTGCTGGAGGGACAACACCCCCCGAAGAGTCGCATTTACCCCTTTTCCATTGCGGAGGCCATGGAGAAGTATGTGGCGGAGACCCTGAAACAGGGGTTCATCAGACGCTCTACCTCTCCTGCCTCCACCAGCTTCTTCTTCGTGGCCAAAGAAGACGTAGGACTGAGACCATGCGTTGACTACAGGGGGCTGAACGCAGTCACCACCAAGTTCACTCCCTTCCAGTGCGTCCTGGGGTACCAGCCGGCCCTGGCCCCTTGGACACCCAGCCAGACCGATGCAACCGCTGTCGACGAGTGGTTCCGCAGGGCCGGACAGGTCTGGGACGCCGCCCATGTCCATCTCCAGAGGGCCAATCGTCGGCAGAAGGACCAAGCCGACCACCACCGCAGTGAGGCCCCTGTATTCCAGCCTGGGGATCATGTCTGGCTGTCCACAAAAAACCTCCTTCTCCGCATGCCCTGCAAGAAACTGAGCCCCCGGTTTGTGGGGCCGTTTAAGGTCTTCTGACGGATAAATGAGGTATCATACCGGCTGCTCCTTCCCCCTCACTACCGTGTCTCTCAGGCCGGTGGTTCCTGATCCTCTGGCGGATGCCGTCCCCCAGGATACGCCTCCTCCACCCCTGGACATTGACGGGAGCCCGGCATATGCGGTGAGGGACCTGCTGGACTCCAGGTTCCGTGGGGGATGGCTTCATTACCTGGTGGACTGGGAGGGGTATGGTCCTGAGGAGAGGAGCTGGGGACGATCTGGACTCCAACCTAATTCGGGACTTCCACCGTCGCCGCCCTGACCAGCCCGTTCCTCGTCCTCGGGGTCATCCTAATGGCCGGTGACGTCCAGCGGCTGAAGCCGCGCATCCGGGAGGGTACTGTCACGTCTCCTCCCGTTGCTCCCCTCTGGCGGTCTGATTCGCCGTTCTACTGAGTGTACCACCTCGGCAACACAGGAATGGAAACCCAACGCACCCTAATCACCTCCAGCGCACCTTCACCTCATCATCTCATCACCACCCCTATTTAGCCCTGGACTGTTCTGGATGATGTTGTGTGTGATTGTTAAGCTTTGTGTCGTTTACTCTATCTTTGTTATTTCTCCTTGCTCATTGTTAAGTAAACCTTGACCTTGTGAATTCCTGCGTCTGCGTCCTGCCTCTTCGTATACTCAGTACTCGTCACACAGTTCAATTTTTTTATCTGCAGCTCAAAGGTCAGTCAACGCCGATCCAGTGCAGATATAAAGTCCTGAGCTGAGACAACTGTTCAAAATGGGACGATTGAGCAATGAAAATGAAATCAATCAGGATATCTCTCTTTAATCACAAGTGTCTGAATACTCTCTCTGTGATTGATGACTGGCATAAATGAGACTGTGAGGGAGGTCTTCCTCGAGTTGCTCACATTCCAAGAGCTACTGTCAAAAAAGAGAGAGAAAAATTTAAAATAAAGTGTGAAGAGGAGATATCTGAGACTCAACTGCTTTGAGACTTGTGCTGATTGAAATTGACCCGTAGTCTGCCGTTAAAATCTCCTCAGTCAAAAAAAAAACAGATCCATCGTCTGGTTTTAATTCAAGTGGCTCTCGTGTGGTTTGCAGGGGTGAAATTCGACACTTAACATTCCAATTTGATCGAGAGAAATGAATGAAGAGGCACGGAAATGTGCCTGTCAATCAATAGGGCAGACAGATGGGCAATAATCTTCTGGAATTGAATAAAGCATTTGCATTTCCTATTTGAGTTGAGGCTGTTAAAAATGTTGCATACGTGTGCTGATAACACAAAATGTCTGCCTAAGTGATGACACTGCACCTCACAAGATGAAACTGGAAAAAATGAAAAATACACACTCACAAGTTGGCTCCGTTGTTGCCTGACCTTGTGGCATCTGTACTTAATCCCTAACACAGTTTTATAATGACTTTTTAGTTAGAATGCAGGAAAATATGTAAAGGCACAGAAAGGATCGAATATAAACTTGCATAAGGTACAAAAGTAAAGAATGCTAACTGTAGCAAACAAATGCAGCTAATGTCATCATCATTTACATTTTAGTCATTTAGCAGACGCTCTTATCCAGAGCGACCTACAGTTAGTGAGTGCATACATTTTTTTCATACTGGTCCCCCGTGGGAATCGAACCCACAACCCTGGTGTTGCAACTGCCATGCTCTACCAACTGAGCTACACGGGACTACAGGTACAGTTCAATACCTGCACCTAACTAAAGATAACAGTAGAAATGTAGTCCTAGTTTATTTCAATTAGAACAACCCACAACACCTGGTCTACAGATTTGTTGTCTTCTCATTCTAATCTAAAATATTTGCCAAGCATGCATACGTTTATCCCTAATGGAACCAATCAGAAAAGTGTTGGAGAAAAATTGTGAATAACATTATCTTTGACAAGTAACATAATGTACTGTACAAATGTATGCCATGCTTAGGTGAAGTGTTTTACATTGTAATGGTGATTCCGTGTTGCTTTGTCTGTCTTTATATGTCCCTACCTTCCTTTCCCTTACTGTTCCCCTCTTTGTTTTCTATGCTAAAGATTTTCATAGATACAGATGTTGCCGGCACAACTCACGCAGACAGCCCACTCTGCCACACTTCAATAACTTCCCAAACAAAAAGTGACATTATATCCTCATTGGATGAATGCCCAGTTGCTCTCTCCCTCCTTACAAATTACCCATAGAAACAATCAATTAGCAACTGCAGATATTTCCATGTTTTTGACGCAATCAAATGAAGTTATTAAAAACCCTCAGTGAGAGAGCACCTCATTTGTCAGGGGCTATGAAATGCTCTCTTCCACATCACAGTGTGTGTGTGTGTGTGTGTGTGTGTGTGTGTGTGTGTGTGTGTGTGTGTGTGTGTGTGTGTGTGTGTGTGTGTGTGTGAAAAAGATGGCAGAGTGGGTAGGGCTGTGGTCACAAAATGTTGTCAGCTGGTGATTGTCAAGCAAATAACTGTTGGTCTCACGGTAATTTACCATAAACATAAACACATTTAGCATCTCCTGGCTTCCACACATAGCCTACAAGCCACTGATGCAGACCTTTGGAACATCTACATTTTAAAAAGCTTAATAAATCCATGTAATATAGCCTACACCTTCACAATAAATCCATGATTTATTTTAGAACGGTCTAAAGAAGCATGATATGAAGAAAATGTAGTCTATTTCAGAAGAACAGAATAGCATACTGAGTTGTCTTTATGTTAGGTCCTGATCTGGCTATGCCAAATAGCTGTGGGCTACACTAGTTCATTTAGCAGACAAGATTTGCTTAGAATTCCGTGGCATTATTTTATATTATAGTATGAAGAATACAACTGAACAAAGCTGAATAAAATAGAAAGTATATTTTCTCCAAATAATTTGAGGGAGTGCGCACATGCGGCTATTCTGTGGTGAGCGGTTAACAAAGAAATAGGTATTCCTATATGATTAATTTAGAGTTATTAATGTAACTTTAGTTGTTCTACAAACGTTGGGCTATATGTTTTGATTTTTAATACATTGTAAGGCTGCATGATGAAACTAATGATTGAAAAAAAAATCCATGCCTTTTGCAGCCAGTGGCTGTTGTGCCCTTGGCCTGGAGTGCTGCGTTGTGCCCTTCTCCCTGAATGCTGCGCACTCCGAAGCACCTCTCACTCATTACCTGATCGGGTCTTTCTCACAGGCCACAAGTGAAGACAGACACATTGCGGACGCAACTGCGCGAGTCCTTATCCAATTCCGAGGTGCATATTGAAGATATTGGAAGACCAGTCCACATTTACTTTTCGTCAGCCAATAAGATGAGTAGGCCTAATGAACAGCAAAAGCACTAGCGTATGGCAATCTACAGTCGTGGTCAAATGTTTTGAGAATGACACAAATATTAATTTTCACAAAGTCTGCTGCCTCAGTTTTTATGATGGCAATTTGCATATACTCCAGAATGTTATGAAGAGTGATCAGATGAATTGCATTTAATTGCAAAGTCCCTCTTTGCCATGAAAATGAACTTAATCCCCAAAAAACATTTTCACTGCATTTCAGCCCTGCCACAAAAGGAACAGCTGACATCATGTCAGTGATTCTCTCGTTAACACAGGTGAGAGTGTTGACGAGGACAAGGCTGGAGATCACTTTGTCATGCTGATTGAGTTAGAATAACAGACTGGAAGCTTTAAAAAGGAGGGTGGTGCTTGAAATCATTGTTCTTCCTCTGTTAACCATTGTTACATTTAAGTCATTTAGCAGACGCTCTTATCCAGAGCGACATACAAATTGGTGCATTAAACTTTGGTTACCTGCAAACCTGCAAGGGAACATGTGCCGTCATCATTGCTTTGCACAAAAAGGGCTTCACAGGCAAGGATATTGCTGCTAGTAAGATTGCACCTAAATCAACCATTTATCAGATCATCAAGGACTTCAAGGAGAGAGGTTCAATTGTTGTGAAGAAGGCTTCAGGGCGCCCAAGAAAGTCTAGCAAGCGCCAGGACCGTCTCCTAATGTTGATTCAGTTGCGTGATCGGGGCACCACCAGTGCAAAACTTGCTCAGGAATGGCAGCAGGCAGGTGTGAGTGCATCTGCACGCACAGTGAGGCAAAGACTTTTGGAGGATGGCCTGGTGTCAAGAAGGGCAGCGAGGATGCCACTTCTCTCCAGGAAAAACATCAGGGACAGACTGATATTCTGCAAAAGGTACAGGGATTGGACTGCTGAGGACTGGGGTATAGTCATTTTCTCTGATGAATCCCCTTTCCGATTGTTTGGGGCATCCAGAAAAAAGCTTGTCTGGAGAAGACAAGGTGAGCGCCACCATCAGTCCTGTGTCATGCCAACAGTAAAGCATCCTGAGACCATTAATGTGTGGGGTTGCTTCTCAACCAAGGGAGTGGGCTCACTCACAATTTTGCTTAAGAACACAGCCATGAATAAAGAATGTTACCAACACATCCTCCGAGAGCAACTTCTCCCAACCATCCAAGAACATTTTGGTGATTGCCAATGCCTTTTCCAGCATGATGGAGCACCTTGCCATAAGGCAAAAGTGATAACTAAGTGGCTCGGGGAACAAAACATCGACATTTTGGGTCCATGGCCAGGAAACTCCCCAGACCTTAATCCCATTGAGAACTTGTGGTCGATCCACAAGAGGCGGGTGGACAAACAAAAAGACAAACTCCAAGCATTGATTATGCAAGAATGGGCTGCCATCAGTCAGGATGTGGCCCAGAAATTAATTGACAGCATGCCAGGGCAGATTGCAGAGGTCTTGAAAAAGAAGGGTCAACACTGCAAATTTTGACTCTTTGCATAAACTTAATGTAATTGTCAATAAAAGCCTTTGACACTTATGGAATGCTTGTAATTATCCTTCAGTATACAATAGTAACATCTGACAAAAATATCTAAAAACACTGAAGCAGCAAACTTGGTGAAGACCTTGTGTCATTCTCAAAACTTTTGACCACGACTGTACTATCCCCCATAATTCAAAAGTTGACCTATTCTGTGCGATAAATAAATATTCCAAACATAGTCTGGGACGGTTGTGGGATGCGATAGATCCCAAATTAAGACAAGCACTACCATCAAACAACATATTTTACACAATGTGGCTGATGCAACAGATCAGAACGTTTAGCTTAAAATTTTGATAAACTATTAGGCTATTTCTTCACATTATAAGCGCAACAATGCACACGTGGCAGTAGGCTATAACTGCAAATGTTCCATTAGAGGGAAAACGCCATTATCAAAAGTGACCGCAAATGTGATTATGCATGAAATGCTTCTATTATAAAGGTGCATTTCTATGGTGAAAATGATCTTCCAAACTTGAAACTCACGCACTGCTTATGTATGCCAATTAGGCTCTACACCCCTTGTAAAGCAGATTAATGTGATTAATTTTAAGAAGTTATTTGGCCACTTTAGTTGTGATAGAAACCTTATAAAAACATATAGGTCTATGGGCTAGGCCAGGGACGGCCTGTTCAATAGGGCGATATGGGCGACGCACTGCCAAACGGGAAAAGGAAGGGATTTTTTTTCTAATCAATTATATCACGGCAACAGTAGTTATCAGTGTTGTAATCTGATCTGACTGCCACTAAATGTCAAATCAGGCTAAAGTCGTGCTTCAAATGGCCCCGCCCGTTTTTGGGCGATTTCAGTCAGGTTGAAAATCGCCCAGAAGTCTCTCATAGCCTGTCATGTAAAATCTATTTTTTCAAATTTCAAAGCTTTCAATACATTCTCTATGGGTGTCTGTGGGCTTGCACTTACGCGCTTTCGTCATACGTGACGTAACCATGAACGTAACTAAGCAAATAGCGGCTAGCAGCGTCTCTTTGCGACCTGCAGTGTGGCGTTATTTTATGTTTTTAATTTGTACACTTAGTGGCGTTATTTTATGTTTTTAATTTGTACACTTAGTTTACAAACATTCTTCCAACCATGGATTTCGAGTGGTGGGTTTTGGACTGATCTTGTTGATCGTGTACATACCCGCTACGAACGGACTAAATAATGAAAACGTTGCTGGCAGCGGAATCCAATACAGCTGGGAGACTTGGCTGGATGACAGAGTCCCGGACAGAGAAGTGGAGCCGGCCGGCTTCACCCTGGTCGGAGCGGACCTCGATCTGACAGTCACAGGGAAAATCGATCCTGGTAAGAGAGCGACTCTGTACCCCCGAGCCCCGACATTGAACTGCTTTCTGTGTCACTGTGACCTTACTATCTGCCCCGTGAGTTCCCCCAATTGTTTGTTACCGTTGTGTACTGTTGATAATCACAAGTTTACTGGAGAACTGAGACCAAGTAGAGACTCTGGACAGGGTGGATATGGTATAATAAAGGCAGTTTATTCAGAGGTAAAGATATCTGGAATCGCGTGCACGGACTCGTTCGTCAAACTCTTAGGGAGCTATCTGAAGAGAGCCCCGAAAACATTGTGTGCTGACATTTTATACAATAAATGATGTAGGTTGAATCTAGTAGTTCTGATCTTCTGATTGGTCCTGATGAGTTGGGCGAGGTCCCCTCCACTGTTGCATTGGCTCTGAGTCGGGTTCTCTGTCTTCAAATGTTCAGCCTAAAGAGAGGGGATTTTTGTGTGTGTGTGTGTGTTTAACAGTGATGATGTGTGTGTGTGTGTGTGTTTAACAGTGATGATGTGTGTGTGTGTGTGTGTGTTATCAGTGATGATGTGTGTGTGTGTGTGTGTGTGTGTCCTCAGATCAAGAACTCGTGAGTTGGAAGAACTGAGAGACCTATGGCGTGGGTGTTGTCCTTGGCCACCTGCTGACAAGGCTGACAAGATAGGACTCTTTTGTCCATTGTTATAGGATAGGAACAGCATTGATTGAAAACAAACGCCCAACACAAAATGGGTCATGCACAAGATTTTAGTCAGACCAAGCTATAACATTATATATTTACTACGACAGTACATTCAACCAAAAGCTAATATAACAAAGGCATCAGAGATTATTTATAATCTGTCACAGAAACTGGAATCCATCTCCCCAGATCAGTCAATAAATGCTTCTGGTATTGACTTATATGCTGCCCCTGTCTTCATGTTGTTGCTGGACATATCTTTTTTAAAATGTGTGTAGGTCACCTAAATCATCAGAAAAATTGCCCCTCCTGAGAATTTTTTCAGGAGCCGCCACTGGGCTAGGCTACATGAGGTGTGAATGTCACCCATCAGACCATTCTTGATTTAATCTTGTCTTGACATACAGTACCAGTCAAAGGTTTGGACACACCTACTCATTCCAAGGTTTTCTTTATTTTTACTATTTTCTACATGAGGAATGGGCCAAAATACCAGCAACAGTGTGTGAAAACCTTGTGAAGACTTACAGAAAACGTTTGACCTGTGTCATTGCCAACAAAGGGTATATAACAAAGTATTGAGAAACTTTTGTTATTGACCAAATACTTATTTTCCATCATAATTTGCAAATAAATTCATAAAAAATCCTACAATGTGATTTTCTGGATTTTTTTTTCTCAATTTGTCTGTCATAGTTGACGTGTACCTATGATGAAAATTACAGGCCTCTCTCATCTTTTTAAGTGGGAGAACTTGCACAATTGGTGGCTGACTAAATACTTTTTTTCCCCACTGTAGCTATGTAGGGAAGAGCTATAAGGAATAGGGTGACATTTGAGATGCATCCAGATTAAATTATCTCAAAACGGATCCCTCAAAAATGTCTTGAGTTCCCTTCCATATAGTGTGTAGAGATGGGCCTCTGGAAATATTTTGATTCAACACGGACTCTGTTCTTAATTTTCTCTTCTCAATATTTTTACTTAAACTAGATTTTGGATAGAGCAGAAATTTCCAGATATTTTTGTTAGCTGAATGTGTGACAAAACTCCACCAGTCCTATTTATGATATCATTAACAAAGATTATACAATTTTCTAACATTTTTTCCCATTTTTTATTTAATTTAAATAAATTAGTATATTTGACTTTAACCATCATATTTGTTCTGTCTTTTCTGGTGGATTAAACAGAAATTGCAACCAGCTTTCTATGGCTTATTTTTAAAATAGCGATATTCATTTTCAAATAACCGAAAGTGAGAGGTTGTATTCTGAATACAGGGAAAAAGGCCATTCTTACTAATCTGCTGGAAAACCAGTTCTGATTCAAGTACTACCTTTGTATGACTGAAGCCTTTAGTAGTTCAATGCTTTTATATTTAATAATTTCAGCCCTCCTAATTCCTATGAATTATATAAATAGGCCCCTTTAAATTTTATCTGGCTTGCCGTTCCAAATAAGTGGAATATTTTTTAAAATTATAATTTAAAAGAACAAGTCATTCGGTGTAGGCAGGGCCATAAGTAAATAGGTAAACTGGGATATGACTAAATTATTAATCAGGGTGATTTTTCCACAAATAGACAGGTGTTGTCCTTTCCATGGTAGCAAGATCTTATCTACTTTTGCTAACTTTATATTTAAATGTATTGTAGTGAGATTGTTTCTTTCTTTTGGGATATGAATACCGAATATGTCCACTTCACCATCAGACCATTTTATTGGTAAACTACATGGTAATGTAAAAGTTGTATTTTTTTGCTATCCAAAACGTAACGTCATACACTTATCATAGTTTGGTTCTAATCCAGAGAGGTTAGAGAAATTATCTAGATCCTATCTGAGGCTGTGCAGGGTCCAAATTGCGGATTAAAAAGAAAACAGTCGTCAGCGTACAATGACACCTTTGTTTTTAAGCCCTGGATTTCTAGCCCCAGGATATTATTGTTGGATCTAATTTGAATAGCTAACATGTCGATGACCATAATAAATAGATATGCTGATGGTGGACAACCTAGTTTCACTCCTCTTGCCAGTTGAACACTTTTTATTTTACACCTATGGTTACTATGTATAACTTTTGCCCATTGTATAAGAGATTCTCCAAAATTAAAATGGTCCAGGCATTTATATATAAATTATTGTCGTACTTTATCAAAATCAGCTATGAATACTAGGCCGGATTATCAAATTTATCATAGTGTTCTATTGTTTTAAGTACTTGTCTTATATTATCTCCAATATATCATCCATGTAAAAAACCTGTCTGATTAGGATGAATAATATCCAACAATACTTTTTTAAATTCTATGTGCTATGCATTGTGCTAGAATTTATGCACCACAACACTGAAGTGTAGGCCCGGTTTAAGGGGACTCCAGTTTTTTAGGTGGACTGGATCTTTTATATACTGAACAAGAATATAAACGTAACATGTAAAGTATTGGTCGCATGTTTCATGAGCTGAAATAAAAGATCCCAGAAATTTTCCAAATTTTGGGCACAAATTTGTTTACATCACTGTTAGTGAGAATTTGTCCTTTGCTAAAAGAATCCATCCACCTGACAGGTGTGGCATATCAAGAAGCTGATTAAACAGCATGATCATTACACAGGTGCACCTTGTGCTGGGGACAATAAACGGCCACTCTAAAATATGTAGTTTTGTCACACACGCATTGTCCACAGATGTCTCAAGTTTTGAGGGAGCGTGCAATTGGCATGCTGACTGCAGGAATGTCCACCAGAGCTGTTGCCAGAGAATGTAATGTTAATTTATGTACCATAAGCCGCCTCCAACATTGTTTTAGAGAATTTGGCAGTACGTCCAACTGGCCTCACAACCGCAGACCACGTTTAACCACGCCAGCCCAGGACATTCACATCCGGCTTCTTCACCATGCAGGATCATCTGAGACCAGCCACCCGGACAGCTGATGAAACTGAGGAGTATTTCTGTCTGTAATAAAGGCCTTTTGTGGTGAAAAACTCATTCTGATTGGCTGGGCCTGGCTCCCCACTGGGTGGGCCTATGCCCACCAATGGCTGCGCCTCTGCCCAGTCATTTGATATTCATAGATTATGAATTTATTTCAATTGACTGATTTCTTGATGTGAACTGTAACTCAGTAAAATCGTTGAAATTGTTGCATGTTACGTTTATACACTGCTCAAAAAAGTAAAGGGAACACTTAAACAACACAATGTAACTCCAAGTCAATCACACTTCTGTGAAATCAAACTGTCCACTTAGGAAGCAACACTAATTGACAAATGACACATGCTGTTGTGCAAATGGAATAGACAACAGTTGGAAATTATAGGCAATTAGACACCCCCAATAAAGGAGTGGTTTTGCAGTTGGTGACCACAGACCACTTCTCAGTTCCTATGCTTCCTGGCTGATGTTTTGGTCACTTTTGAATGCTGGCGGTGCTTTCACTCTAGTGGTAGCATGAGACGGAGTCTACAACCCACACAAGTGGCTCAGGTAGTGCAGCTCATCCAGGATGGCACATCAATTCGAGCTGTAGCAAGATGGTTTGCTGTGTCTGTCAGCGTAGTGTCCAGAGCATGGAGGCGCTACCAGGAGACAGGCCAGTACATCAGGAGACGTGGAGGAGGCCGTAGGAGGGCAACAACCCAGCAGCAGGACTGCAACCTCCGCCTTTGTGCAAGGAGGAGCAGGAGGAGCACTGCCAGAGCCCTGCAAAATGACCTCCAGCAGGCCACAAATGTGCATGTGTCTGCTCAAATGGTCAGAAACAGACTCCATGAGGGTGGTATGAGGGCCCAACGTCCACAGGTGGGGGTTGTGCTTACAGCCCAACACCGTGCAGGACGTTTGGCATTTGCCAGAGAACACCAAGATAGGCAAATTCGCCACTGGCGCCCTGTGCTCTTCACAGATGAAAGCAGGTTCACACTGAGCACATGTGACAGACGTGACAGAGTCTGGAGACGCCGTGGAGAACGTTCTGCTGCCTGCAACATCCTCCGGCATGACCGGTTTGGCGGTGGGTCAGTCATGGTGTGGGGTGGCATTTCTTTGGGGGGCCGCACAGCCCTCCATGTGCTCGCCAGAGGTAGCCTGACTGCCATTAGGTACCGAGATGAGATCCTCAGACCCCTTGTGAGACCATATGCTGGTGCGGTTGGCCCTGGGTTCCTCCTAATGCAAGACAATGCTAGACCTCATGTGGCTGGAGTGTGTCAGCAGTTCCTGCAAGAGGAAGGCATTGATGCTATGGACTGGCCCGCCCGTTCCCCAGACCTGAATCCAATTGAGCACATCTGGGACATCATGTCTCGCTCCATCCACCAACGCCACGTTGCACCACAGACTGTCCAGGAGTTGGCGGATGCTTTAGTCCAGGTCTGGGAGGAGATTCCTCAGGAGACCATCCGCCACCTCATCAGGAGCATGCCCAGGTGTTGTAGGGAGGTCATACAGGCACGTGGAGGCCACACACACTACTGAGCCTCATTTTTACTTGTTTTAAGGACATTACATCAAAGTTGGATCAGCCTGTAGTGTGGTTTTCCACTTTAATTTTGAGGGTGACTCCAAATCCAGACCTCCATGGGTTGATAAATTTGATTTCCATTGATAATTTTTGTGTGATTTTGTTGTCAGCACATTCAACTATGTAAAGAAAAAAGTATTTAATAAGATTATTTCATTCATTCAGATCTAGGATGTGTTATTTTAGTGTTCCCTTAATTTTTTTGAGCAGTGTATTTTTGTTCAGTATATTTACCACCTTGGTCCTGTTTCAGTAATAGTGAAATCAGTGCATTTCATTGGCAGCGTGTGTTACCATCAAACTGGCTTCTTGCGAATAAAAAGCTGTGTGTAATTCGGTTTTCCGATATCAAAGATGGAAGATAAATCAGGAAATCTAAAATCCTCCAACCAAGATTTCTGGAAAACGTGGGAATTGTTTAACGTTACCGGAGTTTTGCGAACCTACCTTCGTGGCTCAGACACTGACAGAACCAGGTGACTTAAAAGAGTAGAAAAGGTGAGCAACTCTCAACACACAAGGACACGTCTTTATTGGTGGCGTTGATAACCTTCGCTTTAACGATTTTGTCGAGTCATTCAAATTAAGGTCTCGGCCAAAGAAATTAGAATTAATGGAGATATAATCCTAAACAGCAAAGACTTCATCACAGAGGGGCGAGCAATAGATCTCTTTTTAAGGTCCTTTATGTGAGGAGGAGTGAGCTTTCCAATGACAAACGTATTATCTGTCACTAGGCAAGGTTAAAGGGAGAGATACATGGGAATCAGAATTGGAAACGAGGGCATTTTCATATAGGAAGGGCTGTTTTTTATCATATCTAAATCCATAATAGATTATCAGTGTCATTATGAATGATGAGGTCCCACTGTCGTTATTCAAAACACTAGTGAAAGGTGAGAACGACTTTCAATTCCAGGGAAAGATACCATCTTTTCCATAGCTTGCACATGTAGATGAGTTGGCCAGGACACTTTAGAAATAGGTGACTCACGGCCAAAGTTACACTGGTTTACAGGTTGTTTTGGGAGTACAAAGAGCATACCTGTATGGTTTGAACACATGTTGATCAGAGAGTGAGTTCTGTGGAGTATTGGAAGATAAGTGGCCAAAAATTGCATTTAGGAGAAAAACAACTAGTAATGTAACTGATTTTAAATATTGCCCTTTTAATCTCATTAACAGAGACCAAAGCTTTTAAACAAACATGTACCACTAAGCCTCCCTACACGTAAGTGTCACGTGTGCCATAGTCCAGTTTCCCTTGTGTTTTATTTTTATTTACATATTAAAAGTGTCTTATTTACAGTTGAAGTCGGAACTTTACATACACCTTAGTAAAATACATTTAAACTCAGTTTTTCACAATTCCTGACATTTAATGCTAGTAAAAATTCCCTGTCTTAGATCAGTTAGGATCACCACTTTATTTTAAGAATGTGAAATGTCAGAATAATAGTAGAGAGAATGTTTTATTTCAGCTTTTATTTCTTTCAATCACATTCCCAGTGGGTCTGAAGTTTACATACACTCAATTAGTATTTGGTAGCATTGCCTTTATATTGTTTAACTTGGGTCAAATATTTCGGGTAGCCTTCCACAAGCTTCCCACAATAAGTTGGGTGAATTTTGGCCCATTCCTCCTGACAGAGCTGGTGTAACTGAGTCAGGATTGTAGGCCGCCTTGCTCGCACACGCTTTTTCAGTTCTGCCCACAAATGTTCTATAGGATTGAGGTCAGAGCTTTGTGATGGCCACTCCAATACCTTGACTTTGTTGTCCATAAGCCATTTTGCCACAACTTTGGAAGTATGCTTGGGGTCATTGTCCATTTGGAAGACCCATTTGCGAGCAAGCTTTAACATTCTGACTGATGTCTTGAGATGTTGCTTCAATATATCCACATAATTTTCCTTCCTCATGATGCCATCTATTTTGTGAAGTGCACCAGTCCCTCCTGCAGCAAAGCACCCCCACAGCATGATGCTGCCACCCCCGTGCTTCACGGTTGGGATGGTGTTCTTCGGCTTGCAAGCCTTCCCCTTTTTCCTCCAAACATAACGATGGTCATTATGGCCAAACAGTTCTATTTTTGTTTCATCAGACCAGAGGAAATTTCTCCAAAAAGTACGATCTTTGTCCCGATGTGCAGTTGCAAACCATAGTCTGGCTTTTTTATGGCGGTTTTGGAGCACTGGCTTCTTCCTTGCTGAGCGGCCTTTCAGGTTATGTCGATATAGGACTCGTTTTACTGTGGATATAGATACTTTTGTACCTGTTTCCTCCAGCATCTTCACAATGTCCTTTGCTGTTGTTCTGGGATTGATTTGCAATTTTCGCACCAAAGTACATTCATCTCTAGGAGACAGAATTGTGATACAGTGAATTATAAGTGAAATAATCTGTCTGTAAACAATTGTTGGAAAAATTACTTGTGTCATGCACAAAGTAGATGTCCTAACCGACTTGCCAAAACTATAGTTTGTTAACAAGAAATTTGTGGAGTGGTTGAAAAACTAGTTTTAATGACTCCAACCTAAGTGTAAGTAAACTTCCAACTTCAACTGTATTTATTCCTCACATGTCGTTTTTTACAAATTTTATTCACTATTTGCTTGATTTATTTCTAATTTATCACTATTTGAGTAACTTTATTTTGCTTTGAACTTGATAACCCCTTTTGAGTGTTTGAGTGAATGAGGGAATAAGTGAGTCTACTAGCTGCCTGGTTAGGAACCACCTGGATAAAGGTATAGCTTGTAAGTCATGGTTAGGGAGATTCAACACTGCAACAGAGACCAGCCACAAAGAAGAAGACAGGCCTCGCTCAACTGTACAGCCACCGCTACCTGGGGAGAGACGGAGACCCTGCTCGGGGAGAGCCTAATGACGGTCAATCTCCACTCTGTAGCTCATGCAAGAGGGGAGATTGACGACATAGTATGGCAGCCCCCTGCTCCAACCTATATGTGTATGTGTGTCATTCAGAGGGATTGGGATAAAGTGGAAGTTACATTTCCGTTGGACCTTGTGTACAATTTGACAAATAAAGTGATCTTAATCTAATATGTCTGCCTCCTGCCTGTCTGTGGTTATGAGATCCTAAAGAACCTTGGGTTTTGACATAACATAAGCATACATATTATGTAAGCCACAATTGTCATCACTGCCACTGGCTTGGTTAATTAAGTTGAAAACACAACCCTTCAGCATAATACCTCCTTGTATACTGTAGTGTTTATGCTTATATAACTCCCTCTCTCAGAGAATGGGAGTCTCATGGAGTTTAATACATGTCTCTGATGGGGATATCAGTCTATTTTTATTTTTTATATTTACCGAAACCATACTTCATGTTTGTCTACATTGCATACATTTTCCAGTTCACCCTAAACCACATGAACAACAAGACTGTCAAAGTCAACAATGTCCAAAATGGTTGCCTGTCACCACAGTAAAGTGAATCTCAAACTTGGTGTATAAAGTGCATTCGCTTGACTTTTCCCACATTTTGAAACATATACAGCCTTATCCTAAAATTGATTACATTTATTTTCCTCATCAATAAACACACAATGTCCCATAATGACGAAGCGAAAACTGGTTTTTAGAAATATTTGCACAAAAGAATACACAAATAAACGTATTTACAGAAGTATTGACACCCTTTGCTATGAGACTCGAAATTTAGCTCAGGTGCATCCTGTTTCCATTGATCACTCTCCCGAGTGGCGCAGTGGTCGAAGGCACTGCATCGCAGTGCTAGCTGTGCCACTAGAAATCCTGGTTTGAATCCAGGCTCTGTCGTTGCTGGCCGTGACCGGGAGACCCATGGGGCGGCGCACAATTAGCCCAGCGTCGTCCAGGGCAGGGGAGGGAATGGCCAGCAGGGATGTAGCTCAGTTGGTAGAGCATGGCGTTTGCAACGCCAGGGTTGTGGGTTCGATTCCCATGGGGGGCCAGTATGAAAAAAAAAAGTATATATATATTTAAATAACAAAAAATAAAAAATAAAAATGTATGCACTCACTAACTGTAAGTCGCTCTGGATAAGAGTGTCTGCTAAATGACTAAAATGTAATCATCCTTGAGATATTTTTACAACTTGATTGGAGTCCACCTGTGGTAAATTCAATTGATTGGACATGATTTGGAAAGGCACACACCTGTCTCTGTAAGGTCGCACAGTTGACAGTGCATGTCAGAGAGGTCATGTTAGAGAAAAAACCAAGCCATGAGGTTGAAGGAATTGTCCATAGAGCTCCGTGTCAAGGCACAGATCTGGGGAAAGATACCAAAAAATATCTGCAGCATTGGAGGTCCCCAAGAACACAGTGGCCGCCATCATTCTTAAATGGAAGAAGTTTGGAACTACCAAGACTCTTCCTAGAGCTGGCTGCCTGGCCAAACTGAGCAATCGGGGGAGAAGGGCCTTGGTCAGGGAGGTGACCGAGAACCTTATGGTCACTCTGACAGAGCTCCTCTGTGGAGATGGGAGAACCTTCCAGAAGGACAACCATCTCTGCAGCACTCCACCAATCAGGCCTTTATGGTAGAGTGGCCAGACGGAAGCCACTCCTCAGTAAAAGGCACATGACATTGGAGTTTGCCAAAAGGTACCTAAAGGACTCTCAGACCATGAGAAACAAGATTATCTGGTCTAATGAAACCAAGATTGAACTCTTTGGCCTGAATGCCAAGCGTCAGGTCTGGAGGAAACCTGGCACTATCCCTACGGTGAAGCATGGTGGTGGCAGCATCATGCTGTGGGGATGTTTTTGAGCAGCAGGGACTGGGAGACCAATCAGGATTGAGGGAAAGATGAATGGAGCAAAGTGCATAGAGATCCTTGATAAAAACCTGCTTCAGAGCGCTCAGAACCTCAGACTGGGGCGAAGGTTCACCTTCCAACAGGACAAACGACCCTAAGCACAAAGCCAAGACAACGCAGGAGTGGCTTCGGGACAATTCTCTGAATGTCCTTGAGTGGCCCAGCCAGAGCCCAGACTTGAACCCGATCGAACATCTCTGGAGAGACCTGAAAAAAGCTGTGCAGCGATGCTCCCCATCCAACCTGACAGCTTGAGAGGATCTGCAGAAAATAATGGGAGAAACTCCCCAAATACAGGTGTGTCACGCCCTGGCCTTGAGAGGCCGGTTGTCTTTAGTTGGTTTGGTCAGGGCGTGAGTATCTATGTTAGAGGCAGCTGTCGCTCATTGTCTCTGATTGGGGATCATACTTAAGTAGCCCATTGCCTACTGTGTATTGTGGGATCTTGTTCCTGTTAGGCTGGTATGTGTATAGCCTGAGGACTTCACGTTACGTTGTTTCTTGTTTTGTTTAATGTTTATTTAGTTAATAAACATGTACGCTTTTCACGCTGCACCTTGGTCCGACCCGTCTCTCAACGTTCGTGACAAGGTGTGCCAAGCTTGTAACGTCATACCCAAGAAGACTCAAGGCTGTAATCGCTGTCAAAGGTGCTTCAACATAATGCTGAGTAAAGGGTCTAAATACTTATGTGATTTTTTTCATTATGGGATATTCTGTGTAGAATGATGATGGGGAAAAAATTTTTTTTAATCAATTTTAGAATAAGGCTGAAATGTAAACAAATGTGGAAAAAGTCTAGGGGTCTGAATACTTTACCGAATGCACTGTATACGATGGGTTGAAACAATTGACATGCAGTCTGCACATTAGTACCCTTGTTCCAGATAACTCTGGAGGATCAACAAGCCTTCTGAGGGTGGTTTGTCATGTTTACTTGTGTAAGAGCACCTCCGCTGTGTGTGAGAGCAACCGCAGACGGGAGATAGCTAACTTTGGGCATTAGACAGTGATTAATGTACTGCCAGGACTGGCTTCTTCGCCAGTGCTTGGGAGAGATGGCTGTAGGTGTTAGCTCCATAAATCTACAAAATTCCCAATGTTAGGCTACTCTAAATTCCTCAGAGACTAGGGCCCATATTCATAAAGCATATTAGAATAGGAGTGCTGATCTAGGATAAGCAGAGACTCTTTGTGTACAGGCCCTGATGACTCAAATGTTGAGGGAAGGATAAGATATCACATTCTACTGCATTCTAATTGAACGCAAGGTTTTCACATGGCTGTGTGGTATTGCAAGGCTGAAAAAAAGAAAACAGGATCAAGGAAAACAAAGATGACATCATTGAATTGATCTCTTTAGAAATTGTACCTATTGTGTGGCAGGTAGAGAAAAGTCAATGTTGTGACAGCATGTTCCGTGAATTGGCTTTTGTGACTTGAAAATAACCATTGATGCTGAACATGCGAGGTTAAAGGTCAAATGTTGAATGCATTGTTATTATGTACTGCCTGTACATTCTATAAACAAACCTTTGTCTCTAAAGAAATCCAATTGATAACATATAAAAAAGGTTATACTTAATATTGAAGCTTTTCCTTTGAAAACAGTTTGTTAATTTATTTAGTCTTTGTCCACTTATATAGACTATATAGTGTAGAGAGGAAACACTGCAATCCAACTTTTAGATGCAAAATTGTCCTAGTATGGACATCGTAAATGTACAGTCTCAATGTCAGCAGGACTAAACAAAACATATATATTTTTAGATTGTCTGTAAGATAATGTATTGACATAGTTCCCATGCAAGCCCTTTATTTAACCCGTATTTTTCCACTCCACCTGTTCTGTTACCAGTCAGTGAATACTCTGACGCAGCCAGACAGTGACGGGAACCGTATCTGCCACTTAATTGTACTTCCTTTGCGAGTGGGCACTGGAAATGAAAATTAAATCAAGACTAATGAGCAATGAACAATAAAAGAGGAAGATAAATGGTTTGATGGCAGCGAGACAGGCAAGGTTGAGAGAGTCAAATAACTTTCTCCCTTCATAATTTCTCAATTCAAATGGGCACTGAAGCAATCAAATTCTGATTTTGATTTTCAGGGTAATGCAGGTCTTTGTCCCTCTAGGATGTCATTGCTTTATAATTTTTCAGGAAGGAAATGGGATGAGATCTTATGAATACATTAGATAGTGACTTAGATAAGGCTATAAAACACAGAAGTTGAAATTTCACATGTAGTAGGTGATACATGGGAGAATAGGTACATTATTCAAAGTAACTGTACAAAGTCATTGAATTCAGCTGAAATACTAGATGGCAATGTATAGCACTGTGAGAGGACACGTGTGTGTGTGTTTAGTTGTCAGCAAGAGTCATGCCTGTTCTCTTCAAATGAAATGTTCTCATGAATTTACAAGACCTTTAAACAAGCAATACTATCACATCATGATCCATCAACACATTGCATAAGGAAACTTTAACAATGTCAAAGTCTTGTATAGGGGATATTACAAGTTTGTTAATTCACAAGTGTCTGTAGCTCAGCTGGTAGAGCACGGCGCTTGTAACGCCAGGGTAGTGGGTTCGATCTCCGGGACCATCCATACACAAATGTATGCACGCATGACTAAGTCGCTTTGGATAAAAGCATCTGCTAAATGGCATATTATATTATTATTGTTCAAGCTTTTGTTTTGAAGAGTGTTGAAGAAGAAGGCAATTGTGTTTGTTTACTAATCCAAATAAATATCCCCCCCAAAAAACTTTACTGTTCCTGATATAGGAGATATGGTTAAGCTGTTTTATAACAATCCTCTCATGCTGTTTAAATAGATTTGAAGTATAATCTAATAGTAATAACAGCAAAAGAAAAAAAGTACTTTTCTGATATGATTTCAAACATACACCCATCAAAGTCATACTGGAGTTGAATCCATGTACAGCCTTGCACAGGATGGATAGTTGTAATTGCGTAATATACAAATGTGCTTGACGTGCTGCTGTGAAACACCTTGTAGAGAGTACCTCGTTTGCAGTTACAGTCATAGTGTTTGCTGATAGTGCTGAGGCTCCTGTACAGGTTGTCCAAACTCAACATTTCACTAATCAAGCCAGGAGTACAAGGTGCTATAATGTAATGTAATAATATGTCTGCAGGTTGTGATGAGAAGATTAGATATAAATCTAATAAAGCAAGATTTTGATTGGTGTAATTCGTCATTACTATTCACATGCATGTAACACATTGTGGTTGTTGAGTCTTTCAGGCCCATGACTAATTTGTTTACAGAACAAACAGATCTCGGAACAGAACACAAGGAAACATCTGATTTGTTCCTAATCATGTTCCAGTCATCATGTTCCAAGAATACACAATGGTGTGTTATCTTAGTCATAAGCAATAGTCATGAAGCCATAACATACATATTTCAATAGCTGTATAATTCCAAACTCAATCCATCAGCTGCAAGTAATGTCAAGCTCAATGTCACATGATCCAAATAATACAAGAAAATATTCCACTTAATGGGGTCATGAGGTTATTTGTGAAGTCTGTCTGTCTCTCTGTCTGTCCGTCCGTCCGTCTGTTTATACTGCAGTTTAAACAAATGTTAAGGACGAGTGTGGCATTATGTCAAATCAATTAAAATGTCTGGGCAGATGTTGGTGTGAAACTTGCGGTGTATATATCTATAAGATTTAAACGTTAACTTTCGTCCATCATAATCAACACACAAACGTTTCAGAAATTATTTCTATAGGCTTATGGGACGTCATCAATGTGCTGAGCGAATAACCAAAATGCGGGTTATTTTTCTTTTAAAGAAATATATACAGTGGGGAAAAAAAGTATTTAGTCAGCCACCAATTGTGCATGTTCTCCCACTTAAAAAGATGAGAGAGGCCTGTAATTTTCATCATAGGTACACGTCAACTATGACAGACAAAATTAGAAACAAAAATCCAGAAAATCACATTGTAGGATTTTTTATGAATTTATTTGCAAATTATGGTGGAAAATAAGTATTTGGTCAATAACAAAAGTTTCTCAAATACTTTGTTATATACCCTTTGTTGGCAATGACACAGGTCAAACGTTTTCTGTAAGTCTTCACAAGGTTTTCACACACTGTTGCTGGTATTTTGGCCCATTCCTCCATGCAGATCTCCTCTAGAGCAGATGTTTTGGGGCTGTCGCATGGCAACATGGACTTTCAACTCCCTCCAAAGATTTTCTATGGGGTTGAGATCTGGAGACTGGCTAGGCCACTCCAGGACCTTGAAATGCTTCTTACGAAACCACTCCTTCGTTGCCCGGGCGGTGTGTTTGGGATCATTGTCATGCTGAAAGACCCAGCCACGTTTCATCTTCAATGCCCTTGCTAATGGAAGGAGGTTTTCACTCAAAATCTCAGAATACATGGCCCTATTCATTCTTTCCTTTACACGGATCAGTCGTCCTGGTCCCTTTGCAGAAAAACAGCCCCAAAGCATGATGTTTCCACCCCCCATGCTTCACAGTAGGTATGGTGTTCTTTGGATGCAACTCAGCATTCTTTGTCCTCCAAACACGACGAGTTGAGTTTTTACCAAAAAAGTTCTATTTTGGTTTCATCTGACCATATGACATTCTCCCAATCCTCTTCTGGATCATCCAAATGCACTCTAGCAAACTTCGGACGGGCCTGGACATGTACTGGCTTAAGCAGGGGGACACGTCTGGCACTGCAGGATTTGAGTCCCTGGCGGCGTAGTGTGTTACTGATGGTAAGCTTTGTTACTTTGGTCCCAGCTCTCTGCAGGTCATTCACTAGGTCCCCCCGTGTGGTTCTGGGATTAATACAGGTAACGAGTGGAGGACAGAGGAGCCTCTTGAAGAAGAAGTTACAGGTCTGTGAGAGCCAGAAATCTTGCTTATTTGTAGGTGACCAAATACTTATTTTCCACCATAATTTGCAAATAAATTCATTAAAAATCCTACAATGTGATTTTCTGGATTTTTTTTCCTCAATTTGTCTGTCATAGTTGACGTGTACCTATGATGAAAATTACAGGCCTCTCATCTTTTTAAGTGGGAGAACTTGCACAATTGGTGGCTGACTAAATACTATTTTTCCCCACTGTATAGTGAACACACAAAACGCAACAATTACAAAGATTTGACTGAGTTACAGTTCATAAGGAAAATCAGTCAATTGAAATAAATTCATTAGGCCCAAATCTATGGATTTCACGACTTGGAATACAGATATGCATTTGTTGGTCACAGATACTTTTTAAAAAACGTAGGGGTGTGGATCAGAAAACCAGTCAGTATCTGGTGTGACCACCATTTTCCTCATGCAGAGCGACACATCTCCTTCGCATAGAGTTGCTCAGGCTGTTGATGTTGTCCCACTCCTCTCAATGGCTGTGCAAAGTTAATGGATATTGGCGGGAACTGGAACACGCTGTCATACATGTCGATCCAGAGAATCCCAAACATGCTCAATGGGTGACAGGTCTGGTGAGTATGCAAGCCATGGAAGAACTGGGACATTTTCAGCTTCCAGGAATTGTGTACAGATCCTTGCGACATGGGGCCGTGCATGATCATGCTGAAACATGAGGAGATGGAGACGGATGAATGGCACAACAATGGGCCTCAGGATCTCATCACGGTATCTCTGTGCATTCAAATTGTCATCGATAAAATGCAATTGTGTTCGGAGCTTATGCCTGCCCATACCATAACCCCACCATGGGGCACTCTGTTCACAACGTTGACATCAGCAAATCACTTGCCTACACGATGCCATACATGTGGTCTGCAGTTGTGAGGCCAGTTGTACGTACTGCCAAATTCTCTAAAACGACGTTGGAGTGTAATGATCATGCTGTTTAATCTGCTTCTTGATATGCCACACCTGTCAGGTGGATGGATTATCTTGGCAAAGGAGAAATGCTCACTAACAGGGATGTAAAAAAAATGTGTGCACAAAATCTGAGAGAAATACGCTTTTTGTGCATATGGAACATTTCTGGTATCTTTTATTTCAGCTCATGAAACATGGGACCAACACTTCACATGTTGCGTTTATATTTTTGTTCAGTGTAATTGACCAAAGTCAGTTCAATTATTTTAATTCCATTTTGTTCGTTTTTTTTTCTCTGTGAGCTCAACACGCACATTGGGCAGTTTAGAGATAAATCAGATAAAGCCCAAACTGTGCAATGTAGTAGTGAGTTGTAGTTTCCAACAGGACAATATTCCACATAGTTTAACACAGAAAATGTGGTAATTAGCTACAACGACGATAATCCATTCTACTTGTCTGGTCTGTGTGTTTATTTTATGTTTGCTATGCTAGGTTAGTGTGGGACAGACATGGAGAGAGAGAAGAGACATAAGAATGCTTGATAGAGAGCAGTTGCTTCGAGGTATCTCAACCTGAAAATACATGATCTAAGTGATTGCTGGTTGGTATTCAGCAGTCAAAAGTTTGCCTTATTTACTTTGAAGAACTAATAAAATAGTGATTTTTGTCAAACAGCAAAGGCAGCAGCTCTATAGAGATGAGATGACTTGGAATGAAATAAAGTCATCAAATTAAACAAATGTAATATATCCAACAAATGAAATATTTGTATTAAAATAAAGTCATGTGAATAAATGATAAGCAGTAATGGGTAGTCACTACCATCATGGGATTTTAATTGTTTTATTCTTAATTGTTACAGCATTCAACCCACATAATGCATAGTGCATTTAATGTTTAAAAAAGTTAGCGAAACTGAAAACCGTGATAATTTTGTATTAATAATCTAATCGAAACCGACCTCGAAAAGCACTAATAGCTCATCACTAGCATGTGATATTGCATGGTATGGTCCATACAATTGGAGAAAGAAAACTGTCATTACTTCCCAAATGCCTCCAACCCATGTACAGCACAGAACCATGTACAGTGGGGAAAAAAAGTATTTAGTCAGCCACCAATTGTGCAAGTTCTCCCACTTAAAAAGATGAGAGAGGCCTGTAATTTTCATCATAGGTACACGTCAACTATGACAGACAAATTGAGAAAAAATAATCCAGAAAATCACATTGTAGGATTTTTAATGAATTTATTTGCAAATTATGGTGGAAAATAAGTATTTGGTCACCTTCAAACAAGCAAGATTTCTGGCTCTCACAGACCTGTAACTTCTTCTTTAAGAGGCTCCTCTGTCCTCCACTCGTTACCTGTATTAATGGCACCTGTTTGAACTTGTTATCAGTATAAAAGACACCTGTCCACAACCTCAAACAGTCACACTCCAAACACCACTATGGCCAAGACCAAAGAGCTGTCAAAGGACACCAGAAACAAAATTGTAGACCTGCACCAGGCTGGGAAGACTGAATCTGCAATAGGTAAGCAGCTTGGTTTGAAGAAATCAACTGTGGGAGCAATTATTAGGAAATGGAAGACATACAAGACCACTGATAATCTCCCTCGATCTGGGGCTCCACACAAGATCTCACCCCGTGGGGTCAAAATGATCACAAGAACGGTGAGCAAAAATCCCAGAACCACAAGGTGGGACCTAGTGAATGACCTGCAGAGAGCTGGGACCAAAGTAACAAAGCCTACCATCAGTAACACACTACGCCGCCAGGGACTCAAATCCTGCAGTGCTTATAGACGTGTCCCCCTGCTTAAGCCAGTACATGTCCAGGCCCGTCTGAAGTTTGCTAGAGTGCATTTGGATGATCCAGAAGAGGATTGGGAGAATGTCATATGGTCAGATGAAACCAAAATAGAACTATTTGGTAAAAACTCAACTCGTCGTGTTTGGAGGACAAAGAATGCTGAGTTGCATCCAAAGAACACCATACCTACTGTGAAGCATGGGGGTGGAAACATCATGCTTTGGGGCTGTTTTTCTGCAAAGGGACCAGGACGACTGATCCGTGTAAAGGAAAGAATGAATGGGGCCATGTATCGTGAGATTTTGAGTGAAAACCTCCTTCCATCAGCAAGGGCATTGAAGATGAAACGTGGCTGGGTATTTCAGCATGACAATGATCCCAAACACACCGCCCGGGCAACGAAGGAGTGGCTTCGTAAGAAGCATTTCAAGGTCCTGGAGTGGCCTAGCCAGTCTCCAGATCTCAACCCCATAGAAAATCTTTGGAGGGAGTTGAAAGTCTGTGTTGCCCAGCGACAGCTCCAAAACATCACTGCTCTAGAGGAGATCTGCATGGAGGAATGGGCCAAAATACCAGCAACAGTGTGTGAAAACCTTGTGAAGACTTACAGAAAACGTTTGACCTGTGTCATTGCCAACAAAGTGTATATAAAAGTATTGAGAAACTTTTGTTATTGACCAAATACTTATTTTCTACCATAATTTGCAAATAATTCATGAAAAATCCTACAATGTGTTTTTCTGGATTTTATTTTCTCATTTTGTCTGTCATAGTTGACGTGTACCTATGATGGAAATTACAGGCCTCTCATCTTTTTAAGTGGGAGAACTTGCACAATTGGTGGCTGACTAAATACTTTTTTTCCCCACTGTATACGGCATAGCACAGTTTAAAGGGGACATCTACAGAAACAACAACAAAGTTGTCAATTCATTAATTTAAATATCATTAATTTAAATTGATTACGCTTTTTTGAAAGCCTGCTGTTCTAAAGCATTAGGGGACTTCTCACCCAAAATCTGGGGCACTGAGAGAGAGAACTTGTATCAGTACAAAGCCAAGGCATGGTAACAGGATAAGAGCTCTGGGCACCGCTGCTGCTTCTCAGACAATATAATAGAGCAAAAACAAGGCACTTTCTGAATACTCTTTTTGGTTATCCTTGGCATGTCAATAAAATGTAATTGGATGAAGTGACTGAGAATTAATGTAATGCGCACAAAGCAATCTGCAGGCTCACAGATACCTTCCGCAAGGATTAATGCTATTATTACAGTAGAGCCTTCTTCGTTCCACCCGGCAATATCAACAAGATATATTTCCAATCGCCAAATCTTCATTTTTGTTAAGAGGCTAGATACAGTGCATTCGGAAACTATTCAGAACCCTTGACTTTTTCCACATTCTGTTACCTTACATCCTTATTCAAAAATTTATTTTTATTAAAATATCCTCAATCTACACAAAATACCCCATAATGACGAAGTGAAAACAGGTTTTTAGAAATATTTGCAAATGTATACAAATAAGTCTGAAATATCACATTTACATAAGTATTCAGACCCTTTCCTATGAGACTCAAAATTAAGCTCAGGTGCATCCTGTTTCCATTGATAATCCTTGAGACTTTTCTACAACTTGATTGACAGTGCATGTCCGAGCAAAGACCAAGCGATGAGGTCAAAAGAATTGTACATAGAGCTCCGAGACAGGATTGTGTCAAGGCAAAGATCTGGGGAAGGGTGCCAAAAATATTCTGCAGCATTGAAGGTCCCCAAGAACACAGTGGCCTCCATCATTCTTAAATTGAAGGAGTTTGGAACCACCAAAACTCTTCCTAGAGCTGGCTGCCCGACCAAACTGAGCAATCGCGGGAGAAGGGCCTTGGTCAGGGAGGTGACCAAGAACCCAATGTTTACTCTGACAGAGCTCCTCTGTGGAGATGGCAGAACCTTCCAGAAGGACATCCATCTCTGCAGCACTCCACCAATCAGGCCTTTATGGTAGAGTGGCCAGACGGAAGCCACTCCTCAGTAAAATGCACATGACAGCCCGCTTGGAGTTTGCCAAAAGGCACCTAAAGGACTCTCAGACCATGAGAAACAAGATTCTCTGGTCTGATGAAACCAAGATTGAACTATTTGGCCTGAATGCCAAGCGTCACGTGTGGAGGAAACCTGGCACCATCCCTATGGTGAAGCATGGTGGTGGCAGCATCATGCTGTGGAGATTTTCAGCGGCAGGGACTGGGAGAGTAGTCAGGATCGAGGGAAAGATGAACGGAGCAAAGTATAGAGAGATCCTTGATGAAAACCTGCTCCAGAGCGCTCAGGACCTCAGACTGGGGCAAAGGTTCACCTTCCAACAGGACAATGACCCTAAGCACACAGCCAGGACAACACATGAGTGGCTTCGGGACAAGTCTCTGAATGTCCTTGAGTGTCCAGCGAGAGCCCGGACTTGAACCCGATCTAACATATCTGGAGACACCTGAAAGTAGCTGTGCAGCGACACTCCCCAATCCAAGCTGACAGAGCTTGAGAGGATCTGCAGAGAAGAATGGGATAAACTCCCCAAATACAGGTGTGCCAAGCTTGTAGCGTCATACCAAAGAAGACTCGAGGCAATAATCGCTGCCAAAGGTGCTTCAACAAAGTGAGTAAAGGGTCTGAATACTTATGTAAATGAGATATTTCCTTTTTCTATTTTTTTACCTGTTTTTGCTTTGTCATTATGGGGTATTGTGTGTAGATTGTTGAGGGGAAAAAAACAATTTAATCAATTTTAGAATAAGGCTGTAACGTAACAAAATGGGTCAGAATACTTTCCGAATGCACTGTAATTATGATTCTGACTGGGGCAATCGTGCTAAGGCGCTTGCTTCCCTGAAGAATTCCAGAAAAGTAGCCTCCTCGACAACACTAAGTTGCAAGAATTCAGGAGCCTTTCCTTACCTGCTGTAAGTATCATTGGGTTCAATCAATACACTATTACCTAAATGCATATTGGATATTCTATGAACTGAACAAGCCAACAATAGCTCTTGTACAGACCACCCGAGTGACTGTTGCTTGATTCAAGAGCTGCTACTGTTCAATCAGTGGAGCTCATTACACATTTAGCATGTTGTCCAATTTTGCAGTGGTTTATATGCTACTGTTCTAAGATTAAACTACCTAAAGACAATGTAAACAGCAGCACGTGTGCAGCAGCTGTACAGGCAGAATGCCTGAGTCCGATTGTGAGCCATAGATGCTAGATGGTAAGCTAATGAGCCATATATCCTTATCGACATAAAACTGTCTCGAACATTAGAATGAAGACAATGGCGCTTCACAGCTGAAGCAGAAGGTATAATTTACCATTTAAATACAGTGGGAAACCAGTCTTAATTGCTATCACCGATTACCCTAAACCAGGCAAGATAAGACAGATCACTGGGCAGATTGAGTCCAAAGGTATAATGACAGGTAGTGTTGACTGAGATCAGGAAGTCTCTCCGCTTTCAAATTATCAGGCCCATCAAGATAGGAAAGCAATTTCCAGGCTCTCATTTCATAAGCTATGCATATCAATGCTCCATTAATCAAATGATAAAGTCCCAAACCGACCACAAAACCCCTCCACCTTCTCAGCTCATTTTAATGGGACTATCTTAGAGGTTCTACTTCCCATTGGATTGACCTGATAATGCTGATAGATAGATAAACAGACAGACAGAGAGCTCTGCACAAATAGCATGCAATCAAAATACAAACATTTGACTTTTGTGGGGAAAATTAACTCGATACAGCAATATGAACCACATGTGTGTTTTGGATGGAACTCTTTGGATATATTTATTCAGACTAATATTGATCGCCCCCTTATATGCATACAGGTTTATTTTATAGTGAAACCCCCCATTGATTATTCGCTGTTATTTCCAATTCGCAACTACCAGTGCGAGTCAACAATTACTTTTGAAACTGAGCGATTAAACGGGGCAAGATGAAGATCGACAGAATGCAAATTGCTCAACAGTTTTCCCACCTTCGGTGACAAAAAAATGGTAGAGGGGGGAAAAAATGCTTCGGTGGGGAGAACACCCTGAAATGGTGTCCTTAACATCTGTTACACGGCTGAGAAGTATGACATGTGACTAGTGTCACAGGCCGGCTCATAGCCTGTGGCAAAAATGAGGGGACATGAACAACAGGTATAGGCCAATCAAAAGGTTCTTTATTGTAAACCAAAAACTATTAACTTCAAACAAAGAAAAAGGAATGAGGTGTGGAAATGTCATAATGTAGGGTGTAGGTAAGGTGCATGGATGCATGAATCTGTGTGTGTGAACATGACTGAGTGGAAACTAAGTATACCTACAAAGGAACAAACAAAACAGGATCATACCTGGAGGAGGAGAGAGAGAGAGAGAGAGAGAGAGAGAGAGAGAGAGAGAGAGAGAGAGAGAGAGAGAGAGAGAGAGAGAGAGAGAGAGAGAGAGAGAGAGAGAGAGAGAGAGAGAGAGAGAGAGAGAGAGAGAGAGAGAGAGAGAGAGAGAGAGAGAGAGAGAGAGAGAGAGAGAGAGAGAGAGAGAGAGAGAGAGAGAGAGAGAGAGAAGTGAAGCAGTTTTAAATACCCTGAGCCCAGGTGGCTCCAATCACACCAACTCCAATCACTAACGACCCTCCTCTCCGATATCTATGTCATGCTCAATTAAATGGGTTTTCGATAGTGTCAGAAAACAAAACAGGGTAGCTTCTAATAAGAGCTACCAATTCATCACGTTTCTCAGAGTCTAAATGATCTACCAAAACCCCAAGGTTTATCAAAGTCTGGGAATTTTTCAACCAACCTTTTAAGACCTCATCCGAAACCCTAACTACCTCTTCTCCCCCCTCCACAAAGTTAAAGCCACAAGATGTAGTGACTGGAGCAGCAGTCAACGCTGACCTCACCACTGGAGTACCTTCCACTTTGCTTAGATCACGGGAGTGATAACATTTTAACAGGTTCACATGGCATAATTTAGAGGACTTCCTATGACCAGGGGTTTCAATAAGATAGTTCAAATCTGACACTTTGCACAACATAGTGAAAGGACCGCAGTATTTTGCCTGAAAAGGTGAACTCACAAGAGGCAAAAGAGCAAGTACACGATCACCGGGACTAAACTCACGGAGCTCAGCCTGTCCGTCATATTTCAGTTTAATTTTCTGTTGAGAACATATTAGTTTTTCTTTCGCCAGTTCAACAGCCCTATACAACTTCAGCCTAAAACCATTTACATAGTCAATAAGGTTCCGAGGTGGTTCTTCAGGCAAACAACCATCCTGCAGCACTGCTAAAGGCCCACGCACCTTATGACCAAACACTAAGTCATTTGGGCTAAACCCTGTGCTTTCCTGCACTACTTCACGAGCAGCTAGTAACAGCCAAGGTAACCCCTCCTCCCAATCTGCAGACAGTTCTGTACAATATGCACGACGCAAGGATTTTAAAGTTTGATGAAAATGTTCCAAAGCTCCCTGGCTCTGGGCATGGAACGCAGTAGAGTTGTGTTTAACTTTAAGCTGTTTGAGAACCTGAGCATATAAATGGGAGGTAAAGTTAGACCCCTGATCTGACTGGATGATTTTTGGAATCCCAAATGTTTAAATAAATTCAGTTAACGCTTTAACTACTGAAAAATAACGGAGTATACCATCATACGTTTTACAAACACCCATATGACCTGCCACATCATCATGTGAAGTTTGCAACACTTTATTTCGCAAAGTAGTAGGTACAACTATTTGAAAGACTGGTTCTCCTAGACCCTGATCATAGTGTGGAACCCATTTCCTGACCAACAGCCCATCAAGAAGAAAATAACACTGAGCACTATTCCTCACCACTGAATCAGGAACAACTTTATCAAACAGATCAGCCAAGGTAGTACCGGCCTTATGCTCAGCTATCAATGAATCTCTAGAACTAGTCAACTGTTCTGTCTGGAGTTTGACTGGCAACTCAAGACTTTCTGGCTTACTCTCAACATCATTACGAGAGGCAGTGCGGGTAACAGCACAAACTGGAAATACCTTAGGAGACACAGTTGAGATCTGGAGATACCCTTGCTGGGGACACTGAAGGTTGCTTCATAAAGATGTTTAATTTGCCATCTGCCCACACCTTACTACCCGCCAAGTCATTCCCCCAAATCATGTGTACTCCCTCTACTGGCAACTGGGGTCTAACCCCAACATCTACAGCACCCTCTACCAGACCACATTTTAGGGTAACTTCATGTAAAGGAGAGGAGAATGGAACTAAACCCATACCATTACACATCTGCCAGTATCAGACTCCTTAGAGAATGGCAACACAGATTCCAAAATAAAAGAATCTAAAGCTCCAGTGTCTCTTAAGATCTTGATTGAAACATTTTGGTTGCCATCTACCAGGGACACTACACCATCTGAAATAAAGTCTGAAAAATCACAGTGGAAGACTGAGAATCAAACTCAACTAGTGGCTGAAAAAACTCATTCTGGTGGTCAGAGGCTGTAACAGGAGCTGCCATCACGGCAGGTCTAATTTGACCGGACTTTTTTGATTTAAGTAGAGGACAATCTTTCTTCCAATGTCCTTCAACTAAACAGTAGCGACAGGTATTAGCATTAACCGGTGCTTTAAGTCCTCCAGACCCAAATTTCTGCTGAGGCCTTTGAAAAGAAGCTCCAAAATAAGGTGACCTACCATTCCTAGAAGTAAAGTTATTTTTATGGTACATGTCACTGTTAGACTCAAAATGGCTTTTACGTGTTAGCCTGTACCCATCTGCAAGGACTGCTGCATCACTTGGAGACTTAACTTTACGTTCATTCATGTATGTAGCAACCTGATCAGACACAGAATTTTTGAACTGTTCTAACACAATCAAATTAAACAGACCCTCAAAAGTACTAACTTCAGAAGCTGTACACCAACGATTAAATGCAGAAGTCAAATCACAAACAAACTCAGAATAGGTTTGTGAATCTAACTTTTTCCTGTCACGAAAACGTTGACGATATGCCTCTGGCACAAGCTCGTAGACCTTCAGAACTGCTGATTTAACTTTATCATACACTTTACTGTCAGCCACACTCAGTGCTATAAAAGCCTCACGTGCTTTACCTGTAAGTACACATTGCAACAACATAGTCATGTCCAAATCTGACCAAGCTTCCGCAATACGCTCAAATAAAGCAAAGTATGTGTCTGGATCTGACTCAAATTTAGGCAACAAACAAAGATTCCATGAAACATCAAACTGTGGTAGTCCCTCTGGTCTATTAGCGTTTCTCAATCGCGCTATCTCCAACTGCATATGCAACAGCTCCCTCTGCTGCTCAAAAGTTAATGAAGGACTAGACTGAACTTGTACCTTCACTACTAGCAGATTGACCCGAAAAAACACCTATTTCCATAAGACCCTGCTTTAACAGTCTCTTTAATTGTATCGACAATCTCAATCTGATAATGTTCAGCAATTTCAATTAACTGCTCCTTAGTACACAACTCAAAGGCTACCTCTGAAGGAGCTTGAACAAAACCACTCAGAATGTAAGACATTTTACTCAACCATTACAAATGCTCCAAAACAACAACAAAAAAATTCACCTGCTGTCAGTCTGGGTTCAAGGACAAGAGCCACACCCCACTATCCTCCAAAAACAACTAACTAACTGGCCCTAGTCTTCGTGCAGTCACATGTGGTGGGGTTTTATGCACACAAAACCAGTGGAGTGGAAAAGACAACCAGAAACTGGCAGCCCCCCCCCCATAACCACGGAGGTGCTCCCGAGCCGATGTAAGGGAAAAGGGAAAGGGAAGCTCTACCCACGTTCACTGCCACCTAAAACAAAAACACCACAAGCCTCCTACTGACACTCGCTGATAAGCCTGAACAGGAGAGGACTCCCACTTGAACAACCCTGAAAAACCCAGAGTGAATTGCTACCCAAATTTAACTACCAAATTAACTAAACCAAAAGAACACATGGCTCTCAACGCTCTCTCCAACAATATTGGCTCAAGCAAAACATCCCCTCAAACAAAAAATTTGGCAATCTGAACTAAACTAACCCAAATTGACTATTAAACAATAGTCAAATAAGCCAAATTACAAATAAACAAACTTATCAATAATAAAGCAAAGGCAATCTAGACAAAACCTTAACCAACTATGACAAAATGTAAAAGCAAGACTACAGTACAATTAACTTTAACTTACAGACGAGCCCCCACTTGTCACAGGCCGGCTCGTAGCCTGTGGCAAAAATGAGGGGACATGAACAACAGGTATAGGCCAATCAAAAGGTTATTTATTGTAAAGCAAAAACGATTAACTTCAAACAAAGAAAAGGAATGAGGTGTGGAAATGTCAAAATGTAGGGTGTAGGTAAGGTGCATGGATGCATGAATCTGTGTGTGTGAAGATGACTGAGTGGAAACTAAGTACATCTACAAAGGAACAAACAAAACAGGATCATGCCTGGAGGAGCAGAGAGAGAGAGAGAGAGAGAGAGAGAGAGAGAGAGAGAGAGAGAGAGAGAGAGGAGAGAAGAGAGAGAGAGAGAGAGAGAGAGAGAGAGAGAGAGAGAGAGAGAGAGAGAGAGAGAGAGAGAGAGAGAGAGAGAGAGAGAGAGAGAGAGAGAGAGAGAGAGAGAGAGAGAGAGAGAGAGAGAGAGAGAGAGAGAGAGAGAGAGAGAGAGAGAGAGAGAGAGAGAGAGAGAGAGAGAGAGAGAGAGAGAGAGAGAGAGAGAGAGAGAGAGAGAGAGAGAGAGAGAGGAGAGAGAGAGAGAGAGAGAGAGAGAGAGAGAGAGAGAGAGAGAGAGAGAGAGAGAGAGAGAGAGAGAGAGAGAGAGAGAGAGAGAGAGAGATTAGTGAAGCAGTTTTAAATACCCTGAGCCCAGGTGGCTCCAATCACACCAACTCCAATCACTAACGACCCTCCTCTGCCTGCAGGAGGAACCGCCCCTGCACTGCAGAGGAGGGGCCGTGACACTAGTGAATGGTGTGATTAATTGCTACTTTTTTAAAGTAATTAAGTCAGAGGCTGTATCTCAAATGGCTCCTATTCCCTATGTAGTGCACTACTTTTGACCATTGCCCATATGGGTCTGGTCAAAAGTATTGCACTACATAGGGTATATGGTGCCATTTGGGACGCAAGCAGAGCGTTGAGGAGTTGCTGTTGCAATGGAGAGAATCTGTGCTGTCTTACATTACCCATGGAGAAAGACCTAAAACACATTACTAATTAAAATGAATGATGTAAGCATGAGCAGCATGAGTGCTTTCACACTATAGTGAAATGAAAAGAGCATGCATCATCAAAGACTACAGAGGGATGAAGGCAGTCTTTTTGGATGAACAGTATCTGTACAATCGTGCTGCAAACAAAATACGTTGATCAGGTCACCTCCTTGGCATGTTACATACACTACATTACCAAAAGTATGTGGACACCTGCTTGTCGAACATCTCATTCCAAAATCATGGGCATTAATATGGAGATGGTCCCTCCTTTGCTGCTATAACAGTCTCCACTCTTCTAGGAAGACTTTCCACTAGATGTTGGAACATTGCTGCGGGGACTTGCTTCCATTCAGCCACAAGAGCATAAGTGAGAACAGGCACTGATGTTGGGCGATTAGGCCTGGCTCGCAGTCAGCGTTCCAATTCATCCCAAAGGTGTTCGATGGGGTTGAGGTCAGGGCTCTGTGCAGGCCATTCAAGTTCTTCCACGCCGATCTCAACAAAACTTTATGTACAGGGGCATTGTCATCCTGAAACAGGAAAGGGCTTTCCCCAAACTGTTGCCACAAAGTTGGAAGTACAGAATCGTCAAGAATGTCATTGTATACTGTAGTGTTAAGATTTCTCTTCACTGGACTTAAGGGTCCTAGCCCGAACCATGAAAAACAGCTCCAGACCATTATTCCTCCACCACCAAACTTTACAGTTGGCACTATGCATTTGGGCAGGTAGCGTTCTCCTGGCATCCACCAAACCCAGATTTGTCCGTCGGACTGCCAGATGGTGAAGCGTGATTCATCACTCAAGAGAAGGCGTTTCCACTGCTCCAGAGTCCAATGGCGGCAAGCTTTACACCACTCCAGGCGACGCTTGGCATTGCGCATGCTGACCGTAGGCTTGTGTGCGGCTGCTCGTCCATGGAAACCCATTTCATGAAGCTCCCGACGAACAGTTCTTGAGCTGACTTTGCTTCCAGAGGCAGTTTGCAACTCGGTAGTGAGTGTTGCAACCGAGGACACACAGCGGTCCTGTTCTGTGAGCTTGTGGCTTACCACTTCGCGGCTGAGCTGTTTCCACTTCACAATAACAGCACTTACAGTTCATCGGGGAAGCTCTAGCAGGGCAGACATTTGACGAACTGACTTGTTGGTAAGGTGGCATCCTATGCCGGTGCCACTTTGAAAGTCACTGAGCTCTTCAGTAAGGCCATTTCAATGCCAATGTTTGTCTATGGAGATTGCATGGCGGTGTACTCGATTTTATACACCTGTCAGCAACGGGTGTGGCTGAAATAGACAATTCCACTAATATGAAGGGGTGTCCACATACTTTTGTATATATAGTGTAGTTTAAAGCCACAGAGCCACGTGGTCTATTGTGACAGCCAATTAATTAAATGAGGTTTGTAAATATGTAATAATGAGCCATGGACTCTATTGCATATCAACGGCTGTGGACTCTAAGTTGACTGACCGCTGCAAGTTCATGGCCAAATTCGTTATGACCAGATGATATCTTGTCAAAGCATGTACATTCTTCGGAAGATCAAACATTTCTTAACCAAACTGGCCAGACATTTTATCGGAAAGACCTCGTCCCTTACTCTCCTTCAAACCACAAAGTGCAGATAAATAATTGACCCAGCAAATTAAAGAATGGAGTAGTGAACAGCAGCTCACCGAATTGTACCAATTCCACCTTTCTACTTTTATTAACCACAATCTCCACACAGGGCACGTCATTAGAGTATACAAACAGTTAGCAGGCCCCTCAATCAGGAGAAGGCAACCAAACTAATGAGGCTTTGCTTGCTCCCGAATCAACTCCTGTGAGCAGAGCACATTCACAATTCACATAACAATATTCAATTTTACTCTACAAATGACTTATTATGTCAGTGTGCGTGCGAAGTACAAAAGACATGCCCATCACCCGCTATCTTTTCCCTTAACCAAAGCGGAGATACATCGACTCAAGGACGTACATGAGTAATGGTGTATGTTTAGCTGCTCTTTCAAGGAGAACCAATGCACCGGTCATGGGCTTGCAATCGAGGCAATAGTTGAGCTAGCAAGCCCGATTTCCAATGCGTTTCCACCTCGTTAAATATCTGCATAGCACCATACAGAATGTAAGACCGTGTAATCCAGTAAAAAGTGCACAACTTACATGGAACCCATTAAACACAAACAATTAAGAAAATAAATACAGTAAGCTACCATAACAGAGATATTGTTTCAGGCACACATTGTTTGAGCAAACAACATTTTATTTTGAATGATGCATTACCATAGATTTTATTATACTCTCTTATTGGTTTGTATAAGAGTGAGGAATACTAGAATAATGTGTTATATAAGCGGAATGCATTTGATAAAAAAGACGCTACCTAGCTGATATTACTGTCCGTCTTTCGACACAACACCTTCAAAGCAAAGGTTGTAACTTACATTTTTTTCCCTGAACAGAACCATAATTTTTTTTGTTCCGTTCCACTGTTTCGACCAGCAAAATAAAGTTCTGAACCGGTTCGAACACATAAAAAGTAACGGTTTATATAGTTCCTTTCTGTTTCTTTTTAAACCTCTGAAATATATATATTTTTTTTACATTTAGCTCGACATTAAATTACCTCACCAATGGATAGAGCAGCTTGCTATGGAGCTGGCAAGCTGCAGTACCTTCTGAAAGTATTTTACATTTACATTTTTAGTCATTTAGCAGACGCTCTTATCCAGAGCGACTTACAGGAGCAATTAGGGTTAAGTGCCTTGCTTAAGGGCACATCGACAGATTTTTCACCTAGTCGGCTCGGGGATTAGAACCAGCGACCTTTCGGTTACTGGCACAACGCTCTTACCCACTAAGCTACCTGCCGCCCCTTGACACCCCTTGACTTATTCCACATTTTGTTGTTACAGTAATGAATTCTAAATGGATGAAATATATTTTTCTCACCCATCTACACACAATAGAACCTAATTACAAAGTGGAAAACATGTTTTTAGAAATTGCTGCAAATTTATTGAACATGAAATACAGAAATATCTCATTTACATAAGTATTCACACCACTGAGTCAATACACTTTAGAACAATATCTGGCAGCGATTACAGCTGTGAGTCTTTCAGGGTGAGTCTCTAAGAGCTTTGCACACCTGGATTCTCCAATAATTGCACATTATTAATTTCAAAAATTTTCAAGTTCTGTGAAGTTGGTTGTTGATCATTGCTAGACAGCCATTTTGATATCTTGCCATAGATTTTCAAGCCAATTTAAGTCAAAACTGTAACAAGGCCACTCAGGCACATTCAATGTCGTCTTAGTAAGTAAAGGTGAATTTGTCTCCTAGTGTATGTTGGAAAGCAGACTGAGCCAGGTTTTCCTCTAGGATTTTGCCAATGACAAGCATACCCATAACATGATGCAGCCACCACCATGCATGAAAATATGAAGAGTGATACTCAGTGATGTGTTGTGTTGGATTTTCCCCAAACATAATGCTTTGTATTCAGGACATAAAGTTAATTTCTTTGCCACATTTTTTGCAGTTTTAATTTAGTGCCTTATCACAAACAGGATACATGTTTGGAATATTTTCACTGAGTTAGGAAGGACACCTGTATCTTTGTAGTGACTGGGTGTATTGATACACCATCCAAAGTGTAATTACTAATTCACCATGCTCAAAGGGGTATTCAATGTCTGTTTTTTATTTATTTTTTGAGGGGGGGGGGGGATCTACCAATAGGTGCCCTTTTTTGAAAGGCATTGGAAAACCTCCCAGGTCTTTGTGGTTGTATCTGTGTTTGAAATGCACTGCTCGACTGAGGAACCTTACAGATAATTGTATGTGTAGGGTACAGAGATGAGGTAGTCATTCAAAAATCATGTTAAACATTATTATTGCACACAGAGTGAGTCCATGCAACTTATTATGTTACTTGTTAAGCAAATGTTTACTCCTGAACTTATTTAGGCTTGCCATAACAAAGGGGTTGAATACTTATTGACTCAAGACATTTCAGCGTTTTATTTTTAATGGATTTGTAAAAATGTCTAAAAACATGATTCCACTTTGACATTATGGAGTATCGTGTGTAGGCCAGTGACACATAATCTCAATTTAATCAATTTTAAATTCAGGTTGTAACACAACAAAATATGGAAAAACATCAGAGAGTTGGCTTAACTAACGTTGGACCAGAGCTAGCCCTTGATCATGATTCTCAGTTCCATTACATTACACATAATGCCGCCTAGATTTTTCGAGAGCTAAACCATAGCTAGCTAACAAGCTTGTATGTGCAGAGCGGCACCAGAATATAAAAACATGTCTTACCTTTTTGTAGTTAATAAATCCAATGTGAAACGGGATAACTATAGTATCCTTAACTAGCATTGAAAAGTTAATCCATTGTTCTCTAATAAAAAATCTCTCCCCTAATTTCTGAATCACGCCTGTAACGTCAGTAGCTACGGTAGACTATGCATGCTCCAGAGGGAGGGGGAGGGGCAGGTAGCCTACACATATATTGGCAAAGATTTTCAGCTGGCAGACAGGCAGACACTGGAATACGTTTCTGAGCGACAGTGAGGGCTTTGCATAGGCGCTTTGTTGCGTTTTTTGTGGGACTGGGAAAAAATGCCCAGAACGTAAAATAACATTATTAACCAGTTCCCATGCTTTTAAAATAACAGTTCTGTTCAGGAACAGTATAGAGCACTTTCGTTCTCAGTTCTGGTTCTGTTCCTCAAATAATTTAGTTATTTTCCAGTTTTCAGTTCTGTTCCCTGAACAGGTTCCAACCCCTGCTTCAAAGGCTGCATGAAGTGTGTCAAGACATAAACTGACAACCCCATTCAACAATCAACTGGAAGACATCTGGTGCATGGGACTTTGAGAACCAGTGCCGCAATCCCCAGGTATTACTTAGGAAAAAGAACAAGACGGTACACAAACCTTGTTAGCTTCGCTCGCCTGAAGGTATTGATTTCATTTACCTCTGAGTTCTCCCACTGCTTATAGAGTGCTGATGGAGCTCTCGTTTGAAGTGATGTAAAAATGGTTTAATAGGGAAACTTAATGAAGATGCAATAAGAGCCAATAAAGATGACATGTGGCGAGGGGGAAAATAACAGGAATAACAATACTCCTTTGAATGAATACATAGTTGAACAGTTCATGCTTTATTGTGAAATTACTTTTGCTTGTTTATGCAAAAACTTGTTTACATGTAACTTATGGACATCTATTGTCGTTTTTTTCAGTTTCATTACTTCAGTACATTTTATTTAAAGTTACTGAATAATGTTTAAACTAACTGAATGGTTTTGAATACAACCCACCCACTCACCAATCAAACTAAGTCAAAATATTTTGAATCATTAAGAAAGTGTATATATTTATGCTGGTAATTGGAGTTTCATATTGACTTTAGGAGAGAGAATATAGGCTTAGCGAGGTTCCAAACCTTTCCAAAAGCAGAGAGATTATGAGGCAAATAATCAGAAATGGAGGGGGGAGAAAAATCACCATGTTACGTCTTATTTTATATCCCTTGTGTTATTAAGCTGCACCAAATATCACTGACATGAGCAGGTTTGTTCTTCAGAATATCAATACCTAGAATTAAACATAGAACAACTTTACTATATCAATATATAGAATCATACATTTATGTGTTGTTAAGGTCCCCTTACATTGACGCTGAGTAATAGCAAAATGTAATAATGGACACCAACATGTTTTGTAGCCACTCCCTTTGAATTTAAAATATCTCATTCTGAAAAGTAATAATGAATGCCAGAAGATGTTAGAAGCTGTCATGTCATTTTTAGGACAGGATGAGTAATACAGTAACTTGGTGAACTTTGTCTGTGCTTTGTCACTCCTAGGCCTGTCTTGGTCATGAAATGTCTGAAGAAAGAAAGTCCTGAGCCGGAATCTTATATATACACTACATGACAAACAGTATGTGGACACCTGCTCGTCGAACATCTCATTCCAAAATCATGGGCATTAATATGGAGTTGGTCCCCCCCTTTGCTGCTATAACATCCTCCACTCTTCTGGGAAGGCTTTTCACTAGATGTTGGAACATTGCTGTGGGGACTTGCTTCCACTCAGCCACAAGAGCATTAGTGAGGTCGGGCACTGATGTTGGGCGATTAGGCCTGGCTCGCAGTCGGCGTTCCAATTCATCGTAAAGGTGATCGATGGAGTTGAAGTCAGGGCAAGTCAAGTTCTTCAACACCGATCTCGACAAACCATTTCTGTATGGACCTCACTTTGTGCACGGGGGAATTGTCATGCTGAAACAGGAAAGGGCCTTCCCCAAACTGTTGCCAAAAAGTTGGAAGCACAGAATAGTCTAGAATGTCATTGTATGCTGTAGCATTATGATTTCTCTTTACTGGAACTAAGGGGCCTAGCCCCAACCATGAAAAACAGCCCCTGATCATTTTTCCTCCTCCACCAAACTTTACAGTTGGCACTATGCATTTGGGCAGGTAGCGTTCTCCTGGCATCCGCCAAACCCAGATTTGTCCGTCGGACTGCCAGAGTCCAATGGCGGCGAGCTTTGGCATTGCACATGGTGATCTTAGGCTTGTGTGCGGCTGCTCGGCCATGGAAACCTATTTAATGAAGCTCCCGATGACAGTTCTTGTGCTGACATTGCTTCCAGAGGCAGTTTGGAACTCGGTAGTGAGTGTTGCAACTGAGGATAGACAAGCTTGTGTGGCCAACCACTTCACGGCTGAGCCGTTGTTGCTACTAGACGTTTCCACTTCACAATAACAGCACTTACAGTTGACCGGGTCAGCTCTAGCAGCGCACTTGTTGCAAATGTGGCATCCTATGACGGTGCCACGTTGAACGTCACTGAGCTCTTCAGTAAGGCCATTCTACTGTCAATGTTTGTCTTTGGAGATTGCATGGCCGTGTGCTCGATTTTATACACCTGTCAGCAACGGGTGTGGCTGAAATAGCCAAATCCACTAATTTGAAGGGTGTTCACATACTTCTGTATATATATGGTATAAGGTGGTTGGAATTCAAACACTGGGTGTGTGGGCGGATGTGGTTTAGTGTATCCAATGAAAATGTCCATGGGATGTCAGTCTTTGAGTATTCATAGAAATGATAGGAAGCAGCTTCAGAGGTGTGTCAACCATAACCAAAGTGTCATACAGTCTACAATATGTGAATGAACTGTACAAGCCAAGTAACCCCTTTAGGGCCCCATGCAAACTTAAATTGTACAACTGATTTACAACACATTTGGAACAATGGTTGTGATACAACAGAAAGTATTCCTGCACATTGTCAAGAGGTGAGGTGTATGTGGGGTGGAAGTCAGGCGCAGGACACCGAGGCTCAGTCCAACAGAGTTTACTCAAATAATCCAACAAGGAAACGGTAAACAAACTGCCTCGAAAAACACAGAGGCGAGCATTACGCACAATGCGTAAAACACTAAAACAGAAAACAAGAAACGAAACACGCAGCACTACGACAGGCGAACAACAACACACAATCCTACTAAGCAAACAGACAGAACTTATAGGACAGGTGATCAATAAACAATTGGACACAGGTGTGACAGACAGACAAAAGCAATCACACACAGAACAAAGATCGGTGGCAGCTAGTACTCCGGGGGACGGCGACCGCCGACGCCTGCTCGTACAAGGAGGAGGAGCAGCCTCGGCAGAATCCGTGACAGTACCCCCCTTGACGCGCGGCTCCAGCCGTGCACCGACCCCGGCCTCGGGGGACGGCCAGGAGGACGCGGACCCGGGCGCGTGGGATGCCGCACGGTGGAACTCAGTCAGGAGGGATGGATCGAGGATGTCCCTCCTGGGCACCCAGGACCGTTCCTCCGGACCGCACCCCTCCCACTCCACGAGATACTGGAGACCACTCCTCCGGCGCCTCGAGTCCAATATAGTCCGGACCCTGTACGCCGGTGCCCCCTCGATGTCCAAAGGGGGTGGAGGGGTCTCTCCTATCTCCTCCTCTTGGAGTGGACCAGCTACCACCGGCCTGAGAAGAGACACATGGAACGCAGGGGTTAATATTTTTGTACTCAATAGGCAGTTGTAATCTGTAACACACCTCGTTCAATCTTCTCAGGACTTTGAAGGGCCCCCACAAACCGCCGACCCAGCTTCCGGCAGGGCAGGCGGAGGGGCAGGTTTCGAGTCGAGAGCCAGACTCGATCTCCCGGTGCGTACACCGGCCCCTCACTGCGGTGGCGATCGGCGCTCGCCTTCTGTTGACGGATGGCACGCTGCAGATGGACATGGGCAGCGTCCCACGTCTCTTCTGAGCGCCGAATCCACTCGTCCACCGCAGGGGCCTCGGTCTGGCTCTCGTGCCACGGTGCCAGGACCGGCTGATACCCTAAAATACACTGGAAAGGTGTTAATCCGGTGGAGGAGTGGCGGAGAGAGTTCCGGGCCATCTCTGCCCAGGGGATATACCTCGACCACTCCTCCGGCCGGTCCCGGCAATAGGACCTCAAAAACCTACCCACATCCTGGTTAACACGTTCAACCTGCCCATTGCTCTCTAGGTGGTACCCCGAGGTAAGGCTAACCGAGACCCCCAGGCGTTCCATGAAAGCCCCCAGACTCTGGAGGTGAACTGGGGACCTCGGTCGGACACAATATCCTCGGGGACCCCATAGTGCCGGAACACGTGGGTAAAGAGGGCCTCGGCGGTCTGTAGGGCAGTAGGGAGACCCGGCAGTGGGAGGAGACGACAGGCCTTAGAAAACCGATCCACAACGACCAAAATGGTAGTATTACCCTGGGAAGGGGGTAGATCGGTCACAAAATCTACAGATAGGTGGGACCATGGTCGTTGTGGAACGGGCAGAGGATGTAACTTACCCCTGGGCAAATGTCTAGGTGCCTTACACTGGGCACACACCGAGCAGGGGGAGACATAAACCCTCACATCCCTGGCTAACGTTGGCCACCAGTATTTCACGCTAAGGCAGTGCACCGTCCCACCAATACCAGGATGTCCAGAGGAGGGTGATGTATGAGCCCACGAAATAAGCCGATCACGAACCTCGAGCGGAACGTACGTCCGCCCCACAGGACACTCGGGGGAGTAGGGTCGGTACGCAGCGCCCGCTCGATTTCCGCATCGACCTCCCATACTACCGGAGCCACCAGACAAGACTTCGGCAGTATGGAAGTAGGCTCAATGGACCTCTCCTCCGTGTCATACTGTCGGGACAGTGCGTCTGCCTTACCGTTCTGGGACCCAGGGATGTATGTGATCTTAAACACAAACCGGGTTAGGAACATGTTCCACCTAGCCTGACGAGGGTTCAATCTCCTAGCTGCCCGGATGTACTCCAGGTTGCGGTGATCAGTCAGAATGAGAAAAGGGTGTTGAGCCCCCTCAAGCCAATGCCTCCACACCTTTAGGGCCTGGACTACAGCTAACAGCTCCCTGTCCCCAACGTCATAATTGCGCTCCGCCGAGCTGAGCTTCTTGGAGTAGAACGCACAGGGGCGGAGCTTAGGTGGCATGCCGGACCGTTGTGACAGGACTGCCCCAATACCGGTCTCGGACGCGTCCACCTCTACTTGGAAAGGCAAAGAGGGATCCGGATGTGCCAGCACCGGGGCCGAAACGAACAGGTTCTTCAGCTTGACAAATGCCCTGTCCGCCTCAGCTGACCACCGCAAGCGCACCGGACCCCCCTTTAGCAGGGACGTAATGGGAACTGCAACCTGTCCAAAACCCCCGGATAAACCTCCGGTAGTAATTAGCAAAACCCAAGAACCGCTGCACCTCTTTTACGGTGGTTGGAGTTTGCCAATTACGCACAGCTGATACCCGATCTACCTCTATCTCCACGCCAGACGCGGACAACCGATAACCCAAAAAGGAGACGGACTCCTGGAAGAACAGGCATTTCTCTGCCTTGACATACAAGTCATGCTCCAACAGTCGTCTCAATACTCGGCGCACCTGGGCTACATGCTCGGCTCGTGTAGAAGAATACACTAGAATGTCGTCAATGTACACCACTACACCCTGCCCATGCATGTCCCGGAAAATCTCATCAACAAAGGATTGGAAGACTGAAGGAGCATTCATTAACCCATACGGCATGACGAGATACTCGTAATGACCCGAGGTGGTGCTAAATGCTGTTTTCCATTCATCCCCCCCTTAATGCGCACCAAATTGTACGCGCTCCTGAGATCCAACTTTGTGAAGAAACGCGCTCCGCGTAATGACTCCGTCATCGTCGCAATCAGTGGAAGTGGGTAACTGTATTTTACTGTGATCTGATTGAGACTACGGTAATCAATACACGGGCGCAATCCCCCGTCCCTCTTCTTCACAAAGAAGAAACTCGAGGAAACCGGAGAAGTAGAGGGCCGTATGTATCCCTGTGCCAAGGACTCGGCTATGTAAGTCTCCATAGCCGCAGTCTCCTCTTGAGACAGGGGATACACACGACTCCTGGGAAAAGCTGCTCCGGTCTGGAGATTTATCGCACAGTCCACCTGTCTATGAGGAGGTAGCCGTGCTGCTCTCGATTTGCTAAACGCTAGTGCTAAATCCTCATACTGGGGGAATGCGCAGTGCGGGCACTTGGTTCGGACTCTCTACCGAGGTCGCCCCTATGGAAACACCTAGACATCTCCCTACACACTGGGCAGACCACTCCATAAGAGCCCTCTGTTGCCACGCTATGGTAGGATCGTGGGTGCTTAACCAGGGAAGCCCCAACACCACTGGGTACGCAGGAGAGTCAATCAGATAGAACTGAATGATTTCCTCATGACCCCCCTGCGTAGTCATCGTCAGCGGTGCCGTGACATCCCTGATTAGACCCGACCCCAACGGCCGGCTGTCTAACGCATGGACAGGGAATGGAACTTCTACCGGCCGAAGGGGAATTCCTAACCTAGCACAAAATGCCCGATCAATAAAGTTCCCAGCTGCGCCTGAATCTACTAGCGCCTTATGCTGGGAATGAGGTGCCACCTGTGGAAAACGCACAGGAATGCTCATGTGACCAACAGAGAGCTCTGGGTAAGTGGGGCGCCTACTCACCTGAAATGACTCCCCAGTGCGTGACCTGTTGTCCCCTCTCTCAGAAGACCCTCCCCAGCACCTGGCCGCGGTGTGTCCTCCACGGCCACAGTTGGTGCAGGGATTGGCCCTCCTCGGGTTCTCCCTCCTCCTCTCTCTAGCGCCAGCACCCCCGAGCTCCATAGGAATTGGCTCAGAGGTGCTGGAGGATGGAATGGACGACCCCCCACTCGGGACGTCCGCGGGCGGCCAGCAGGGTGTCAAGCCTGATGGAGATGTCCACCAGCTGGTCGGAGCATAGGTTGGTGTCCCTGCAGGCCAGCTCACGACGAACGTCCTCTCGCAGGCTACACCGATACTGGTCGATGAGGGCCCTCTCATTCCATCCCGCATCCGCAGCTAACGTCCGGAACTCCAGTGCGAACTCCTGTGCGCTCCTCTTCTCCTGTCGGAGGTAGAACAGACGCTCCCCCGCCGCCTTCCCTTCAGGTGGGTGATCGAAGACTGCCCGGAAGCGGCGGGAGAACTCAGCGTAGGTGATGGTAGCTGCGTCTATTCTCCTCCATTCGGCGTTGGCCCATTCCAACGCCTTACCGGATAGACAGGAGATGAGGGCGGCGACGCTCTCGTATCCCGAGGGCGCTGGGTGTATAGTAGCCAGGTATAGTTCTATCTGCAGGAGGAAACCCTGACACCCGGCTGCAGAACCGTCATATGCCCTCGGGAGCGAGAGCCGAATGCCACTGGGTTCCGGTGCTGAGAGAGGAGGACTGGTCGTTGGTGATGGGATCGTGGGTGATGGCGTGGGCACTTCCCTCGTCACCAAGCGACTCATCTTGTTGGACACCTCGTCAAGGGCGGCCTCAAGTTGCTGGAACAAGATGTCTTGATAGCGTAACTGCTCCTCCAGCAACCTGGGTGCCGCCACTGCTCCTGCTGACTCCATGATGGTGTGTTGTTCTGTCAAGAGGTGAGGTGTATGTGGGGTGGAAGTCAGGCGCAGGACACCGAGGCTCAGTCCAACAGAGTTTACTCAAATAATCCAACAAGGAAACGGTAAACAAACTGCCTCGAAAAACACAGAGGCGAGCATTACGCACAATGCGTAAAACACTAAAACAGAAAACAAGAAACGAAACACGCAGCACTACGACAGGCGAACAACAACACACAATCCTACTAAGCAAACAGACAGAACTTATAGGACAGGTGATCAATAAACAATTGGACACAGGTGTGACAGACAGACAAAAGCAATCACACACAGAACAAAGATCGGTGGCAGCTAGTACTCCGGGGACGGCGACCGCCGACGCCTGCTCGTACAAGGAGGAGGAGCAGCCTCGGCAGAATCCGTGACACACATAATTAATTGTAGGACAACCATTGTGCCAAATGTGTTGTAAATCAGTTGTACAACTTGAGTGTGTACGGGGCCTTAGAGTGTCCATTTATCTTGGGGTTCGCCGGCCTGTATCAGAAGCTCATTGAATATTGATGATTAATGGTGAGGAGAGCTGGTCAGACTGACAAATGTCAATAGACTTAGATGGAGCTCTGCTGTTTTCTTCTGTCATCACTCACCCATAACCTTTAGAATGCAACCAGGGTTTGCACTCAAACCAATGACTCAGGCTTGGCTACATCTCTAGCATACAATGCCCATACAAGAAGAGTATTGTGAACTCTGTGGCATAGAAAATACCAGTCGGAATAAAACATAAGGTATATTTCAAAGCCACACAAGACCAAACTTAAGAAAAAAAGAAGGAACAAAATCACCCAGGTTCAAAGACAAAAGACAGAGGTTTGTCCTCAAAGTCATTAATGGCCAAAGTGCATGACTGGGACCTCCCTCCCTCTCAAAAGCTATTACAGCTGCACAGGCTCTGTGGCCGGCGAGACTAAGGAAAAGTGACAACGTTGTCTCTTGGGAAGGTTGACAATAGAGGACAGAGAGAGGGAGAAGGCGAGATGGCCAAAGGGATGTTACCCTGTGAATTAAGCTGACAAGAATTTGGTCTCCATAGCCCACTATGTTAGAGACAGATAATGGCTAAATTAAACTTATCCCTGGCACGTACTGTACTCTAGAGACTGGTTGTTCCCTACATGATTAGGGAGTAGAAGAGCGGTAAATGAGAGGCTGGTTCAGCTCATTAAGTTTAAACCAGAATATTTGACCAAGCCCCTCAATTGCACAGCTCTAGTAATTAGATACCCCTCAAAATAATTATTGCAAATGTAATGTATCCAGCATCATTTTATATTATGCAAGGGTATGTCTAGATTTAAGTAGGCGTATGTGTATGTGATTTTGAAATCCAATAGCAAAAAAGGTCTTATTTGAAATCAGGTGGTGTTATACACATTCCCCAGAACATTGCTGAGTGCCAAACAGAACCAACTTCCCCCTTAACTTTGATAATTCTTAGTAACTGAAAATAAATGTGTTAGTTACTGAAGAGGCATTTGTTATTGAGTGGCGGTATGGAATGTATTGATGTGTTCGGCTAACGTTTTTATTTTCCGGTTATGTCAACATGGTTGACTTGAGAGGTTGAGAGGTTGTAGCATATTTGGGGGGTTGTTTGGGATTTGGACTTTGTATCATTTGTTACTTTGTTTATTTCTGTAACTTCTGTTTTGGTGTCTGTGTTGTCAACCTGTGTTATTGGCCTTTTTGTTAAAATTTGACCTCCAACCTTCCGGTCAGGGGCGTGAGTGGGCCCACCTATTGGGGAGCCAGGCCCACCCAATCAGATTTGATATGCTCTTTACTTGTCAGTGTTCCAAACGGGACATTATATGTATTTTTACCTAAACATGCAAACACCATCAGATAGCATTCATAGCAAGCAGGGCACTGGGTTAGTCAGATCTGATTAAATATAACAGAACAGATTAACTGGAATGACACACTCATGGGACACGTTGCCAAAAATAACTAACTGAAAGCCACACCCCCAATAAGCCATGAATATGACTGCGTTGAGGCACATGTCACTGTGCTTCTATGGCTATATACAACATGCCACTGCCTATTTAATTTGTTAATTTAGCAAACAAGACTTAGTGGGACTATCATTTGTTTTTCAACAGGACAATGACCCAACACACCTCCAGGCTGTGTAAGGGCTATTTGACCAAGAAGGAGAGTGATGGAGTGATGCATCACATGACCTGGCCTCCACAATCACCAGACCTCAACCCAATTGAGATGGTTTGGGATGAGTTGGACCACAGAGTGAAGGAAAAGCATTCCAGGTGAAGCTGGTTGAGAGAATGCCAAGAGTGTGCAAAGCTGTCATCAAGGCAAAGGGTGGTTACTTTGAAGAATCTAAAATATATTTTGATTTGTTTAACACTTTTGTTTAATACATGATTCCATATGTGTTATTTCATCATTTTGATGTCTTCACTATTATTCTACAATGTATAAAATAGTAAAAATAAAGAAAATGAGTAGGTGTGTCCAAACTTTTGATTGGTACTGTATATAGAGTCACCACTGCCAAAGTTTCTTGCTTGTATTATTCCTTTGTTATATTGAGATTCCTGATTTCATTATAATCTGCTGCAAAAACATAATGTACTCAAAACGTTTACCATGTGCCTCATCATATAACAGTATAGTAATATGCGCGCACACACATACACTCAATCAAATACAGACATGCTCACATATGCACACACGCACACACATTCACTAGCTATTTTGCAGCGGAGAGCCTGATCTCAGTGATAGGCCTGCAGAGGTAGAGTGAGCTGATTATCCCTGTCAGAGGAATGCAGACTCAACAATTTGTCACCTCCTCCATTACTGTACTACAGCTTTGCAACTGTGCCTGGGTTATACCTGGGTACATAGAATACAGCACATTATCTACCCAGCTTGCACCTAACGTTCTGAGAGCCATATGTGTCTTGGGGCTTGGTGAGAGTGTGGTTGTCCTATGGTTATTTTGCATTCAACCTTCCCACAACTTCCTGTGAATGGTGAAGGATAGTTGCTTGGCTTTGGAACATTCTCAGCACATTTAAGGAACACATTTTTTTCCTAAAAGTTCAGACGTGGTTACATTTACTTTAAATTGTTGATAATGTTCTAGGAACATTAAGAAACAACGTTCTTCTGTGAGAATTTCAGTACTGCAGGTTTCCTCATGGTTCTATTTAAATTCATGTTCTCAGAACATTAAGAAACCCACAAGAAAACTTTAATGTTCAGAAAACGTTATAAGAATGTTATTTTAAAATGTATATTTTCCATTCTCAGCGTCAACAAAACTCTCTATCCTCTTAAGTGTTCAGGTGTTTTGGCTGTGCCCACTAATTGGCCAATGAGTGCTTGTTTCCTTTGAAATGGGGTCTGTTTGAATAGACTAAAATGAACAGCATTGTAAGAGTAAAAAACAACATGGCATGCTAGCTCCATCCTGGTGGCGCAGTGGACTGATTCCAGGGATGGACAACAGATCATGGGTTGGAATCTCACTGACACCATGCCACAATAAACAAAAAATGTGTTTGCATGATAAATGCCTAAGCAAATGAAAAGAACGTGTCCTATCTGTGTTTGAGTTAAAAACGGTTAAACTAATCTAGCGGTGTTATTAAAAGTCAGGGAAAGTGTCAAGGAAGTTATTTAAACTCAAAATAACCTTTACATTTCGTTCAAAACATTCACAACATTTAGATAATATTATTATTATTATTTAATTACCTTCAAACATCCTATAATTTTAGTTCTCAGCACGGTAATAAGCTTTCAGGGAACCATAGTAAAATGTTCTCAGAACCTGCCTGCAACTTAAAAATGTACGTTCCCAGAACAGGCGAAAGTTTCACTTCCCTTCTCAGAAGGTTTTTAAAAACCTTTAGTTTTACCGGTCAGGAAACTTATGGCTTCGTTCCCAGAACTAATGTGAAACCAAAGATGTACTTTGTGCTAGCTGGGTACTTCACCTGTGCCTGTATTCATAAAGCCTCTCAGAGTAGGCATGCTGATCTAGGATCAGTTTCCTATGAACCTGATCCTGGATCAGCACTCCTACTTTGAGACGCTTTATGATATGGACCCTGGGCTCAGTTTCCCAAAAAACATCTTAAGGCTAAGTTCTTCGTTTAAACTTTTGTAGGAGCATCGTTAAATCTCTGAGCTGTTTCCCAAAACCATCGTTAGTAAAGTTGCACTTAAAAACGCCTGTGCGTCGTTATATACTTGTTTGCCCTTCCTTGTCACGTTATACACAGAAGATCTCTGCTAAACATATCAAGCTGTTTTCTGTTTCAAGTTTTATTAGTCGTATGTACGTGATACGCATGGTATACATCGTCCAACGAAATGTTTACTTGCAGGTTCCTTCTCAACAATCAACAATAAGAAATAATAAAATATAAGAATACAAACAAAGTAAATGGCTCAGTAGAATAGAATAAACATTTTAGCATAAGTATAATACAGGAAGGCACAGTTTATAGTCCAATATTTACATGTGTATTGGGGAAAGAGTCTGGTAGCAGCAGTTGTGACGTGTGTGTGTGTGTGTGTGTGTGTGTGTGTGTGTGTGTGTGTGTGTGTGTGTGTGTGTGTGTGTGTGTAGCATGAATGTATATGTGTGTATGTCTGTGTGGGTGGGTGCATGTTTGCTAAGGTACGGAGAATCAGAGCAGGTGGTCAGTCCAATTCAAGTGTTCAGCAGTCTGATGGCTTGTAGATAGGTATCAGACCTCATGCTCGGATACTGTCTGGCCAACAGTTAGGGAGAGAACAGCTCGTGGCTGGGGTTTGTGGGATCCTTGTTGATGCTGCATGCCTTCCTCAGGCACCGTTTCGAGTAGATGTCCTGGATGGATGGGAACATGGTCCCAGTGATGTACTGGGCTGTCTTCGCCTCACGGTCGTGGATGGACCAATTTCCATACCAGGTCAGGATGCTCTCGATGGTGGAGTGGGAGTATTTGGAGAGGCAGGCCAAATTTCTTCAGCCGCCTTAGGAAGTATAGACGCTGTTGTCCCTTCTTGACAAGAGTGGTGGTGTTGTTGGTCCATGACAAGTCCTCTGTGATGTGGACACAGAGGAACTTAAAACTTGTGACTCTCTCTACTGCAGTCCCGTTGATATGGATCTGGACATGTTCTCTCCTCTGCTTCCTGAAGTCAACAATCAACTCCTTTGTTTTGCTGATATTGAGGGAGAGGTTGTTGACATGACACCACAATGGAAGTTCACTTACCTCCTCTCTATAGGCTGACTCGTCGTTGTTGGTTATCAGGCCTTTAATCGTGGTGTTGTCAGCAAACTTGAAGATAGAGTTGGTGTCATGCAAAGCCACAGCAGCCGTGGGTGAACATGGAGTACAGCAGAGGACTGAGGACACACCCCTGGGGGGCCCCTATGTTAAGAGTCAGTGTGGAGGAGGTGTTGTTGCTAATCCTCACAGCCTGTGGTCTGCTGGTCAGGAAGTCCAGGATCCAGTTGCAGAGGGTGGTGTACCAGGGCTCTGAGCTTGGTGTCAAGCTTGGAGGGAACAATAGTGTTGAATGCTAAACTGTAGTCAATGAACAGCATTTTCACGTACACTACCGTTCAAAAGTTTGGGGTCACTTAGAAATGTCTAAGGTGACTTCGAGATGCTGACCTTCTAGGCAGAGTTGCAAAGAAAAAGCCATTTCTCAGACTGGCCAATAAAAATAAAAGATTAAGATGGGCAGTCTGAGATATGGCTTCTTCTTTGCAACTCTGCCTAGAAGGTCAGCATCCCAGTGTCGCCTCTTCACTGTTGACGTTGAGACTGGTGTTTTGCGGGTACTATTTAATGAAGCTGCCAGTTGAGGACCTGTGAGGTGTCTGTTTCTCAAACTAGACACGCTAATGTATTTGTCCTCTTGCTCAGTTGTGCACTGGGGCCTCCCACTCCTCTTTCTATTCTGGTTAGAGCCAGTTTGCGCTGTTCTATGAAGGGAGTAGTACACAGCGTTGTACGAGATCTTCAGTTTCTTGGCAAATTCATCGCATGGAATAGCCTTCATTTCTCAGAACAAGAATAGAATAATGAGTTTCAGAAGTAAGTTCTTTGTTTCTGGCCATTTTGAGCCTGTAATCAAACCCACAATTGCTGATGCTCCAGATACTCAACTAGTCTCAATAAGGCCAGTTGTATTGCTTCTTTAAATCAGCACAACAGCTTTCAGCTGTGCTAACATAATTGCAAAAGGGTTTTCTAATGATCAATAAGCCTTTTAAAATGATAAACTTGGATTAGCAAACACAACATGCCATTGGAACACAGGACTGATGGTTGCTGATAATGGGCCTCTGTACGCCTATGTAGATGTTCCATTAAAAATAATCTGTTTCCAGCTACAATAGCCATTTACAATATTAACAATGTTTACACTATTTTTGATCAATTTGATGTTATTTTAATGGACAAAAAAATAGCTTTTCTTTCGAAAACAAGTACATTTCTAAGTGACCCAAAATTTTGAATGGTAGTGTAGGTGTTCATCTTGTCCAGATGTGTTACGGCCGTGTGGATAGCGATGGAAATGGTGTCTTCCATGGATCTGTTGGAGCGGGAGGCAAATTGGAGTGGGTCCAGTGTGCCTGGCATGCTGGTCTTGATGTGGGCCATGACCAGCCTCTTGAAGCACTTCGTGATGACTGAGGTGAGCGTGACGAGGGGATGGTCATTTGGGCATGTCACCTTGTTTTTCTTGGGCACTGGGACGATGGTGGTCTCCTTGAAGCAGGTGGGGACTACAGCCTGGGACAGGTTGAAGATGTCAGAGAAGACGCCCAACAGCTGGTCAGTACACTCTGAAGACACAGCCAGTGATGCTATCTGGGCCGGCGGCTTCATGAGTATTCACTCTTGAGAGTTTTCCTCACGTCAGCCTTGGAGAGCGAACGCACCTGGTCATCTGGAGCAGCGAGAGTCTTCCTGGATGGCTCGGTATTGTCTGCCTCGAAGCGAGCTTAGAATGTGTTAAGCTCATCTGGGAGTGAGGCTTCGGTGTCTCTCTGTGATCGCCAATAACTTGGAGACGAAGTTGACTACAAATACAAAGTTGCCAATGTCTTTGTCAAATATGCTTAAAATGAAAACCGAGATGACTGCATAAAAAAAGTAATACTGTAGGCCTATATACTGTATTTCAATCATATTGAAATAAATGTCATGTTCAATCATTTCAGTTCTATTTGTAGGCTACACTGGAAATGTCTGTCTCAATATACTGTATGTCATGATGTGTAACAATGATGTGCCAAATGAATCTGTGATTGAGTGCATTATTATAGGGTAAGCATTAGAATAAGCCACCCCAATATTTGCAGCCATTAGGTGATTTCTCTCTAGGAGCTGATCCGTCATCAGTATTGTGGAATATTTCTAATGTTAAGGTAAGATTTGAATGGAGAAAGCTTTTTGTGTGGTGCTTTGGGACACGCATGTTACATCTTCAGCCGTTGTAGGAAAGATGCATTGTTAAAACACTCATAAGCCTAAATTCCATCGCTATCAGGAAACCGGGCCCTGGTTAGTACATAGTAACTCCGTAGTCCGATTCACTTTTACGGTATGTTTGACCTTTTACAGTATGTGTTCTTTTGTGGCAATTTGTGCTAAGATGGTGTTTTGTTCTTGTTTTAGACGACCAAAGTAATTCCCATTTGTTTTTATCACAATTGTTTATTGTAAATTTTTCATTGACACATATACTGTGTGACCTTGAACTAGAGAACATAATTGGAGTAATGATTTGTGGAACTAGTGAGAAGGCACAGACTTTCTGATGATGGATCATGTGAATTCCATCAATCATATTTCCAGCGGCGTGAAAGAAGGGGTGTGTGCGATTGGCAGACAGTTAACCATAAAATTCAGTTGCAGTGACATTGAAAGGGATGCAATTTGCCGGAGGGATTGGGGTGAATACCCCCAACACATTCTCACACGCACGGACGTACGCACACACAGTGTCACTTATCTTCCTATGGGAATTAAATGCCCAGAATTCAGGTATGGACTTTATTCTAACATGATTACTATTATTAGCTTAATCATACAACATTCCCCTTCTGTTTCCTCACAAATCCCTCACAACAATACTGAGTATGAGCCATCAATGACTACTTGTTGAGCATAGCTCCATGGACCAAAATTGATGTTTTCTGCTGTACACAGTTCCCCACCGATATGCATTAGTGTTACATAACTGCTCAGCATGTTTGCATGTAGGTGAAGAAAATCTTGCCCTGGAGGCAGAACTGAGTGATGTCTGCTAGATGTGCCAGTTCCAAAGTAAAAAAAAAGGTCTATATTGTAAATATTAATGGTCTTAATTTAAGTTTAGGGTTAGCTATGACTGTTAGCAGTGTGGTTAAGGTTGGGGTTAGGGTTTTTAAATCAGATTTGAGGACTTTGTGGCTGTGCCAGCTAGTGACCACTCTGCAGAGCTGCCTCCAGAACAAGATTCATGCGAAAAAATTTGACCCTTAGTGGATGCCTTTGCACTATTTGACTTGACAATTGACAACATACTGTACCATTTCCACCGCTAATGAGAAAATGGCTGAGTGGCAGAGCTCAGGGCAGGAGTTCTGCTCTCCGCCGTGGTAATAATAAGCCTCACAAAGTCCAAATGAAAACTTCAAGCTTCCCTCTCTCCCTCCTGTGTGGCTCAATTGGTGGAGCATGGCACTTGCAATGCCAGGGTTGTGGGTTTGATTTCCACGGGGGACCAGTACAAACAAATATGAAAATGTATGCACTCACTTCTGTAAGTCGCTCTGGATAAGAGAGTCTGCTAAATGTAAAATGTAATTAGGATATGTTTCCCAGACAAAAGATAATGTTTAATGACACTCATTGCCAGCAGCGTTCGTGGAGAAGATGCTCACTGGTGTATGCGGCTATACAGACTGTATGTTTAGTAAATTACATGGATTTTTGCAGATTTAGACAGCTGCCCTAGGGGGAATTGTTCATATGCCTGGCTCATGGTCAGAAGAGTGAGTGAAAGGGTCACTAAGAAGCTTGTATGGACTAAAATGAAGGAAGAATAACCCAGAAAATGAAAACAAGTTTATATATTATGAGGCAGAGACAGGAGTTTGAAAAAATAACTATCATATTAATACGGGACTCTCGCCCAGTCTTGAAACGCCTGCAGCACAAATTAAAATTTTATTCCGAGCACAATGCGAGTTGTTCTGGCTCCGCTATCAGCATAGCGAACTCTCAGAAACCTAGCAAGCACTGTGGGCTGCTACACTTGCATTTATAATCAAAAGCATGCATTTCTCCATAAGGCCTGTGAGACAATACTGTATATATTATAATCATACATACAATAGAATATTTCACCTCAAGATCAAGTCGCAGAAATGTAGTGTGATAACTTAATGTAAATAAAATAACCTCTACAAAGACAGTTGGGACCAAGTCGTCTGTAATTTCACTGACCACAATTAGCTTAAATTTTCTTTTCTCATTTGTATTATGCCTGAAGTGATTTTATGGTTTGAATTCCTAAATTGGTCACGGACACTGAAACAGCATTACAGTACGTGGTCCTCTGTAGCTCAGCTGGTAGAGCACGGCGCTTGTAACGCCAAGGTAGTGGGTTCAATCCCCGGGACCACCCATACACAAAAAAAATGTATGCACACATGACTGTAAGTCGCTTTGGATAAAAGCGTCTGCTAAATGGCATATTATTATATTATATTATTATACAGTAGAACAATCCATTGAGACAGAACTGATCAAGCAATCAATCAATCAATCAATCAAGCCCATTTTACAAGAGCGGTCACAAAGTCCATACCCCCAAAGAGCAAGTAGAAGCCCATCTCAAGGGAGAAGCCTTGAGATGAAGACTGACAGTAGAGGCCATATATTAACTAAAATACAAATTGCTGACTGGAGTGAGCCAGGAATGTGTCTCATTACCTTTTCACTTCTTGTTGGCTATCAACTGGGTCATGAGGTAGACCATCAAAAGGGAGACAACTTGATGACCTCAACTTTTAGAAGCATCAAAACAAAGTCTATTGGTCACATACACAGTTTAGCAGATATTATAGTGGGTGCAGTGAAAAGCTTATGTTACTAGCTCCTCACAATGCAGTTAAATGTCAATCAAGTACACAAAATTAAAATAAATCAAGAAACGTTGCAAACAAATCTAACAACCTAAATATTGTAGCACTGTAACAGTAATCCAAATGTAATCTATACATACATGCCTTCAGAAAATATTCAACACCCTTGACTTTTTCCACAATTTGTTCTTACAGCCTGAATTGAAAATTGATTTTTTATTTTTTTTTTACCCCGTCCTGACAAAGTGAAAACATGTTTTTAGAAATGTTATCAAATTTATTGAAAATACAGAAATATCTCATTTACTTAAGTATTCACACCCCTGAGTCAATACATGTTAGAATCACATTTGACAGCGATTACAGCTGTGAGTCTTTCAGCGTGAGTCTCTAAGAGCTTTGCACACCTGGAATGTACAATATTTGCACATTATTCTTTTAAAGATTCTTCAAATTTGCCTCCCGAGTGGCGCAGCAGTCTAAGGCACTGCATCACATTGCTTGAGGCATCACTACAGACCCGGGTTCAATCCCAGGCTGTGTCACAACCGGCCGTGACCGGGAGTCCCACAGGACGGCACAAAATTGGCCCAGCGTCAATTTGGCCCTCTCACGAGCCCGCTGGGGAGTTGCAGCAATGAAAAAGGGGGTAAAAGACAACAACAATAACATATATATATATATACACACTAACAGTCAAAAGTTTGGACACACCTACTCATTCAAGGGTATTTCTTTATTTTCTAAATGTTTTACATTGTAGAATAATATTGAAGACATCAAAACTACAGTCGTGGTCAAAAGTTTTGAGAATGACACAAATACTAATTTTCACAAAATCTGCTGCCTCAGTTTTGATTATGGCAATTTGCATATACTCCAGAATGTCATGAAGAGTGATCAGATGAATTGCAATTAATTGCAAAGTCCCTCTTTGCCATGAAAATGGACTTAATCCCAAAAAAACTTTTCCACTGCATTTCAGCCCTGCCACAAAAGGACCAGCTGCCATCATGTCAGTGATTCTCTCGTTAACACAGATGAGAGTGTTGATGAGGACAAGGCTGGATTTCACTCTGTCATGCTGATTGAGTTAGAATAACAGACTGGAAGCTTTAAAGAAGGGTGGTGCTTAAAATCATTGTTCTTCCTCTGTTAACCATGGTTACCTGCAAGGAAACACGTGCCGCCATCATTGCTTTGCACAAAAAGGTCTTCACAGGCAAGGATATTGCTGCTAGTTAGATTGCACCTAAATCAACCATTTATCGGATCATCAAGAACTTCAAGGAGATTGTTTCAATTGTTGTGAAGAAGGCGTCAGGGCGCCCAAGAAAGTCCAGCAAGCGCCAGGGCCGTGTCCTAAAGTTGATTCAGCTGCTGGATCGGGGCACCACCAGTGCAGAGCTTGCTCAGGAATGGCAGCAGGCAAATGTGAGTGCATCTGCACGCACAGTGAGGCGAAGACTTTTGGAGGATGGCCTGGTGTCAAGAAGGGCAGCAAAGAAGCCACTTCTCTCCAGGAAAAACATCAGGGACAGACTGATATTCTGCAAAAGGTGCAGGGATTGGACTGATGACGACTGGGGTAAAGTCATTTTCTCTGATGAATCCCCTTTCCGATTGTTTGGGGCATCCGGAAAACACCTTGTCCGGAGAAGACAAGGTGAGCGCTACCATCAGTCCTGTGTCATGCCAACAGTAAAGCATCTTGAGACCATTTGTCACACCCTGACCTTGGAGATCCATTTTATTCTCTAGTTGGTTATGTCAGGGTGTGATTTGGGTGTCCATTCTAGGCTTTCTATTTCTTTGTTGGCCGGGTGTGGTTCCCAATCAGAGGCAGCTGTCGATCGTTGTCTCTGATTGGGGATCATACTTAGGCAGCCTTTTTCCCACCTTTGTTTGTGGGATCTTGTTTCTGGTTAGTAGCTGTGTAGCCTGCAGAACTTTACGTTTGTTTGTATTTTGTGTGTGTGTGTGTGTGTGTGTGTGTGTGTGTGGTGTGTGGTGTGTGGTGTGTGGTGTGTGGTGTGTGGTGTGTGGTGTGTGGTGTGTGGTGTGTGGTGTGTGGTGTGTGGTGTGTGTGTGTGTGTGTGTGTGTGTGTGTGTGTGTGTGTGTGTGTGTATAGTTATTAAACTAATATGTTCGCATACCACGCTGCACCTTGGTCCGATCCTTCACTCAACATTCGTGACACCATTCATGTGGGGTTGCTTCTCAGCCAAGGGAGTGGGATTCCTCACAATTTTGCCGAAGAACACACCCATGAATAAAGAATGGTACCAACACATCCTCCGAGAGCAACTTCTCCCAACCATCCAAGAACATTTTGGTGATGACCAATGCCTTTTCCAGCATGATGGAGCACATTGCCATAAGGCAAAAGTGATAACTAAGTGGCTCTGGGAACAAAATATCGAAATTTTGGGTCCATGGCCAGGAAACTCCCCAGACCTTAATCCCATTGAGAACTTGTGGTCGATCCTCAAGAGGCAGGTGGACAAACAAAAACGCACAAATTCTGACAAACTCCAAGCATTGATTATGCAAGAATGGGCTGCCATCAGTCAGGATGTGGCCCAGAAGTTAATTGACAGCATGCCAGGGCGGATTGCAGAGGTCTTGAAAAAGAAGGGTCAAAACTGCAAATATTGGCTCTTTGCATTAACTTAATGTAATTGTCAATAAAAGCCTTTGACACTTATAGAATGCTTGTAATTATACTTCAGTATAGCATAGTAACATCTGACAAAAATATCTCATAACACTGAAGCAGCGAACTTTGTGAAGACCAATATTTGTCATTCTCAAAACCTTTGACCATGACTGTATGAAATAACAAATATGGAATCATGTTAAACAAATCAAAATGTTATATTTGAGATTCTTCAAATAGCCACCCTTTGCCTTGATGACAGTTTTGCACACTCTTGGCATTCTCTCAACCAACTTCATGAGGTAGTCACCTGGAATGCATTCCAATTAACAGGTGTGCCTTCTTAAAAGTTAATTTGTGGAATTTCTTTCCTTCTTAATGCGTTTCAGCCAATCAGTTGTGTTGTGGCGGGGTATACAGAAGATAGCCCTATTTGGTAAAAGACCACATCCATATTATGGCAAGAACAGCTCATATAAGCAAAGAGAAACGACAGTCCATCATTACTTTAAGACATGAAGGTCAGTCAATACGGAACATTTCAAGAACTTTGAAAGTTTGTTCAAGTGCAGTCGCAAAAACCATCAAGCGCTATAATGAAACTGGCTGTCATGAGGACCGCCACAGTAATGGAAGACCCAGAGTTACCTCTGCTGCAGAGGATAAGTTCATTAGAGTTATCAGCCTCAGAAATTGCAGCCCAAATAAATGCTTTACAGAGTTCAAGTAACAGACACATCTCAACATCAACTGTTCAGAGGGGTCGAATTGCTGCAAAGAAACCACTACTAAAGGACACCAATAAGAAGAAGATACCTGCTTGGGCCAAGAAACACGAGCGATGGACATTTGACCAGTGGAAATATGTCCTTTGGTCTGGAGTCCAAATTTGAGATTTTTGGTTCCAACCGCCAGATGATCTCTGCATGTGTATTTCCCACCGTAGAGCATGGAGGAGGAGGTGCTTTGCTGTTGACACTTTGTGATTTATTTAGAATTCAAGACACACTTAACCAGCATGGCTACCACAGCATTCTGCAGCGATACGCCATCCCATCTGGTTTGGGTTTAGTGGGACTATCATTTGTTTTTCAACAGGATAATGACCCAACACACCTCCAGGCTGTGTAAGGGCTATTTTACCAAGAAACAGAGTGATGGAGTGCTGCATCAGATGACCTGGCCTCCACAATCCCCAGACCTCAATCCAATTGAGATGGTTTGGGATGAGTCGGACGGCAGAGTGAAGGAAAAGCAGCCAACAAGTGCTCAGCATGTGGGAACTCCTTCAAGACTGTTGGAAAAGCATTCCAGGTGAAGCTGGTTGAGAGAATGCCAAGAATGTGCAAAGCTGTCATCAAGGCACAGGGTGGCTATTTGAAGAATCTCAAATATATTTTGATTTGTTTAACACTTTTTTGTTCAATACATGATTCCATATGTGTTATTTCATCGTTTTGATGTCTTCACTATTATTCTACAATGTAGAATATAGTAAAAAAATTAAGAAAAACCCTTGAATGAGTAGGTGTGTCCAAACTTTTGACTGGTACTGTATATCTTAAAGTAGGTTGTTGATCATTGCTAGACAGACATATACAAGTCTTGCCATAGATTTTCAAGCCGATTTAACTGTAACTACACCACTCAGGAACATTAAATGCCATATTGAAAGCAACATTTGGCCTTGTGTTTAAGGTTATTATCCTGCTTAAAGGTGAATCTGTCTCCCAGTGTCTGTTGGAAAGCAGACTGAACCAGGTTTTCCTCTAGGATTTAGCCTGTGCTTAGCTCTATTCCATTTATTTTTATCCAAATAAAAACTCCCTAGTTCTTGCCGATAACAAGCATACCCATAACATGAAATAGCCACCACCATGCTTGAAAATATGAAGAGTGGGACTCAGTGATGTAATGTGTTGGATTGCCCCAAACATAACACATTTGTGACCGACCGGCTCGATTCGGTCTTATGTAGCAACATTTGAAATTGTGTTTTTTTACATTGGATAAAAGTAGAGACCAACAGCTACAAAATTGTGTATCATACACTACAGTTGAGGAACAATGGGAAAGTAATTCTGCTCTGAAAGTTCATAAACTTGTAACCTCACTTTTGAGAAAATGGCCCTTGAATGTTTTGGTAAACCTACTGGAGAGCTCTTCTTTGTCTACACCCATTCAGCATCGTTCACACGCTCTTAAGCCTTAGCCCCACCCATCTCTTTAAGGATTCACATGTGTGGCCATGTACTAAACAACCAAAGATTTCAAGACTAAAGGCTGGTTTATACTACGGGTCACAACGTAAATTCAATCTGGAGTGCCAGAGTGCGCTCTGGGCGTTCGTAAACTCAGAGCGTTGTCAGATTGTCAGTTCATAAATTCAGAGTGCACACTGGTCGCTCTGACCGAGGAGTAGGGTTGATTCAAGCGTTCTGACCTAACAGCAGTCAAACACCCAAGCTAACTGGCTAACGTTGACTAGCTTGCTAGCAACTTCCAGACACACATGAGAGAACAGCTCGCTCTGACCATTTTACTCCTCCTAGCAGAGCTGGTTAGGTAACTGTGCTCCTGGCAACAATTTAATTATGCTTTTTTGCCAACGTTTACTTACACCAGCCATATTCAACCGGTGTTGAGCGTACGTAAATTCGTCAGTTATTCTGCGGTCTGAAATCAGAGTAGTTAGCCAGAGAGATTTTACCAGCTACGTCTATCGACAGTTGTCGCAGTGACATCATGAACATTCTATTTAAATGGTTACTTGCATAGATAATGGAGTCTTTTGTTTAGACATGTAGCTAGCTAGCTAGCTAGCCAAACAATGAACCAAAATCCCAACTCATAACGTTACTACCCTGCATAACTAGCAAATCAAATGGCTCTGAGATACGAATAATATTACTACACAGATCACACACCTAACGTTAGCTAGCGAGCCAGCCAGCTAACAGTACGCTTTAACTTGAAATGAAATTGACTTTGACAAAATTAGAAATGTGTAATATCTGAAAATATAGCTAGCTAGACTATCTTACCCATATACATGGATGGACGCTTCTCCCTCTCTGTCACGTATGCCATGGTTGCCCTTAGTTTGAAGTTGTAATCTGGAGACAGGTGTTTTATACAATAGCCTTCTGTGTTTTCTCTTTGACCCCCTTCTGCATATTTACAATCAAATGCCAGAATACTTCATTGATGGTGATCTCCTCATGCGTAAATTTTTTATCCCTCGCTCATGATCACCAGTGGTCCGGACATCTGGGAGTCACCAAGACTTATGATCGGGTTTTGCGACATTTCTTTTGGCCTTGTTTAAAACAAGATGTGGCTCAGTTCTGTCGGACATGCCACACCTGTCAAGTAACTGGGCTCCCAAGTGGCGCAGTGGTCTAAGGCACTGCATCTCAGTGCTTGAGGCGTCACTACAGACCCCCTGGTTCAATTCCAGGCTGTATCACAACCGGCCGTGATTGGGAGTCCCATAGGGCGGCGCACAATTGGCCCAGCGTCGTCCGGGTTTGGCCGGTGTAGGCCGTCATTGTAAATAATAATTTGTTCTTAACTGACTTGCCTAGTTATATAAAGGTAAAATAAAAATAAATAAAAACGAACAAGGTTATTCCTCCCGCACCTCTTTGTCCCATACCTGCCATAGGTGAACCATTCGAACATGTGATGGTTGATTGTGTTGGACCATTACCAAAGACAAAATCTGGTAACCAGTTTCTGTTGACGATTATGTGTGTGGCCACCAGGTACCCAGAGGCCATTCCTCTGCCAAGGATTACTGCTCCAGTGGTGAGTAAAGCTTTGATCAAATTATTCTCAACTTTTGGGTTACCGAAGGTGGTACAAACTGATCACGGTACGAATTTCCTTTCTAAGCTTTTCAAACAAGTGTTAAAATCCTTGTCAGTTACACACCGTGTGTCAAGCGCATATCACCCAGAGTCTCAGGGTGCGCTTGAACGTTGGCATCAGACACTGAAGTCTATGTTCCGTAAATATTGCTTGGAATCTGAGAAGGATTGGGATGAGGGAGTTCCTCTAGTTTTGTTTGCTGTCCGTGAGACGGTACAGGAATCCCTAGGGTTCAGCCCAGCTGAACTGGTGTTTGGACACACAGTGAGAGGACCTATGAAAGTCCTTAAGGATCAGTTTTTATCACAAGAGTTGTGTGTGAAAGAAAATGTGCTGGATTACGTTAGTCGCTTTCGTGAGCGCCTACATGGTGCCTGTGCTCTGGCAAAGGAAGCACTGTCTTCCTCACAGAGACGTATGAAACGGCACTATGACAACCACGCTGTTTCTCATTCACTGCAGCCAGGTGACCAAGTTATTGTATTGTTGCCTGTGCCAGGAGCGTCATTGTCAGCACGTTTCTCTGGTCCTTATGTAATTGAAAAGAAACTAAGTGAAACTGATTACGTGATACAGACTCCTGATAGAAAACGCCAATCTCTTGTGTGCCACATTAACATGTTGAAGACATACCACACCAGACCCGTCATTCAGACAGTCCAGAGAAACTGGCCGAGACGGCTGTCTCTATTGCTGCTGCGGCTGTAGTGGGAGGTCATGTTAATGATATGGACGGCGATGGTTTGGAGTTGCGCAATACTCAGCAGCAGTGTGCTAGATTGCCCAATTCAGAGATGCTGCTGTCTCTCCCGTCAAGCCTGATTCATTTAACGGACGGACAGTCAGATGATATTGTGAGGCTATTACACAGCTTTCCATGTCTTTTTAATGATGTTCCTACACGCACAAATGTGTTAGAACATGACATTAATGTGGGAAACGCTGCACCTATCAAGCAACATGCTTATCGTGTCAACGTCTCTAAAAGAAAGATAATGAGGGATGAGGTCGGTTATTTGCTGGAGTATAACCTGGCTATGCCAAGTTCAAGTCCTTGGAGTTTCCGTGCATTCTGGTTCCCAAACTTGATGGGACATCCAGGTTATGTACGGACCAGGGGCGGTGTGTTCATTAGGGCGATATGGGCGACGCACTGCCAAACGGGAAAAGGAAGGGATTTTTTTTCTAATCAATTATATCACGGCAACAGTAGTTATCAGTGTTCTAATCTAGACGTCTGATCTGCCACTAAATGTCCAATCAGGCTAAAGTCGTGCTTCAAATGGCCCCGCCCGTTTTGGGGCGATTTCAGTCAGGTTGAAAATCGCCCAGAAGTCTCTCATAGCCTCTCATGTAAAATCTTTTTTTTTTCAAATATCAGAGCTTTCAATACAATCTCTATGGGTTCCGGGAGGGCTTGCACTTACGCGCTTTCGTCATACGTAACATAACCATGAACGTAACTAAGAAAAGAGCGGGTAGCAGCGTCAATCAATTCACGTACTACTGTCAAGATGGCTAGCGTTCAGTGCAACTCGATTGTCTCTTTGAAAGAAGTTCGTTTTTGTCGGCGAACAAATCAAGATAAATTGGCAACGAAACAATTAGGACCTCCCAGACCAAATTTAATAATTCAACAGGTTTCTACTAAAGGGGGAAAAGTCCTACACCCGAGGATTTTCCAAAAATTGGTACGAACGAAAAACCTGGCTAGCAGGCTGCGATGTAGCTAATGCAGTCTTCTGCTACCCCTGCTTACTCTTTCACCCTGAAGGCGGCACGGCAGACAGCATCGCTTGGACAGCGACTGGTGTAACGGACATGCACCATCTTTCAGAAAAGATTAAGAAACATGAGCTGTCAAAGACCCACATGGATAGCTGTTTGAGATTGTCTGCTTTGGGGAGAGTGAACATTGCCACTCAACTGGATGAGGGATACAGGCTAGCTGTCCGCCGCCACAACGATGAGGTTAGCAAGAACCGCCACATCCTCAGCCGGCTAATCCAGTGTGTGAAGTTTTGCGGAGTGTTTGAGTTAGCTTTGCGAGGCAAAGATTAAACTGAGGGCTCCACCAACCCTGGTATTTTTCTTGGACTTGTCAACTTTGTGGCACAATTAGATGAGGTGTTTGATGACCATCTTAAAAATGCTAAAGTTTTCAAGGGCACATCAAAGACCATTCAAAACGAGCTACTGGAGTGTATGCTAGCGGTCATGAGGGAACATATTGTGGAGGAGGTGAAGTCGGCGAACTTCGTAGCTATCCAAGCTGACGAGACCACGGACGTTTCTACACAGACACAGCTGGTGCCTGTGCTGAGGTACATAGATAGCAAGAAGATTTAATTTTTTCCTGGGGCTTTTTCACAAAATCATGCCCCACGTCGACATTCTGTACCAGAAGCTACAGAAGAAGGACATCGATGCTGTCTTCATCAAACGTGCCCTCGACAGCTTCACAAGCAGTGTGCAGGCCATAAGGTAAGATTAAACAATATCATTCGATCTTTCTCAAAGCAGAGCTTTATTTGAAAATGTATGCATGAAAGGAGACATCATCATATTTACAAATCTATACAATTGGCCAGAATATGGTTGTTCATTTTTACAAGCCATACAGATAGCTGTGTTTACCTTTTCTAGAAATTATTTTCAAATTCTGTTTTCAGGCAAAATGTCTATCACTGTTCATTTTCACAAATCTATACAAGAGGGCAGAATATGGAAGTCTATAAAAATGTCTTATTACCAATAACTTGCATCAATGTTTTCAGTAGCCTCTATCAAAAGCTCCTGCTTGCTTGTTGTGAATTATGCTCAGGTGCACATATTTCCAATTCAACCATGAGGCCTTTTTGAAGCAAGTAATGTGTATATCAGTATTGACTTATATGCTGCCCCTGTCTTCATGTTGTTGCTGGACATATCTTTTTTAAAATGTGTGTAGGTCACCTAAATCATCAGAAAAATTGCCCCCCCTGATAATTTTTTCAGGAGCCGCCACTGGTACGGACTATCGAAAGGTCAATGCTGTCACAGTGCCCGACTCATTCCCGTTACCCAGACTGGATGACTGTATTGACACGGTTGGTGCTGCTACTTATGTAACCAAACTAGATCTTCTAAAAGGTTACTGGCAGGTGCCGTTAACCTCACGTGCCTCTGACATCTCTGCCTTTGTGACCCCAGACCACTTCCTACAATATGCTGTCATGGCATTTGGGATGCGGAACGCACCAGACACTTTCCAATGCCTGGTTAACACAGTATTGGCTGGAGTTCCTAATTGTAATGCTTACCTTGATGATCTGGTAATTTATTCAACTGAGTGGTCAGATCATATTAACACTAAGGGTAGTGTGTGAACGTCTAGCAGCCGTGTCTCTAACCCTGAACTTAGCAAAGTGCGAGTTTGGGAAGGCCACTGTTACTTATCTCGGCGAACAGGTCGGCCATGGTCAGGTGCGCCCTGTAGATGCCAAGATCTCAGCTATAAATGCATTTCCCGCACCTACCACCAGAAGAGAGCTATGCCGCTTTTTAGGGATGGTTGGCTACTACCGTAGTTTCTGTAAAGATTTCTCTGCGGTAGTTGCTCCATTAATGGATTTGCTCAGTCCGGCGAGAAAATGTGTATGGTCTGCAGATTGTCACACTGCTTTCAACACTGCTAAAGCACACTTATGTAGTACCCCTGTTCTTGCTGCGCCAGATTTTGAACGGCTGTTTAAACTGGAGGTAGATGCAAGTGCCAGAGGTGCTGGTGCTGTTTTACTGCAGCCGGACCAGAGTGGAGTGGACCATCCTGTCTGTTATTTCTTTTAACAAATGTCAGACAAACTATTCCACCATTGAACAAGAAGCTCTAGCATTGTTATTAGCTCTGCAGTACTTCGAAGTCTATGTTGGTTCCAGTGCACTACCAGTGATAGTGTATGCTGACCATAACCACTTAGTTTTTCTCCACCGTATGTACAACCAGAACCAACGCCTTATGTGTTGGGCACTTGTAGTGCAAAATTATAATTTGGAGATCCACCATAAAAAGGGTTCGGATAATGTGTTGGCATATGCTTTGTCTCGTGTTTAGAGATCTAGGATTTATTTTCTATCCCATGAGGATGCTTTTGCTCTTTGTATTTGTTTTGTGTGTTGTGATAGTACATGAGTCGCAAACCATTGTAGGTTTGCTCTTTTAAGGGTGAGTGTTACGGATACAGGTAGCCTGTATGTGTTTTTGTGTTTTTCCTCTCCTTCAGCCCTAATCACAGGTGTCCCTTGTTTTCCTGATTGGTGGTCGTTGGTGTGTCCGACATCCGTTCGTCTGCTGATTGCTGAGGTGGACCAATCAGTGGACATTCCTCTTTATTGCACCACCTGTTTCTGTTTTCTCATTACCCAATCACATCACACATCCCCTTGTTTTAAAAGCCAGTCAGTTGTGTTTTCTGACGGAGACTCTTTTGTTTGTGAGTATGGATACTGTGGTGTCTTGGTTTTTGTATACTCACTTGTTTGATGTCTAGACCAGATTGGACCTATGTTTGTTTGTGCCTGGGAAAAGGGGGATTTAGCAAGTCGCCCTTGGACAAACACTACCCGTAGGAAAACCTTGTCTAAACACACTAGTTAGACCAGAGCGGACCACCCACTGTATTTTTGTATGGTTAGCAGTAAGCTTAGTGGTTCTTGAGGCAGGCAAGATCAGTTTAGGGATCTTTGACATTGTTTCATTCCTTGGGTCCAGCTCAGCCCCTTTTCCCCAAACCTTTACCGTGTGTTTTATAGTAAACATTTTGTGTTTGACGGTAGCTTATGGTTGGTGTATTTTGTTCTAACTGTTCCTTGGCAATATTCTGATTCGCATGAGCTATGTTACGGGTCTCTTTTCCATCCACCCTAGACTTTTAAAGCCACGGGCTTCGTAACAGGGTCACTAAGAAATGTTATTGTTTTCGAAAGAAAAGCATTTTTTTTTGTCCATTAAAATAACATCAAATTGATCAGAAATACATTGTAGACATTTGTTAATGTTGTAAATGGCTATTGTAGCTGGAAACGTCTGGTTTTCTATGGAATATCTACAGAGGCCCATTATCAGCAACCATCAGTCCTGTGTTCCAATGGCACGTTGTGTTTGCTAATCCAAGTTTATCATTTAAAAAAGGCTAATTGATCATTAGAAAACCCTTTCGCAATTATGTTAGCACAGCTGAAAACTGTTATGCTGATTAAAGAAGCAATAAAACTGGCCTTCTTGAGACTAGTTGAGTATCTGGAACATCAGCAATTGTGGGTTCGATTACAGGCTCAAAATGGCCAGAAACAAATAACTTTCTTCTGAAACTCATCAGTCTATTCTTGTTCTGAGAAATGAAGGCTGTTCCATGTGAGAAATTGCCAAGAAACTGAAGATCTCATACAACGCTGTGTACTACACCCTTCACAGAACAGCGCAAACTGTCTCTAACCAGAATAGAATGGAGTGGGAGGCCCCGGTGCACAACTGAGCAAGAGGACAAATACATTAGTGTCTAGTTTGAGAAACAGATGCCTCACAGGTCCTCAACTGGCAGCTTCATTAAATAGTACCTGCAAAACACCAGTCTCAACGTCAATAGTGAAGAGGCGACTCCGATGCTGACGTTCTAGGCAGAGCTGCAAAGAAAAAGCCATATCTCAGACTGCCCAATAAAAAAAAAAGATTAAGATGGGTAGTCTGAGATGAGGCTTTTTCTTTTTTTTTTGAAATGTTTGCAAATGTATTAAAAACAGATACCTTATACATAAGTATTCAGACCCTTTGCTAAGAGACTCGAAATTGATCTCTTCCTTGAGATGTTTCTACAACTTGATTGGTGTCCACCTGTGGTAAATTCAATTGATTGGACATGATTTGGAAAGGCACACACCTGTCTATATAAGGTCCCACAGTTCACAGTGCATGTCAGAGCAAAAACCAAGCCATGAGGTCGAAGGAATTGTCTGTAGAGCTCCAAGACAGGATTGTGTCGAGGCACAGATCTGGGGAAGGACACCAAAACATGTCTGCAGCAATGAAGGTACCCAAGAACAAAGTGGCCTTCATCTTTCTTAAATGGAAGAAGTTTGGAACCACCAAGCCTCTTCCTAGAGCTGGCTGCCCGGCCAAACTGAGTAATCGGGGGAGAAAGGCCTTGGTCAGGGAGGTGTCCAAGAACCTGATGGTCACTCTGACAGAGCTCCTCTGTGGAGATGGGAGAACCTTCCAGAAGGACAACCATCTCTGCAGCACTCCACCAATAAGGCCTTTATGGTAGAGTGGCCAGACGGAAGCCACTCGTCAGTAAAAGGCACATGACAGCCCGCTTGGAGTTTGCCAACAGGCACCTAAAGATTCTCAGACCATGAGAAACAAGATTCTCTGGTCTGATGAAACCAAGATTGAACTCTTTGGCCTGAATGCCAAGCGTCACGTCTGGAGGAAACCTAGCACTATCCCTAAGGTGAAGCATGGTAGTGGCAGCATCATGCTGTGGGGATGTTTTTCAGTGGCAGTGACTAGGCAGGATCGAGGCAAAGATGAACGGAGCAAAGTACAGAGAGATCCTTGATAAAAACTGCTCCAGAGCACTGCGGACCTCAAACTGGGGCGAAGGTTCACCTTCCAACAGGACAACGACCCTAAGCACACAGCTAAGACAACGGCATCCAACCTGACAGAGCTTGAGAGGATCTGCAGAGAAGAATGGGAGAACCTCCCCAAATACAGGTTTGCCAAGCTTGTAGCGTCATATTCAAGAAGGCTCGAGGCTGTAATCGCTGCCAAAGGTGCTTCAACAAAGTACTGAGTAAAGGGTCTGAATACTTATGTAAATGTGATATTTCCATTTGTGTTTTTTGCTTTGTCATTATGGAGTGTTGTGTGTAGATTGAGGAGGGGGGGAAAAACAATGTAATCAATTTTAGACTAAGGCTGTAACATAAAATGTGGAAAAAGTCAAAGGGTCTGAATACTTTCCGAAGGTACTATGCACACCAGATGAATGTCTGCACCACGTTCTCTCACTACGCTATTGGTGTCCCCACAGGGGATTCTAGGCCATCTTTTCTCTTCACACCAAGTCACTCGGCTCTGTCATATCCTCACATGGTCTCTCCTGTCATTGCTATGTGGTTGACACTCAATTACTTTTCCCAACGCATCTCTGTGTGATGGCAGATATCTCAGCTTGGATGTCGGCCCACCACCTCAAGTTAAACCTTGACAAAACTCCAGTGTCCACCTCCCAGAGTGCAAAGAACCTTGGCGTGACCCTGGACAACACCCTGTCATTCTCTGTTAACATCAAAGCAGTGATTCGCTCCTGCAGGTTCATGCTCTACAACATCCATAGAGCACGACCTTTCCTCACATAGGAAGCGGCGCAGGTCCTAATCCAGGCAGTTGTCATCTCCAGTCTAGACTACTGCGACTCTGTTGGCTGGGCTCCACGCTTGTTCCATCAAACCCCTGCAACCTATCCAGAATGCCGCAGCCCACCTGGTGTTCAATCTTCCTAAGTTCTCCCATGTCATCCCGCTCCTCCGAACACTTCACTGGCTTCCAGTCGAAGCTCGCATCTTCAAGACCCTGTTGCGTGCCTACGGAGCAGCAAGGGTATCTGCCCCTCGTTACCTTCAGGCTATGCTCGAACCCTGCGTCCCAACCCGAGCACTCCGTTCCGCCACCTCTGGTCTCTTTGCCCTCCCACCCCTACGGAAAGGCAGCTCCCGCTCATCCCAGTCCAAGTTCTTCTCTGACCTGGCACCCCAATGGTGGAACAAGCTTCCTCCTAATGTCAGGACAGCTGAGTCCCTGCCCATCTTTCGAAAACGTCTGAAACCCTACCTCTTTGAAGAGTATCTTAAGTAACTCTCACGGCACCCCCGATGCACTTCTTTTCCCACTAGTAATGACTTTGCTGATAAATACTTTTGAGGAAAAATGTACTTGATACAATTGTGGTGCGTTATCTCACCTAGCTATCTTAAGATCAATGCACTAATTATAAGTCACTGGATAAGAGCATCTGCTAAATGACTAAAATGTCAAATGTAATGAAATGATAGAATGGTATGTACAGAAGTAGACAGAGAGCTAAGTCAAGAATCCAGTGTATAAATATGCGGTGTGTATAAACAGTGTAACTAAAATGCAATGTACACTAGTAGAAGTATTAGAATGAGCTATGTCGAGAATACAGTATTTAAATACACAGTGTGAAACGGGAAGTGTCAAGTGGTTTAATGTTTCTATTACATGGGACAGCAGTGGTGTGTGTGTGTGTGTGAGTGAGTGAGTGTACATCACCTGGTAGACGGCTAGTGATGGCTGTTCAACAGTCTGATGGCCTGGTAATAGAAGCTGTTTTTTAGTCTCTCAGTCTTGGCTCTGATGCACCTGTACTGCCTCCATCTGTTGGACGGTAGCCGAGTGAACAGTCCGTGGCTCGGGTGACTGACGTTCTTACTGATCTTCTTGGCCTTCCTTTGACACCTTTTGCTGTAAATATCCTTGAGGGCAGGCAGGATGGAACAAGCTGGAGAAGACTGTTCAGAACCAAGTGCAGTGGAGAGAAGTCGTCAATGGCCTATGTTCCCTGAATAGCGATGAGCCTAAGCAAGTAAGTAAGTAAGTAACTGAAATGACATCAATGTATCAGAGAAGAAGTTGAATTATGGTGAGTGAATATCAATCCCCAGGGGTGACAGTAAGGCGGTATGGTCCGGTAAAACATGAGCCTATCACAATAATTAAAACAAAATGTCAAGAAAACTGTAGGCTATTATGCCACCACTTTTAATTATTACCTCATGTCAGAGGCATGAAAAATGTGCTAATGGGATGAAAACGGGTGGTATAGCCTATGCTGTAATGCGATGTGGTTCAATGAGAACACTGACATTTTGCCAAGGCAGAGATGAGTGGCCGACACTGAGACGTGTGTGGACAGCAGTTGACGCATAAATTCCGGCCTAATGACATTCGCCAAGTGTCATTACACTTTTGGTGTTTTGTGTAACAATATCTCTTTCCATTCACCAGTGTTTGGAGGCTGGAAATATTTTTCTAGTGGATGAACGTGTGTGGGTAGCCTAATAAAGGAACGCTTTGAAGTGATTGTTTGACAATCAGATGAAAACATCATGACTGGTTGTGTTTATGCCACAATAAAAGGTCATACATTTTAAAAGTTAAATTACAAATCTTTATGAATAGGCCCACAGAGATCATTTTGAATTAATAGGGATTCTATATGTATTTCTACTAGACCCATACCGGGAAGAAATCAATTCTACTTTCACCCGTCAATCCCTGAATACACACAGCAAATTCTCCAGTGTTGAATCAACACTGAGAGAGTGTTAAATTTAACACTGTTCCAGTGTCTATACAGGTCCGTTTAAAACAAAAAATCCACTGTCCCACTAATCCATATTTGCATATTTTTGTTGTTGTATCATTCAAACATGGATTTATGGCACAGTGGAACATACAAAAATATAAATACTGTATAGTGTAGAGACATCATTCAGAATGGGATTCTAATGTAATGAGCTGGCGTGGAGTGTTTTAGTGTTTTCTAATATGCTTTAGACATATTTGCTTTTTGCATTATAGTCAATGGAAAGTGATGACTCAATGTGACAACCAATTTTCTCTAACAAAAAAAACTGTTTCGGGGATCAACTGCAAGCACAGAAAGAGTGAAAATTAGGCCAGATGTAAAAATGGATGAGATTCCCTTTTAATCCTTATGCAATATTTTGCTTTTCATATTTACATTTTATTCCCCACAGCTCCCTAGTTTGTACATTCCAGATTTTCTCATACTTCATAGCCTTTTACATCGTCCAAGATTAAATCAATGCCGCATTGTCAACAAATGCGCTGTACTTTTTTCTTTGTAAACTAATTCATGCTGGAATCAACATCTGCAGCGTTTACCGTGAATGTGATCTCCGCGAACTTCAGGGAAATGTCCCTTTTTAAGGTGCTATGCTGACAGTGCAGTGCGCTTAGGGAGTTAACGTTATTTATAATAAGGGTTACATGGAGAAAATAACATGATACATATTCAGCACCACAATGTAAGTTACTCGAATCTGGCTTATTGTGATGTCAATAACTCTGATAAATACATCATGGGCAAAAAACATAGTTTTTAATAAAATCTATTATAGTAGTAGGTAGCTATCAAAGTTGACTTCCTGTCCTCATCTTCATGCTGTCCTTCTCAAACTGAACAGAACATAGTGCATTATTTGGACTAGGCCTAATCCCCCCCAGAATTTGGAAGAAACCTTTGACTCTCTTCCTCAACTGCCTTGTAGCCCTACACAGCACAGCAATTGGTTATTAAGCAGCACACAAAAACGTTTTTGATCAGCAAGAGCAGAGCAGGGCAGGGCCCAGGGTTGGAATATCCATTGCAGTGTGTAATGCGGCCTAGTTTTATTTACACCATCCCACCAGCTATCTTAGAAATATAAGTTTGCTCTGTGCTTCTCTGAGCATGCACTTCGTAGCCTATAGCCTACAGTGAGGGAAAAAAGTACTTGATCCCCTGCTGATTTTGTACGTTTGCACACTGACAAAGAAATGATCAGTCTATAATTTTAATGGTAGGTTTATTTGAACAGTGAGAGACAGAATAACAACAACAAAATCCAGAAAAACGCATGTCAAAAATGTTATAAATTGATTTGCATTTTAATGAGGGAAATAAGTATTTGACCCCCTTTCAATCAGAAAGATTTCTGGCTCCCAGGTGTCTTTTATACAGGTAACGAGCTGAGATTAGGAGCACACTCCTAAAGGGAGTGCTCCTAATCTCAGTTTGTTACCTGTATAAAAGACACCTGTCCATAGAAGCAATCAATCAATCTGATTCCAAACTCTCCACCATGGCCAAGAACAAAGAGCTCTCCAAAGATGTCAGGGACAAGATTGTAGACCTACACAAGGCTGGAATGGGCTACAAGACCATCGCCAAGCAGCTTGGTGAGAAGGTGACAACAGTTGGTGGGATTATTCGCAAATGGAAGAAACACAAAATAACTGTCAATCTCCCTCGGCCTGGGGCTCCATGCAAGATCTCACCTCGTGGAGTTGCAATGATCATGAGAACGGTGAGGAATCAGCCCAGAACTACATGGGAGGATCTTGTCAATGATCTCAAGGCAGCTGGGACCATAGTCACCAAGAAAACAATTGGTAACACAGTACGCCATGAAGGACTGAAATCCGGCAGCGCCCGCAAGGTCCCCCTGCTCAAGAAAGCACATATACAGGCCCGTCTGAAGTTTGCCAATGAACATCTGAATGATTCAGAGGAGAACTGGGTGAAAGTGTTGTGGTCAGATGAGACCAAAATCGAGCTCTTTGGCATCAACTCAACTCACCGTGTTTGGAGGAGGAGGAATATTGCCTATGACCCCAAGAACACCATCCCCACCGTCAAACATGGAGGTGGAAACATTATGCTTTGGGGGTGTTTTTCTGCTAAGGGGACAGGACAACGGACGGGGCCATGTACCGTCAAATCTTGGGTGAGAACCTCCTTCCCTCAGCCAGGGCATTGAAAATGGGTCGTGGATGGGTATTCCAGCATGACAATGACCCAAAACACACGGCCAAGGCAACAAAGGAGGGACTCAAGAAGAAGCACATTAAGGTCCTGGAGTGGCCTAGCCAGTCTCCAGACCTTAATCCCATAGAAAATCTGTGGAGGGAGCTGAAGGTTCAAGTTGCCAAACGTCAGCCTCGAAACCTTAATGACTTGGAGAAGATCTGCAAAGAGGAGTGGAACAAAATCCCTCCTGAGATGTGTGCAAACCTGGTGGCCAACTACCAGAAACGTCTGACCTCTGTGATTGCCAACAAGGGTTTTGCCACCAAGTACTAAGTCATGTTTTGCAGAGGGGTCAAATACTTATTTCCCTCATTAAAATGCAAATCAATTTATAACATTTTTGACATGCGTTTTTCTGGATTTTTTTGTTGTTATTCTATCTCTCACTATTCAAATAAACCTACCATTAAAATTATAGACTGATCATGTCTGTCAGTGGGCAAACATACAAAATCATTAGGGGATCAAATACTTTTTTCTCTCACTGTATATTTGATTGAGATCACACAAAATAGCCTATAGGTGCAATTGATATTGCGCAGCCAGCGGAGAATCGGAGATGAGGGACGGCATTGGGCACACATCGATATACACACACAACATTTTGTGGACTTCCCTTCAAATTAGTGGATTCGGCTATTTCAGCCACACCAGTTGCTGACAGGTGTATCAATTCGAAAACACAGTCATGCAATCTCCTTAGACAAACATTGGCAGTAGAATGGCCTTACTGAAGAGCTCAGTGACTTTCAACGTGGCACCGTCATAGGATGCAACCTTTCCAACAAGTCAGTTTGTAAAATTTCTGCTCTGCTAGAGCTGCCCCGGTCAACTGTAAATGCTGCTATTGTGAAGTGGAAACGTCTAGGAGCAACATCGGCTCAGCTGCGAAGTGGTAGGCCACACACCCTCACAAAACGGCAGTCCGACGGACAAATCTGGGTTTGGCGGATGCCAGGAAAACGCTACCTGCCAACTGTAAAGTTTGGTGGAGGAGGAATAATGGTCTGGGGCTGTTGTTCATGGTTCGGGCTAGACCCCTTAGTTCCAGTGAATGGAAATCTTAATACTACAGCATACAATGACATTCCAGATTATTCTGTGCTTCCAACTTTGTGGCAACTGTTTGGGGAAGGCCCTTTCCTGTTTCAGGATGACAATGCCCCCATGCACAAAGAGAGGTCCATACAGAAATGGTTTTTCGAGATCAGTGTGGAAGAACTTGACTGGCCTGCACAGAGCCCTGACCTCAACCCCATCGAACACCTTTGGGATGAATTGGAACGCTGACTGCGAGCCAGGCCTAATCGCCCAACATCAGTGCCAGAGCTCACTAATGCTTTTGTGGCTGAATGGAAGCAAGTCCCTGCAGCAATGTTCCAACATCTAGTGGAAAGCCTTCCCAGAAAAGTGGAGGCTGTTATAGCAGCAAAAGGGGGACCAACTCCATATTATTGCCCATGATTTTGGAATGAGATGTTCAACGAGCATGTGTCCACGTACTTTTGGTCATGTAGTGTATAGCCTAATAAGCAACTAATTCTAAAACATTTTCATCAACTATAAATTACATGACCCTCCCCTGGACTAGATTTAAAAAATACGAAACCCTCCCCTTGACTGAAATTGAAAAAGCATGACCCTCCCCCATTTTCCTCCAGGTAAAACCATTCTGTAAATTTCGATCCATCCTTTATCGCCAGCGCGCTTTTGATTGAATCCCTGCTACGATCACTACAATCCACCGCTGATGATCCAGGTTGACAAAGGTATACTACAAAAATAGTTATACACTCCATACCAACACAAAGGGAAAACACTAACATTCCGCTCTTCTATGTCCCATTAGGATATAAATCCATTAGTAAAGTATTATTGTCACATAATAGGCTATTTCCTTTTTACTATGCCACATGAACAAGCAGTAATTTATTAATGGACCTGGTAAGCTGGTGACAATGGCTTTGTACACACAAGGACTCGTCATGGCAGAAGGTGAGAGGCTATGGAGGATGTTCTCTGCATAGCTAACCTTGTCAGCAGAGGACTTAATGACACGTTCAATATCGCAAACAATGTCATTAAGTACAACAAGACCTGTCTCTCCTGCTGATGATGGGGAAAGATAATCATTGTTCGATTTGCATGAGAATTGTTGTAACCGAACCGATTTGGGTCTTGGGTAAATAAGTGTGCATAATAATACAGTTGCTTAATTAAGGGTGAAGAGTTACAGTTAATTAACAGACGACCTTGCTAAATGTCAATCAGAAGGTTATCTTCAAAATAAGGGGCAAATGGAAGGGGAAATGGCTAAATCTGCCTAAATATGCTCTCCCTGCACTTTCTAGTCTGCTGTTATTCTCTATGTACGATTATTAAAGTTATAGGATTACATGATAGAAGTCTCCTTGGGTTTTCACAAATACGGGCTGAATACTGAGAGAGTAGGGCACCTCCGATACATTGCATCAGTGCAGAGTAACATCATTATATACAGTAGCAGTATCCAACAAAAGGTTTTCAGGGTTTTAGGTCAACAAGTTAGATGAAATGACCCTAAAAACCACTGCGGCCGCAGTATACCCTTTGTTTCATGAATGTACCTTCATTGATTCAGGTCTGCTTCTGCACAGTTGGCAGCAATCCGTCAACGCACTCCATGTGTTGGATATAGTAAAGTCAACGTACCAGCCCCTGCCTACCTCCCTCTCCTACTGTCATCCCCTGTTTGAAAGACAGATTATATTGTTTTCTCCCCCTCATAGCGCCGTCATCACCAATCATAAACGAACTGGCCTAATGCTGGCGTCAAGTGAAGGGAGACCAGTGGGGCAAGGGCCCCGTCTTATTTTTCTTCCGCAGTCTTTATGGACGAGGAGTTTGGATTTACTGTTTTAATAAAACTGCTGTATTTCTTCCCCCCTCTGTTGTATTTATGGTGCCCTGAATTATGCCACCAAACATTATCCCAGTGAGCCAGGAGTTATGGTGACATCATCAGAGATGTATCAGTACAATGAAATATGACTTCACAAGAAGGGCCGATCCAGCTCTGCCAATTGGATTAAGTATCCGGGGGCTGACGGAGCACGGGAGAGCAGGAAGATACTTTTTGCTTATGGCCATACATTTCATATTCAGCCATCAGTCATAGGAGACGTTTCCGGAACGGAGCAACATGTCTTCAATCACAATAAATGCCAATAGCAGGTGTTCAGACATTTGCTTTTAAGTCAAATGTGTACATTTTGAGTTCGGTCTTTGGCCCGGGCCTTTGAGTCAAAGCAAGTCAAGCAGAACCGTTTTTTTTCCCGATTAAGTCACTGTCAAATATCTGGACAACAGAATTCCCTGAAGGATAGCTCACTTTTTAAGAGGAGTTTCACTGCAATATCTTTCTTGTTCAGTCATAAAACTGCAAACGCCTATACTGTATATTGTTGGGGGCCCTCCGTGGCCCCAAATGCGGTAGTCCGGCCCTGACTGCACATTCACTCTGATTGTGGATAAGCAATGCGAGGCTCAATCAGAGCTCATAAGAAGTACACATCTCCCAGAGAGATTATATCCCATCTAGCACATAATGTTCTGAGAACCATATGTTTCTTAGAGTTTGGTGAGAGTGTGGTTGTCCTATGGTTATTTTGCATTCAACCTTCCCACAACTTTCTGGGAATGGTGCAGGATATTTGCTTGGCTTTGGAACATTCTCGGCACATTTTAAGAAACTTATTTTCTTGGCATTTCATTACTTTAACAGAACATTTCCATGGTTACATTTAATGTACATTTTGGTAATGTTCTAGGAACGTTCTCCAACTGGTTTGACATTGGGAATGTTTTCATTTAGATCCGAGAACGTTAAGAAACAACGTTCTTCTGTGGGTACTTCAGCATAAGGTTTTCTGCAGTTTTCCTAATGGTTCTATTCAAAGTCATGTTCTCAAATTCTTCCAAGAACGTAACATAATGTTCTCCATAAAAAACACAAGAAAATGTTTGTAACGTTCAGAGAACGTTCTAAGAATGTTATTTAAAAACATACATTTCGTTCACAGCGTGAACAAAACTCTCTACCTCTATGTTGTTAAGTGTGTTCAGGTGTGTTGGCTGCGGCCACTAATTGGCCACACCTTATCTTAATAATGAGTGCTTGTTTCCTTTGAAATGGGGTCTATTTGAATAGACTAAAATTAACAGCTTTGTATGTGTAAAAAAACATGGCATGCTAGCTCAATCCTGTTTCCGCAGTGGACTAATTCCATGGATAGAGAAAGGAAATGATACGTTCGAATCTCACTGAAGCCATGTCACAATAAAAATGTGTTTCCATGATTAATGCCTAAGCAAATTAATTTCCATGTGTGCTTGGAGTTTTAAAAGGTTATCCCAAAATAAGCTTGCAGTGTTATTAAAAGTCTGTCACACCCGGACGTATGGAACTCTTGTTCGTTGAGTCAGGGTGTGAATGTCTATTGTAGTTCTGTTTACGTTCTAGTTTTTCTATTTCTATGTCTAGCCGGGTATGATTCCCAATCAGGCTGCTGTCGCTCATTGTCTCTGATTGGGGATCATACTTAAGTAGCCCATTGCCTACTGTGTATTGTGGGATCTTGTTCCTGTAAGGCTGGTATGTGTATAGCCTGAGGACGTCACGTTACGTTGTTTCTTGTTTTGGTTTGTATGTTTATTGGGTGAATAAACATGTACGCTTTTCACGCTGCACCTTGGTCCGACCCGTCTCTCAACGTTCGTGACAAAGTCTTACTGAAACATTCAGTGAAAGTTTTAAGGAAGCTATTCAAAAACCTCCAAATAGCCTATAATTTCCATTCTCAGAGCTTTAATAAAACCTCCCAGGAAAACTTTTAAGGAATGAGAGTAAAACCTTCGCAGAACCTCCCTGCAACCTAAAAATACTTGTTCCCAGAACAGGGGAAATGTTCACTTCTGTTCTCAGAACGTTTAAAAAACATTCAGTTTTACCGGTCAGGAAACATATGGCTTCGTTCCCACAATCAATGTGAAACCAAAAACATACGTTCCCACAACTTCCAAGGAACCAAATGTGCTAGCTGAGATGTCATCAGAGGATAGGGAAAACGTGCAAATCCCCCTTTCCATCCTGTCCTGCGGAGGGCTTGAGGAAGAGAGGATGAGCCTCCTCCTTGGCTGTGATTAGAGAGGGAGATTGAATGTGTTTGTGTGGCGCGGTGAAGACTCATTACAATGCACTAGCATGTTGTTGGAAATAGTATCGGCCAGAATCCCTAATCCTGCCTGTGGTTAATGAGAGAGGCCCTGCCTCTTCACAACCCCAAGGAGAGCAAATGGACAGCTAATTCGACTAACGTATCAATCCACCAAATTGATAGAGAAATTGCAATAATATAGACCCCCGTCTGCATTCGGCGAGGTTAATTTCAGATGGTCGGTCGAGTGTAAAATGAGAAGTAGGAAGGGTGTTGCGGACGTGGTGCTGGTGCCTTGTAAACAAAGCGGTTTTGAAGAGGCCTGAAGTTTCCATCCTCAAGAAAAAAAGAAAAAAAAGAAAGAGAAATAACAGAATACACAGTAATTATCTTATCCTGATGTGTTGTGTTCTGTATACTATATATGGATAGCTTTACAAAATGTCAATGCAACACAATAAACAACCTCCTCTTGGCCTATTGTTATCCTCAACTGTTTAATACTGCCAGCTTGCTGATTACAGTATTGCTTTTTTGGTCTGAAAAGGAGATTGGAAATTGCATTTATTCCAGTCCAATCTCCGAGACACTCTTTCAAACTTGTAGTTTTAATCGCTTCAGCGAAAGACAGTGCCAGTAAAATACCCAGTCCTCTAGGTACTTTCATCAATGCAGGTGTATTTACATACATTAGCGTTGATTTCAATTGTATTGGGTTGCACAAAAACAGTCTGACAAGCCAGAAATTTATATAATTTCATTTCAATTTACTGTTCCGATGGGTATGACGGTTGGTCATTCTGACGGGGGGAATTTGAGACAAAATATCTAAAGGAGCTTATTATTAAACAGAATTTCCACAAGTACGACTGTTGTAGACCCACCTCCTCTCTGCTTAGCTCATGTCAAAATAAAAGTTGTGCATGTACACTATACAGTGGCTAGCGAAAGTATTCACCCCCCTTGGCATTTTTCCTATTTTGTTGCCTCACAACCTGGAATTAAAATAGATTTTTGGGGGAATTGTATCATTTGATTTACACAACATGCCTACCACTTTGAAGATGCAAAATAAAAAGATTTGTGAAACAAACAAGAGATAAGACAAAAAAACAGAACTTGAGCATGCATAACTATTCACCCCCGCAAAGTCAATACTTTGTAGAGCCACCTTTTGCAGCAATTACAGCTGCAAGTCTCTTGGGGTATGTCTCTATAAGCTTGGCACATCTAGCCACTGGGATTTTTGCCCATTCTTCACGGCAAAACTGCTCCAGCTCCTTCAAGTTGTATGGGTTCCGCTGGTGTACAGCAATCTTTAAGTCATACCACAGATTCTCAATTGAATTGAGGTCTGGGCTTTGACTAGGCCATTCCTAGACATTTAAATGTTTCCCCTTAAACCACTCGAATGTTGCTTTAGCAGTATGCTTAGGGTCATTGTCCTGCTGTACCTCCGTCCCAGTCTCAAATCTCTGGAAGACTGAAACAGGTTTCCCTCAAGAATATCCCTGTATTTAGTGCCATCCATCATTCCTTCAATTCTGACCAGTTTCCCAGTCCCTGCCGATGAAAAACATCCCCACAGCATGATGCTGCCACCACCATGCTTCACTGTGGGGATGGTGTTCTCGGGGTGATGAGAGGTGTTGGGTTTGCGCCAGACGTAGCGTTTTCCTTGATGGACAAACAGCTCAATTTTATGTTTGGGGAGTCTCCCACATGTATTTTGGCGAACACCAAACGTGTTTGCTTATTTTTTTCTTTAAGCAATGGCTTTTTTCTGCCCACTCTTCCGTAAAGCCCTGCTCTGTGGAGTGTACGGCTTAAAGTGGTCCTATGGACAGATACTCCAATCTCTGATTAATGCCCTCCTTGCCTGGTCCGTGAGTTTTGGTGGGCGGCCCTCTCTTGGCAGGTTTGTTGTGGTGCCATATTCTTTCCATTTTTAATATTGGATTTAATGGTGCTCCATGGGATGTTCAAAGTTTCTGATATTTTTTTATAACCCAACCCTGATCTGTACTTCTCCACAACTTTGTCCCTGACCTGTTTGGAGAGCTCCTTGATCTTCATGGTGCCACTTGCTTGGTGGTGTCCCTTGCTTAGTGGTGTTGCAGACTCTGGGGCCTTTCAGAACAGGTGTATATACAGTGGGGAAAAAAAGTATTTAGTCAGCCACCAATTGTGCAAGTTCTCCCACTTAAAAAGATGAGAGAGGCCTGTAATTTTCATCATAGGTACACGTCAACTATGACAGACAAATTTAGAAAACAAAATCCAGAAAATCACATTGTAGGATTTTTTATGAATTTATTTGCAAATGATGGTGGAAAATAAGTATTTGGTCACCTACAAACAAGCAAGATTTCTGGCTCTCACAGACCTGTAACTTCTTCTTTAAGAGGCTCCTCTGTCCTCCACTCGTTACCTGTATTAATGGCACCTGTTTGAACTTGTTATCAGTATAAAAGACACCTGTCCACAACCTCAAACAGTCACACTCCAAACTCCACTATGGCCAAGACCAAAGAGCTGTCAAAGGACACCAGAAACAAAATTGTAGACCTGCAACAGGCTGGGAAGACTGAATCTGCAATAGGTAAGCAGCTTGGTTTGAAGAAATCAACTGTGGGAGCAATTATTAGGAAATGGAAGACATACAAGACCACTGATAATCTCCCTCGATCTGAGGCTCCACGCAAGATCTCACCCCGTGGGGTCAAAATGATCACAAGAACGGTGAGCAAAAATCCCAGAACCACACGGGGGGACCTAGTGAATGACCTGCAGAGAGCTGGGACAAAAGCAACAAGGCCTACCATCAGTAACACACTACGCCGCCAGGGACTCAAATCCTGCTGCGCCAGACGTGTCCCCCTGCTTAAGCCAGTACATGTCCAGGCCCGTCTGAAGTGTGCTAGAGTGCATTTGGATGATCCAGAAGAGGATTGGGAGAATGTCATATGGTCAGATGAAACCAAAATAGAACTTTTTGGTAAAAACTCAACTCGTCGTGTTTGGAGGACAAAGAATGCTGAGTTGCATCCAAAGAACACCATACCTACTGTGAAGCATGGGCGTGGAAACATCATGCTTTGGGGCTGTTTTTCTGCAAAGGGACCAGGACGACTGATCCGTGTAAAGGAAAGAATGAATGGGGCCATGTATCGTGAATTTTTAAGTGAAAACCTCCTTCCATCAGCAAGGGCATTGAAGATGAAACGTGGCTGGGTCTTTCAGCATGACAACGATCCCAAACACACCGCCCGGGCAACGAAGGAGTGGCTTCGTAAGAAGCATTTCAAGGTCCTGGAGTGGCCTAGCCAGTCTCCAGATCTCAACCCCATAGAAAATCTTTGGAGGGAGTTGAAAGTCCGTGTTGCCCAGCGACAGCCCCAAAACATCACTGCTCTAGAGGAGATCTGCATGGAGGAATGGGCCAAAATTGGGCCAGCAACAGTGTGTGAAAACCTTGTGAAGACTTACAGAAAACGTTTGACCTGTGTCATTGCCAACAAAGGGTATATAACAAAGTATTGAGAAACTTTTGTTATTGACCAAATACTTATTTTCCACCATAATTTGCAAATAAATTCATTAAAAATCCTACAATGTGATTTTCTGGATTATTTTTTCTCATTTTGTCTGTCATAGTTGACGTGTACCTATGATGAAAATTACAGGCCTCTCTCATCTTTTTAAGTGGGAGAACTTGCACAATTGGTGGCTGACTAAATACTTTTTTTCCCCACTGTATATACTGAGATCATGTGACACAGATTGCACACAAGTGGACTTTATTTAACTAAGTATGTGACTTCTGAAGGTAATTGGTTGCACCAGATCTTATTTAGGGGCTTCATAGCAAAGGGGGTGAATACATATTCACGCACCAGTTTTCCGTTATTTATTATTTTCATTTCACTCCACCAGTTTGGACTATTTTGTGTATGTCCATTTACATGACATCCAAATAAAAATCCATTTAAATGACAGGTTGTAATGCAATAAAATAGGAAAATCGTCAAAGGGGATGAATACTTTTGCAAGGCACTGTATGTGGGAAAAAACGTTTAACTCGAAGCACAGAGAGGACACATGGAAATTAATTTCCATAGGCATTAATCATGCAAACACATTTTTTTTATTGTGACATATTACCAGTGAGATTCAAACCTATAATCTTCTCTTTCGACGGAATTAGTCCATTGCGCCACCAGGATGGAGCTAGCGTATCATGTTTTTTTTATGCATACAAAGCTGTTCATTTAATCTATTCAAACAGGCCTAATTTCAAAAGGAAACAAACACTCATTAAGATTTGGCCAATTAGTGGGTGCAGCCAACAAACCTGAACACACTTAAAGGTGCAATATGCAGATAGCCATTTCCATGTTGCAAAAATTATAATAGTTCGCCTAATTTCAGTTTGTGACAATACCAAGCAATGTATAGTGTAGAGAATCATTGTACAATCTAAACCACTGTGAAATATATTTTAAATATATTTTAATAACCAAAAATTGTATTTTCAGCTGTTTGAAGCTGGTGTACAAAATAGAAAGTAAAAGATGCAAAAACGAAACTGAAGAACGGAAGGCATAGAAATAGCGCACATAGAACAGATCTACCACTTCTTAGACTTGCTTTCAATGAGAATGAAAGATCTATAAAACTTACATTTCTATGTGAATTTGGTTGGGTTGCCCAAAAAGTTTCATATTACTGATTTAAAACTGTAATATCTTATGTTTCACTGAGTCGTGGCTGAACAACGACATGGATAACATACAGCTGGCAGGATATACGCTGCATCGTCACGATAGAACAGCTGCCCCCGGTAAGACAAGGGGTGGCGGTCTGTGTATATTTGTAAACAACAGCTGGTGCACAAAATCTAACATTAAGGAAATCTCGAGGTGTTGCTCGCCTGAGGTAGAATATCTCATGATAACCTGTAGACCACACTATTTACAAATAGAGTTATCTATATTTTTTGTAGGTGTCTATTTACCACCACAAACCGATGCTGGCACTAAGACCGCACTCAATGAGCTGTATAAGGCCATAAGCATACAGGAAAACGTTCATCCAGAGGCGGCGCTCCTAGTGGCCGGGGACTTCAATGCAGGGAAACTTAAATCCGTTTTACCGAATTTCCGGACACTTATAAGAAATCCTGCTATGCCCTCCGATGAACCATCAAACAGGCAAAGCGTCAAGAGGACTAAGATTTAATCGTACTACACCGGCTCCGACGCTCGTCGGATGTGGCAGGGCTTGCAAACTATTAGACTACAAAGGGAAGCACAGCGGCGAGCATGCATGAGAGCATCAGCTGTTCCAGACGACTGTGTGATCACACTCTCCGTAACCAATGTGAGTAAGACCTTTAAACAGGACAATATTGACAAGGCTGCAGGGCCAGACGAATTAGCAGGATGTGTACTACGAGCATGTGCTGAACAACTGGCAAGTGTCTTCACAGACATTTTCAACCTGTCCCTGACTGAGTCTGTAATAAAAACATGTTTCAAGTAGACCACCATAGATCCCTGTGTCCAAGAACACTAAGTTAACCTGCCTAAATGACTACCGACCCCTAGCACTCACATCTGTAGCCATGAAGTGCTTTGAAAGGCTGGTCATGGCTCACATCAACACCATTATCCCAGAAACCCTAGACCCACTCAAATTTGCATACCTCCCCAACAGATCCACAGATGATGCAATCTTTATTGCACGCCACACTGCCCTTTCCCACCTGGACAAAAGGAACACCTAGGTGAGAATGCTGTTCATTGATTACAGCGTTCAACACCATAGCGCCCACAAAGCTCATCACTAAGCTAAGTACCCTGGGACTAAACTCCTCCCTCTGCAACTGGATCCTGGACTTTCTGACGGGCCGCCACCAGGTGGTAAGGGTAGGTAACAACACATCTGCCACGCTGATCCTCAACACGGTGGCCCCTCAGGGGTGCATGCTCAGTCCCCTCGTGTACTCCCTGTTCACCCATGGCTGCATGGCCAGGCACGACACCAACATTAAGTTTTCCGACGATACTGTCGTATCGGGTGAATGGTGGCCATTATTGCTGTCAACAAAGAGTCCGTTCAAGCTGCACCGTGTTAGAGGCTTTTATTAAAATCACGAGGTTACAGCCTAAATTACAGACCCGCGGTGTCCGGAGAACGGCGTCCTAGATTGTCATGGCCGTTCTGCCCTTTCTGTAGTCTAGCCCCTATTTATAAACAATGCAAAAAGATGCTCCCTCTTCTGGCCAATCACCAGTCTCCCCTGTCTACAACACACTTCCTGTCTGTTGTATGTGACGTTACACTAAAACATTCCCTTTTGATACTAAAATCAACATTCTCTCTGGTTCCACTTAAAACATTAACAACGTCATAATCTCAATACACGACAATACAACAGTGGTAGGCCTGATCACCGACAACGATGAGGTTGTCTATAGGGAGGAGGTCAGAGACCTGGCCATGTGGTGCCAGGATAACAACCTCTCCCTCAACGTGATCAAGACAAAGGAGATGATTGTGGACAAAAGGAAAAAGAGGACCGAGCACGCCCCCATTCTCATCGACGGGGCTGTAGTGGAGCAGGTTGAGAGCTTCAAGTTCCTTGGTGTCCACATCACCAACAAACTATCATGGTCCAAACACACCAAGACAGTAGTGAAGAGGGCACGACAAAGCCTATTCCCCCCTCAGGAGACTGAAACGATTTGGCATGGGTCCTCTTCTCAAAAAGTTCTACAGCTACACCACCGAGAGCATCCTGACTGGTTGCATCACTGCCTGGTATGGAAACTGCTCGGCCTCCAACCGCAAGGCACTAAGGAGGGTAGTGCATACGGCCCAGTACATCACTGGGGCCAAGCTTCCTGCGTCCCAGGACCTCTATACCAGGCGGTGTCAGAGGAAGGCCCTAAAAATTTTAAAACACTCCAGCCACCCTAGTCAGACTGCTTTCTCTGCTACCGCACAGCCAGCGGTTCTGGAGCGCCAAGTCTAGGTCCAAAAGGCTTCTTAACAGCTTCTACCCCCAAGCCATAAGACTCTTGAACAGCTAATCAAATGGCTACCCGGACTATTTGCATTGTCCCCCCCCTCTTTTACGCTCCTGCTACTCTCTGTTTATTATGAATTCATAGTCACTTTAACTCTACCTACATATACATATTACACTGCCTTGCAAAAGTATTCATCCCCTTTTTGTTGCATTACAACCTGTAATTTAAATTGATTTTTATTTGGATTTCATGTAAATGGAAATACACAAAATAGTGAAATGAAAAAAATAACTTGTTTCAAAAAATTCTAACAAATAAATCACGGAAAAGTGGTGCGTGCATATGTATTCACCCCCTTTGCTATGAAGTCCCTAAACAAGATCTGGTGCAACCAATTACCTTCAGAAGTCACATAATTAGTTAAATAAAGTCCACCTGTGTGCAATATAAGTGTCACATGATCTGAGTATATATACACCTGTTCTGAAAGGCTCCAGAGTCTGCAACACCACTAAGCAAGGGGCACCACCAAGCAAGCGGCACCATGAAGACCAAGGAGCTCTCCAAACAGGTCAGCGACAAAGTTGTGGAGAAGTACAGATCAGGGTTGGGTTATAAAAAAATATCCGAAACTTTTAACATGCCACGGAGCACCATTAAATCCATTTATATATTTTTTTAAAGAATATAGCACCACAACAAACCTGCCAAGAGAGGGCCACCCACCAAACTCACGGACCAGGCAAGGAGGGCAAAGATCCACAGAGGAGATTGGAGTATCTGTTCATAGGACCACTTTAAGCCTTGCACGCCACAGAGCTGGGCTTTGTTAAAGAAAAAATAAGCAAACATATTTGGTGCTCGCCAAAAGGCATATGGAAGACTCCCCAAACATATGGAAGAAGGTACTCTGGTCAGATGAGACTAAAATTGAGCTTTTTGGCCATCATGGAAAACGCTATGTCTGGCGCAAACCCAACACCTCACCCCGAGAACACCATCCCGTGAAGCAGTGAAGCATGGTGGTAGCAGCATCATGCTGTGGGGATGTTTTTCATCAGCAGGGACTGGGAAACTGGTCAGAATTGAAGGAATACAGGGAAATTCTTGAGGGAAACCTGTTTCAGTCTTCCAGAGATTTGAGACTGGGACGGAGGTTCACCTTCCAGCAGGACAATGACCCTAAGCATACTGCTAAAGCAACACTTGAGTGGTTTAAGGGGAAACATTTAAATGTCTTGGAATGGCTTAGTCAAAGCCCAGACCTCAATCCAATTGAGAATATGTGGTATGACTTAAAGATTGCTGTACACCAGCGAAACCCATCCAACTTGAATGAGCTGGAGCAGTTTTGCCTTGAAGAATGGGCAAAAATCCCAGTGGCTAGATGTGCCAAGCTTATAGAGACATACCCCAAGAGACTTGTAGCTGTAATTGCTGCAAAAGGTGGCTCTACAAACTTTGGCTGGGTGAATAGTTATGCACGCTCAAGTTCAGTTTTTTTGTCATTTCTTGTTTGTTTCGCAATAAAAAATATTTTGCATCTTCAAAAGTGGTAGACATGTTGTGTAAATCAAATGATACAAACCCCCCCAAAATCAATTTTCATTCCAGGTTGTAAGGCAACAAAACTGAAAAAATGCCAAGGGGGGTGAAGACTTTCGCAAGCCACTGTACCTCAGTTACCTCAACTAACCTGTGCCCCCGCACATTGACTCTGTACCGGTACCCCCTATATATAGCCTCGCTGTTATTATTTTACTGCTGCTCTTTAATTATTTTATTTTGTTATTTTTTTGTCATCTATTTTTTACTTAACACTTACTTTTCTTAACTGCATTGTTGGTTAAGGGCTTGTAAGTAAACATTTCACTGTTGTATTCGGCGCATATGACAAATAACATTTGTTTGATTTTAACAAGAAAGGCTGGAGAGTTTTGTTGATCCTGAGAACTGAATGTATATATTTTTAAATAACATTCTGAGAACGTTCTCTGAACGTTAATAAAAGTTTTGTGATTTTTATGGAAGGTTTTCTTAACGTTCTCTGAAATGTTTTCAAATTTGACTTTAAATGGAACCATGAGGAAACCTGTGTAAAGCTATGCTGAAGTACTGAAATTCCAACAGAAGAATGTTGTTTGTTAATGTTCTCTGAATTATTTGAGAACATTCCCAATGTCAAACCAGTTGGAGAATGTTCCTAGAACATTACCAAAAATGTTATGAAATGTAACCAAGTTTGAACTTTTAGGAAACGTTCTGTTAAAATAATGGAATACCAAGAAAATAAGCATGTCTATGCTCTCACAATCAAAACCCTTGAAGAAACATATCTATGCTCTCACACACACACGACAACTCCAGTATATTGTCAATGCT